>NW_027493635.1:0-345982 GCF_021521415.1 Bidens hawaiensis
GTTCGGTTCCCTAACTGGTTCGAGCCTGGAACCGGTTTAAAAGGTGGTTTTGAATATAGGAACCGGTTAGGAAACCGGTTCCGGTTCCTAGTCCCAAACCGTTTTGAATATCTCTAGATGAAGTTACTTTGTCACGAGTCAGCAACGAGCCCCAGCCCCTTGACCCGCACCAAATATCAAAGAAACTTGATATTTAAATATTCATATATTAACATTTATACCCCAATCTTTTATTACTGAAAAGTTATATATAAGCAAACAAATTGAATTTTAATAATTCAAACGATATATAACTTGTTGATCAATAATTATCCGTACTATGTAATGAGTGATTCTCATAATTTTCATTTTCGTTGCTAATGACAACCTCATTCTTTATAAATCCGTTTTCCACTTCTAATTATGTCGTTTTAAAACAATTTTTAACGTCGTTATTGGATCAAATAAAAATAGTTGATGTTAATTTTAGAAATACGAAGTTATTTATCAATAGAGTGGAATCGGTTTCGACAAAGAGAGTAAAAGAAGTGTTATTGATGACAATAACTTAACAACCAAACCAATAGATTTCTTTTATATTATTAAAATTTAGTTTAGCTAAAGTTAAAAGTTGATGTTTAAATTTTATAACGTTCACGTATTCTTTGAAAGACCACCATAGAAATTCATAAAAGAGGCCCAAATTCTAAATGATATTGGGCTCGTTACTTGGATTCGCGATTTCAAATTAGCCTATTCATTTTGGTCTTTGGGCTTCATTATACAAATCAAAATATGGAAATTCTATTTTCTTAGATTAGACTGTAAGTTGCATTTTTATTTGATTGTTAATTTGTTACATAGATTAATAGAATTTTGAGCTTCATAATTGATCATGCATTTGTGTATGGGTTGGTTAGAAAATTAAAATGAATCAAAGCTGGGATTTTAGTTTACCGTTGGATTGAAATGGATCACTTTTGTTTTTTCCGTTTTATTTAAGCGATCGGTTGGGTTATGGCTCAAACTGAACAAAAAGAACAAATCTTATCTTTACCTATGAATGAAAAATTATTAGTTACAGGTTTTTTAGTTATACATATGAGTTTGGCTTGGCTATAAGTCAGTTCAGATGTACAATGAAATGTCTGCGTTTAAAAAAGTTATCCGAAACTACCAAAGCTTTGTGTCATTATTAGCATATAAATCTAAATTTCTTATTACATATATAAATCTAACCAAGCTATAATTTTCTCTTTTCTAAAAATAAAAAAATAATCGAACTGTCAATCACTATTTTGATGTGATAAATTTAGTTTTGGTTTGGTTAATTTGTTTTCTCTTTCGCTCGTTTAACCATTTGGGACTTTGGGGTCTCAAATTACTAGGAGATTGTGCAAATTGCGGTTTAGGTATTACTCTTAACCATAGCCATTACCAAACTTCAGTTAACCAACCAAGCCAAGTTTAAACTAATATTTCAACTAAATAAGTACGGAAAAAGAAATGGTGACATCAAACGATAACCAAATGAATACATAGACATATTTTCAAGGTTTCCATTAAAGCATTAATACTTATATTCAATCCACACACGTACATAAATACATACATCTCGACGTAAGCAGCCTTATTTTTTTTTCCGATTACGTTAACATACGGTTACAACACGCCCTTACCGCAACCATAACTGATTAATCGGTTAAATAACCTTAACCATAACCCCGATTAATCTTGATTAAGTTACAATTCAATTATCAATTAATTTCGATTAACGGGTTAATAATGTTTGCCGACCCAATGACCAATTGTCAACCCTAAATTAAAAGTATATCCCCAAATTTCAAAACTTCCTTAAAAGTTGACAAATTCTGATCGATCCGAATCAAATAAACAAATACCCATTTCGTAATTCGCGTGTGTTTGTGTGTTGAAGCATTAATGGCGATCGGCGGCAACGGAATTGTTGCCGGCGGAGAAACACGGCGGGCACACGCGGCGATGACAATGGTGCAGCTTTTCGCCGGAGGATCACATGTTATTACAAAAGTAGCCCTGAATTTTGGAGTCAGCCGTCTTGTGTTTTGCGTCTATCGTGACGTACTTGGCCTTTTAATTCTTGCTCCCATCGCCTATTTTCGTGAAAAGTATGTTAATGTTTCTCAGATCTCTGTGTTCGGATTCGGGTTTTTCGAAAAAATTGATACTCTTATAATATTAGTGTTGTAGAAATCGATAGGCGATAGTTGGGTGGTGGGACAGGGACTAGGGGATTAATCGGATTGAAATTTATATGTAAGTTTTCGAATATACGAAATTTTATATATTAAATTTTGATTTTGACCGAATTGGAGACTAGTCGGTGGGGTAGTCTGTGTCTAGGCACGGTTTTTACAACCATGGTGAAAATGTAAATGTTATCGATTAGGCGGTGAAAGTGTATATGTGATTGGTTTAATAGAACCTTGTAATAAGAGAATTGGGGGAAAAATATAATTTTAATCGGGTGATTATGTTACTGTGGTTTATAGGTTTTTGTTATGCTTAAACAAGAATTCTTACGCTTATTGACAAGGTTGTAGTAGTCGCTAGTCAAGCAGTGGGGATCGGACTTTAATGCATAATTTTCAATTTTACACACGCACACATTTTTATATGTAATTTTTAGTTTTATATATACTCATACTCATTTTGGCTGGAATTTCGCTAGAAATCGCTGATTTCAGCCGAAAATCGCCAATTTTGGCTAAAACCTCGCCAGAAAACACCGACTAAGTCCGGTTAATCCTGATTTTGGCTGGATTTGACCGTTCACTTATTACTTGGCGGAATAGCGCAATATTAATCAGTGCGTCGGGATTTTTTACAACTATACTTGTTGATGCGTATGTGAAGTTGTTTATTATCATAAATGGTATACACTTATGGATGAGATGTACTTGATCAGTTATTTGAGGATATGATAGAATCAAATGAGTACTTAGATTCTTGTAGAACCTGTACCTGTATATGCTGTTTATATGTAGTGTGTTGCTTCATGAATAAATGGTTAGAAAGTTGAACCAAGTTTAATGACTTGTGGATGAAATTTAACGTCAAAGTTTAGTAGTTTCCGTATGATATTGTTTAGTTCCAAGATTGTTTAATATATTAATTGATTCTACATGAACACAACTTTCTAATATGTTGAGTTTTATATGTTATATTCAGGAAAACAAGACCACCTTTAACTAAGCGTTTCCTTTTGTCATTCTTCTTTCTCGGGTTAACTGGGTAGGTTCTCGTTATTACATGCCCAAAAATCAATAGTTATTGATTACCATGCGTCTCATTACTATTATTAAACTTATGTAAACGTGAATAGGATATTTGGAAACCAGCTTTTGTTTCTTTTCGGTCTCGGCTACACAACTCCTACATACGCTGCAGCTGTACAGCCTTCAATTCCTGTGTTTACCTTTATATTCGCTACAATTATGGGGTCAGTTCAACTAGTTTTGTCAATGTATACATATATATACGTGTATATAATTGTATGTCTTTTCCTTTGAGTCCATATGAAGTGGTTTTATATGCAGTACAGAAACAGTGAATTTACTTAGAACTGAAGGTCAAGTGAAAGTTGGAGGTACATTCGTGTGCGTCTGCGGTGCCATCTTCATGGTTATGTTTCGTGGGCCTGTTATATTTGGTTATTCTGAAAACGACTTATCTATACATAATGAAATTAGTGCAAAGGGTCAACCCGAGCCGGTTGGATGGTTATTGTCTACTTTTATCGGGCTTGGGTTTGACACGTGGCACCTTGGTGTGTTATGCCTGTTAGGAAACTGCATGTGTATGGCAGCCTTTCTAGCTATTCAGGTATTTGATCATATTTCATTGGTTTCATCCTGTTTTTGTTTAAATTGCAAGTTTGGTCCCGAGAATTTGTGCAAATTTCGCTTTTATAGTTAAATACTTTGTATTAAAATCAATTCAGGCACCATTGTTGGCTAGATATCCTGCAAGTTTGTCGGTTACAGCATATTCCTACTTTTTTGGTGTTATATTTTTAGTCTCGACCGCGTTTGTGATGAATAACGAGTCAACAGAATGGAGTTTGACCGAATCTGAGTTTTGGGCGGTGCTTTATGCTGTAAGTATCACTTTTATTTTCATTTCGTTGTATGCATATGTTAGAAGATGTAAACATGAATACATTATTATATTTTGATCATTTTCAGGGAACCATATCATCCGCATTAAATTATGGACTTTTAACTTGGTCAAACAAGATTTTGGGACCCGCTTTGGTTGCACTTTACAACCCACTTCAACCTGCTGCATCTGCGTTTTTGTCAAGAATTTTTCTAGGAAGCCCGATATACCTGGGAAGGTTTGTTTATCACCCGAAACACATTCTGTTTAAATTGTTAAAACCTTTTTTTCCTTTTTTTTTCTGTACATAGTTAAATTTGGCGTGTTTTAAGTTAATGATGTGATTCTTATTCGTTGTGTAAACAGTATTGTAGGAGGGTTTTTGATCATCTCGGGACTTTATTTGGTTACTTGGGCAACATATCAAGAAAAACAGCAAGCGGTTTTGGGTGGTCGACATTCTCGGGCAGCTGAGTCACCGTTGATTGGTCACATATTCTCGGGGACTACCACCTCCTTGCCAAAGATTGTGGATTGAGTGTTGCTGTCAGGTGCGGAATCTTGGTCTTCTAAAATTATCTTTATATGTGACACAAGTAGGGAAAGAAGAAATACTCAAGTAGGGATTTTGATATTAGAGTTGATTATACAAATGTGACACATACATTATTTGTTTGAACCCAAGAGTTGGGTACGACTATGGCTGGCTCGAGCTTCTTTGAGATTATAAAATTCGCCCCCTTTTCGTTATTTGTGGTTAATAAGTTTTTCTTTTTCTTTTTTAAAGTTGATGGTTTAATATGCACGTCTGAACTTTTTTACATCGAAATAGAAGACATATGGACCCACAAGCTGCGTCGCTTGCTAAATTGGATTGAAATAAAATGGAACGCTAAAATAAATTGAGTCGAGCAACTAAGAACAAATTTCATGGTTTAAAAGAAATGTTTACTTTGTTTATTAACCGAACTAGTTTTTTCACCTGGCTCAGTCGTGCCGGACCGAATATGTTAATTCTTCCGAAACGTTGTGAATTTAGCATATATAGGTGCAACTAATTTTACTTTAACTTAATATAATAAAAATAATAATTGATTATTTTGGATGAGCATTTATAACAAATCCATGACGTGAGTTGTGACCATGGATAGCAAGCAAAATTTTCTGATTCACATAAAGTCGTTAAAAACTTACAAGTATTTTATGCAATCATTCAATTAAGTCACTTTATTTTCATTAACAAAAAAAAAACATTCACATGTCTAGAGGGGAGTTCAAACCCACTGGCAGACATTCACACCACAAACTGACTTAAAGAAATCTACACAAGATATGCACCAATGAGTTAGTTAATGGTTTCCTTCCACTAATATATCTTATATACAATTACAAAAACATAGAATCAAATTTCTCAATTATATTAATTACATAATTTCTAAACACGTGGTTGAATATTTCAGACCAAAATTGTAGTAGGTAAACCATTTTTTTTAAGCTAACAGATGTGTCCATACAAAACCCGAGCTACTTGACACGACGAAATTGATTGTAAATTTGTGTTGTGATATGGATTAGTTATCGGATACAGTGCCATACAAAAAAAAAACCGAATAACCCGAATTGAACAACCCGAAACCTGAATAATAAACCAATCAACACCAGTGTTTCAAAAACCGGTTCAAACCGGCCGGTTGAACCGGATTTCGCACAGTAGGCCGGTATTTAGAGTCTCGTATTTTTGACCGGTTTGCTAGAACACCGTATCGGCGGTTTTTGTCCAAAATACCGGTTTTTACCGGTAAACCGGTTTTAAGCCCGAGAAATTTTTGATATCTGTGGCCCATATTTTTTCAAAATTACTTTTAACCCAACAATTAACATTTAAACGTGTAAACTTTATAACTATTTTTTTAAAACTGAGTGCTTTTGCATTAATTTTTTTAATATGGAATAAATTTTAGATTATTTTTTGTTATAGAAATCATTTAGTTTTAGGTTATTTTGGATTAAAGTTACATCATAGGCAATTATAAGGTAAACTATTCAACCGGTTGAACCTCCCGGTATAATCCGGTTCAACCGGTTGTACCATCTTTTAGTCCAATCCGGTACAAATAAAATACCGGTTTTTAAAACATTGATCAACACCCTAGATTGCATCCAATATATCAAGTAATTTGATATACTATTAGTCTATTATGATACTAGGTTATTAACTCGTGTGCTACACGGGTGGAATACTAAACTCGTCAATTAAACACATATATAATTTCAAACGACAACACATTTTAATATGTTTTTTGACACGCCTACATGATTTATAACTGTAAGTCATATCCAAAGGAAAACATAATATTGAAAGACTTAAACTTACAGAGAATGACATTACATAGTACAATGTTTAGACACAAAACTTTAAACTTTAAAACATAAACTACTAAATATTTCTTTATAAACCATATTTGTTGTTTATTTTTGTAACTTTACATTATTTATCTAAAATAAGCATTTTGAGACTAACATCGACTTCTGTTAATGGTCATACAAAAACAAACTGTAACGCGAAACTGTATTCTCTTGAACTAAATAGAAGTTTTTAGTATAAATGCATTAGACTACTATGAGTAATGTAAGTGTGATAACCAATATTAGTACCTAAAATTACTTTTACTTCGATAACAGGCTTACCCAAATGCGTTTGCATTTTTTATCCTCTTAAAACTCTCGATTTTCTTTTATAGATTATTAGATAGTTGTTTAGGTTTGATAAATATATTGGGGAAACCCACACTTTGCGGGCGTGAAACACATACATATGCTTTATAAAGTACAATATAGATAAAGATTATAACTATCATATTTAGTTGTTAACTAAAATATTCATGACCATTGCAATGTGTACAGAAACCAAACATGCAATTGATCCGCCGAACTTTGACTCGATGGTCAGATTTGACCAGGAAAGTCAAACCTTTCCTAATATCACAATTGACCAAGAGGTGGTCAAAATTGACCAAAGTTTCAAAATACCAAGCTCTCCTAAGATAATATTAGCTTGTAAGAATTCACCATCAGCCTACATACAATAACAATCAACTGCTTCTCAATTCTCATGATAGCTAATATTTTTGCCATAACACCAAAAGACCAATATACTCTAAGCATGATTTAAGTAATTTTGAGCTTTTAGGTTGTAACTACAAACTGTCTGTAGCTTCCACATTGCATGCTTAACCCCATTGCAATTGAAAAAGAATTTAAGTTGTAGCTACAACCTCAAATAATCAACCTATAATGCTTAACACTTTAACTTTCATAAATGAAATGGCTTCATTGATTTGAACTTGAGGCTTAGCAAATAAACTTGTAATCATATAAACCCCATAATTAACCCGCACAGATTATGAGATTCAGAGCTCACTAGAAGTTGGTGTTAACCCTCTGAAAATCACAAAAGATCAAAAAGTCAACTTTGACTAAAAAAAGTCTTCAGCTTATTTTATATCAAGCGAAATTTTTTCAAGAAATAACAACCTACATCTAATCGAGTCAATAAAAAGTTTGATACACAACTATAACTATATATAAAATAACCAGCTGTGTTACCGGTTTACTCTTGGATTGTTCACACTAATTACCATTATAACTAATGTTTCAAATAAAGAAAAAAAATAGTTTCATATGTAAGGACAACTACCGATCATGTGTTGGATAGATGAAAATTCACAACCTTGCCAATATAAGTTCTGGTAAACATTATATGAATAATCCATAAAATACAACTTAAATAGCAGCATATCAACTAACTGATCCTATTTGCTCCAATATGTTTATTTAGGAATTTGCCCTTAATACACAACACTTTGAGTGAAGTAGTCACTAAAAACTTGACAAAAATAAAATAAAAATACCAAATCTCAATAAATAAATGAAAACAATAATGTGCATTTTCCACCCTTAGCAGCAACGCATTTCCTGGAAAGAAATCCAAGTAAACCATCCTTCTTCTTGTGTGACATCCTTCTGCACCTAAATGCAACAATCAAAATAACAATTAGCTATGAACACACAAGATCTAAAAGCATTTTGATAGAAAAATGCATATCGCTAAATTGTCAAAAACAAACATATCATCAACTGAACATCTTTGTGTGATACAGATCGATACCATTCCATCTCAAATCGTGTAAAAAAGTGTATGCTTTTAAACACAAAGACTAATTTTAAAGTGTAGGCTTTTAAACAATATAGTGCATTGAGAGAATGGTAAGAAGGACCATAAAACTTTTAAAGGTTTCGTTTATATATATATATATATATATATATATTTAAGATTAAGATACGTAGTTCTATAGTTTTTCTTTCATTTTCCATTTTTGCACGCAACATGTATTGTAATTTATTTACATCCTCATATGTTGTTTTACGTTATTTGTTTATAATTTATATATATTTTTGGAATATTATTTATTGTAAGAAATTGAATAATATACTTAGGATTTGATGATAAAAAAGTTTCATAGATAAATGAGATGTTATATCGGTTTAAAAGCAATCTGGGTTTAGTGAGACCCATGACTAGAGGTGCACAAACCGGTTTTTTTAAAAAAACCGGTTCGGTTATTAACCGGACCGGTTTTTTTGGCCCGGAAAAAAACCGGTTCGGTTAATAACCGGACCGGTTAATAACCGGTTTTTTTCTGTCAAAACCCTAACCGGTCTAACCGGTTAGGACCGGTTTAGAAACCGGTTAGAACCGGTTAATAAACCGGTTTTTTTATTAACCGGTTTTTTAATAACCGGTTTTTAGGTTAACAGGTTTTTTTTTTTTTTTTTTTAATAACCATTATTTTTTCACAGTATAAACAAACCGGTAACTACAACGTTTAAAAACCGGTTTTTAACCGGTTAACCGGTTATGGAGAAACCGGTTAACCGGTTTTTCCACAACGGTCAAAAACCGGTTTTTTTATAAACCGGTTAACCGGTTTTTCCATAACCGGTTAATAAAAAAACCGGTTTTTCCATTAACCGGTTCGTTAACCGGTTTTGGATCTAGAACTTGTAACCGAAAGACGAACCGGCGGTTTGTAAACCGGTCAAACCGGTTTTTAAAAAACCGGTTTTCGTAAAAACCGGTTTCCGGTTTAAACCGGTAAACCGGTTCCCCAACCGGTTTTTTTGACCATCTCTACCCATGACCCACTTATTTATTTTTTTACAATAAATTTGTTTCTTAATTATAAATAATATCTTTATAAAAAATGGATATTAATTTTTAGTATATCCTTATTTTATCGGATTTTCATATCAAATATTTGTAAAATAAAATTTTAATATAATGAGATGTTATAACTCGCTTAAGGGTTATCTGGGTTTGGTGAAACTCATACCCATGAAGTCAGGTCAAATAATGAGAAATCTTCATTTGAAAGCAATCTGGTTGATTGAGAGAATTTAGAGAATTTTCATTTATATATATTTAAGATTTAATAAAAAAAGTTGGAAACAATTAAATATATAAAAACGATAAAAGAAAAGGTATTTGTAGAAAAAAAACACTAAACTAGAATTTTCAAATGTAGAAAAGTAAATCGTTTATAAAAAATTATTAAAATTTCAAACACATATAAAAACTCAAAATTAAAATGTTCAAACACAAATTGATCAAAATATATTAAAAAAATGTACCAATTACCACATGTCACATGATACCATTTGAACCAATGCAATCAACAACTATTCAAAATTAAACATGTTAGTATATAAAATGTACAATCGAAATAGAAAAACCATTATGAAACGGTTAGAGGACATTTCCCTTTCTCCTTTGCATTAGAACACCACACATAATGTTTTGGGTTTAGTTAAACTTTAGGTTATGGTACATATGCCCGGTGAATGTTGTGAATTTTAAATTTTCTAACAAATTATTGATTTCAAAAACCTTTTTAGAAGCCACACTTTAAATAATACTAGCTTGGTGCCCGCGCGATGCTACGAGATACACGCTCAAACATGACATTGAACGGATAAGCGGTGACCTCACTATTGTACGCATGTAGCTTGACTATAGTATGCATGTAATGCGGTGTCGGACTGTACCATTCGTCGGTGAATGGGTAACTTGGTCTGAAACATGACCCAAGCCCACCAGACCCGTTGCGGCCCTAATTGCATGTCACGTAACATGTTATTTTTTAAATTTTAATAAGTATAACAATACCATACTCAACTTAAAGAGAATAAAATGCTCGTTTTTATTGTGTAATTTTTTTAAAAAAATATCAACATGTAAAAAAGTTATTGTCGTTAAAACTTCGTAGGGTTGTTGGTTTAGAACAAGGGGGTTAATATGTAACTATTTAATAAGTTAACAAACTTACCCTTAAGTTTAAAGACCATAATTGTAAGTATATTTCAAACTAAATTGTTAAAACTTCAACCGTACATGCTCATAGTAAGCAAAGACTATACTACCCCTAGATTTTCAAAATTGATTGCATTAGTGATTATACTTTAAGCAAGAGTGATTGTATCTCTTAAAATTTAAAAAGGTCATTCACTCATGTATTATATATAGTATAGATATTTGTCTTGAAAGAAACTAATTTGATGTTTACAAAGGAGCATAAAAATTGTTGGATCATGATTTCTGTTAATTCTAAATATTAAATTGTCATTAGATGGATATATTTGACTATGTTATATCTACTCGGCTCTTCATGTATTATTACAAATTTTCAAACAAAATAATTTTTTTATTTGCTACCATCAAACAAATACTACATCAACATAAAACTTGATTTAACTACATGGAACACACATTAAAAGAAAATTCTATAAACCTTATGATTGGGTAGAGACAATTCATGGAATAACACCTCACCAATGTTTTGGTACCCATTGTCCTATCATAAAGTGATTTGCTTAGTCGCCTATCAATTATGTCGAGGTCACACTCCATTATAATAATAGCAACATAACATGGAACATGCTAATCCTTACTAGTATTTAATTCTTTTAAATGCTTGTGCTAGTACGTTGTACTTTGTTCTTATATGATACGGGTAGTAAAATGGACATAAGTTTAGTTATCTGATAAATTAGTTATAATGAAAACTTAAAACATCTTTATTACATAAGTGTATATCTAATAGAGTAATATAGATAATTATGATAATCTAATTATGCTATATGGAACAGATTATTGGGCCATCATGAAGGCACAAGTGCGGAAGATGGAGGTAGCAGAGATGAAAATGTTATGCTGGATGTGTGGGCACACAAGGTTAGACCGAATAACAAACGTTGTGTTTCGAGAGAGATTAGGGGTAGCTAACATATCAGACAAGATAAGAGAGTGGATATTGAGATGGTTTGGACATGTGAAGAGAAGACAGGCGACGAATCCGGTTAGATCCGTAGAAAACATTACTATATTGGGATGAGAGGATTAGGCATGATCTGATAGACCTAAATCTCTCCAAGGACATGGTTGATGATAGAAATTCTTGGAGAAGTGGAATTAAAGTTAAGGATTTTTAGGAAGAAAGGAAGAGAAAGGAATACCTTAGGGGCTTTTATTTACCTTATTTTTTGTCACACACCATTATGGTATTTTCTTTTTATATATATATATATATATATGATTGATTTCTTTTGAGAACCACTTTGAGTTTTAATAACTCGAAAGAACTCAGTGTAACGATTTTTTTTTCGAATTTTTACACATGCGTAATATATGTAAGTTACATACACGTAAAAAAATTACAAAATTTTTTACGCACCGAGTCAACTTTTACACATGTGTAACGGACGTAAAAGTTAGTGTAACCACTTACATATTTATTCTCTCTCCTACTTTGACTTTTTTGCCAGATTTAATCTCAACCATATATTCCAAACCATTTAATTAAATGTGTGGTCCAAAATTGAGTTCTTAAAGTTCTTAAAACTTACCATGGTTCTCAAAATAACTCTCCCATATATATATATATATATATATATATATATATATATATATATATATTATCATTTTTACTACGTGTTATTATCAATTATATTTGTTGAACTTTGATTCCCTTTTATATTGTCTCATACATATGTTTTCTAGAGCTGAGGGTCTCTCTGAAAGTCACCTCTTTATCCCATTGGATAGAGGTACGGTGTGCCTACATCCCACCCTCCCCAGACCCTATTTATAGCTTTGCTATTGATGGGACTCCACTGGGTATGATTGATTGATTGATAATTTACATTTTAAATCTTAATTGGTAAAAATTATATACTTTTTTCTTAAAATGCGATTTGTTATTAATAAAACACTCATCGCAAGAAGCTAGGACATGAAAAAAAGTTTACAATCATGAATTTTTACACATGCTCGGATCTTAGTAATTTTGCATTTTTTTTTCTGGTACTATACCAAAGTTAAAAAATTATTTACTACTCGTAGCAATATAGCATAATGTATAATCAGATGTCCGAATGTATATGGTTGGAGTTGGAGGCATAGTTTTTAAATATTAAAAAGTAATTGGAAAACTTATAAAGGTGATTGCTCTTATATATATGTGAGCAGTATTGGAAGTGGGGTCTTTTTAATTTAAGTGTTAGGGTTTTTTTTTAATGAAGCACATTATGATCTAGATCTAATTTGGTTATAAACATATAATATAATAAAATGGAATCTTCAAAACTTTATTCTTGAGATTTTGCACGTTTACTAGACAAAGAAAACATGATAATGTGATTTGTGATTTGTGATTTGTGAATATGATCCCACGTTAAATAGAGAGAGACAAATAGTGCCCAAGTGGATAGACTTTTAAGGAATATATGTGAGGAAATCCACCTTGGTTTTCATGCAATCATTTCTTCTTAAACTATTTGAAGTTTTTTTTTTTAAATGTTATATATATACATGTGTATAAAAATTAAGGATGTTAATAACATTATAATGTTAATACTATCAAAAAGTATTTTGTCTAGTGGTATTAACTATTAAGGATTTAAGATGTTGGAAGTAGTCGTGTCACTCCACCTATGGATATGGCACAAGTTTTTTGGTTTCATCAATCCGAATAACGACTTCAACTACATTATTACAAGAGTTGCACATGATTCTTCATATCAAGTTGGTGGAGTAGATTAAAAATACATGTATTATCTTGTCAAGGGTATTTAACTTGAGTAGTAGGGGGTTGTGTTTGTTACATCATTTTCCGCATTTGTGAACATGTATAAAATTTGCATAAGTGATGTAATAGATCATCCAGCACGAGTTTTCAAGCCCCAAAAAGCTAATGTGATGCATACGTGTATCATATTAGACGACATGATACTAGAAGACAAAGTGAGGGAGGTTTATACTTGCGTTGAAATCGACGTTTTCTAACAAGACGTTGGTGATGCACAACAAGCAACAACTAAACAAAATATTACGAACATACAAGTGCATCAAGATTTGAAGCCTGATTTAATGGATAATATTTCTCAGTTTTACGATGTAACTTTTAGTTATGTGTTATTGTTTGAGTAGTTTTGTTTTAGTTTTTTTTATTAATTTTTTTTATAGTCGTGGCATGAATTGATCCGTTAAGATTAATAAAATACTGACATAATCACCTCAAATATCTAAATTTGTTACTTTAAACGCCCTGTGTTGTTGACTTTGAAAAAGTGTTATTAGTTTTTGCTTTTAATTGATTTCTTTTTCTATTGTAAAGGGCATGAATCATTTGTTTGACTAATTTGTAAAAAAATGGGACTCTAATTCAGTATTCTTCGATAAGTTCACTTTGGTAAGCCCCAAATGTGTTAACAGGAAGGACCCTTTCGTACAACCAAGGATCAAAGCCATATCTTCTAATCGATTAGAAGTGGACAAGTGGTGCCAATACCGAAGACTGCGCGCTTATTTAAATTTACCTTGAGGCCTGTGACAAATCGAAGCAACGAAGAATCCATGCCAAATTCAATTTGTTCGCTAAGGACTAATCCCCAACAAAGATACAATCAGGAAACAAAGACCGTTAGTCTCACTGTGGAAGGGGGTCTAATACAATCAACCTCCAACTTGAGAATCAATGGGGGGTTTCTTCGGTGATAAGTTATTAGCGATAGAGAAAGTAAGAGTAGAGGTAAGTATAGAATGGATAACGCGAATAACTTTGGGGTTCTAATCCTTTATTTGTAGGACGGATGGCCAAGGAGTAACAACGTTTTGATTAGTTGTCCACCTCCCTTTAAGGATGGTGTACATCTTATGCGTGGGCTTCCTCCTCAAAAGTAGTGTCCTTACTTGTTTTGGTGAAAGGGTTTGACTTCGCCTTCTGCGGCTTTCTACAAGTCGACGCTTGGTATTCAATCCCCTTGTTTGCATGCTGCAAGGGATCTCTTCGACTAAAGAGAGATTCAAACATTAGGTCCTCGATCTTATCATTTCCTTCAATGGGTCTCATATACTCGAATGATATAAAAAGATATAAAAAAGAACGTACTCCTTTAACATATTCCACAAAATATTCCGTAAAGGGAAAACACACTCAAACACCACATAGGTTCCACAAACGGGTCAAATGGCCCTATTAGGCATGTTCTAATATATTTCTAAGCCATTTAAGAATTTAGTTTTTGATTTTAAGGGCTAATTAGGAACTTAAAGTTAGATTGTAATTCATGCTGATATAAGAATAGTTGGTTTGTGCTGACTCTCATCCCACAAATTTGATATAAGAAAAGTGCCATATTATATTATATATATACTTGCTTCATTTTAAAAAGATACATGTGCCAATGTCCTTATCAAGTACATATAGTAACCATGTGAAACAAGGTGGAAGCTACCTAGGCAGTACACTACACATCCTTTTAATTTTCAAAGTTAAATGTACTTGATGAGCCAATATCCCTCAAACTAAGCACTTGAAGAAGTTAGATCGGATTTATTGAACCATTAAGCGCCCCTTTTGTCCTTGAGATTTCCACGACGACTCAAGTTGCAACAAATGCAACTTCTCCACAAATGGTTCGAGGACTTCAGCTTCTTCTTCGGGTGCAAATGCCATGCAAATGCTTAGTTCTTGAACCGCCTTCCCATAATCCCTGAAAAAAGATAATGATATGTCAACCCAACCTCAGCCATACCAAAATTACTTATTTATACTGGCCTAAATCCGTTTTGACAGGCTAATGACACATCTAACACGTCCATTATGTCACTTTTGTATTAAGAAAGGATATCATACCTACTATAGTACCACATCATGCCATAATCCCTCCTCAAAGCCCAATTATGCGGCTGCAGGATCAACAATCTCTCTGAGGCCATGATAGCCAGCCTAAGATCTTGAGGGCGCACCAACGGGATGCTAGAACCATTAATCTTACTCAATTTCTCATTATCATCATGAACAGGTCTAAGTGGAGAAGTCAACATCAATCCATGGTTCATTCTTGACGCGCGTTTCCAATGAAGCCTCTACAAATATTTTAGAACATGATGAAAACTGACCAACAGATGAAGTTTTTCTCATAATTTTAAGCAAATTCTTACAATCAAATTAGCAAGATAAATCCCTATTATGTCCCGGTTTGTAGCAATATCAAGACCCGGAAGTGAATTGCAGGTTAAGTCAGACGCCATTGACTTCGGGTCCTCAACACATCGTCCATTAACAATCCCAAACAAGCTATGTCCTGAATTCACCTTAAAAAGCTCCTAGACACAAAAGGTTTTCATTTTTCATATTTCAAAGTTCTTTATATGATTAACAGATTATTTGATCTAAAGTTAAATATACCTCTGGATTCCCTGTTTTGGGCCAAATCAAAAAGTCTTCACCGACCCGCGACCCGACAATGGTCAAATTTAGTCTTTTACAAATTTCAATGTATATTATGCTAAGCAAAATCGCTGCCGAAAAGATAGACACAAATCACATTCAAAATATCAAAAAAAGTAAAATAAAAAATGCATGTCATATATAAATACAATGAACATATACATACCACTGCCATATTTGGAGCATAAAGCAGAATGCAAGTATGAACATTTTGAATCTACAACAAGTGATCTTCTGAAGCCAATCGATTCAAACAGAACTTTGTTAACAGCCTCCAAAACTTCAACCAAATGGCACCCAATGTCTTTTGAAACCAATTCAACTTTAACTTCTTTTGCTATGTTGTCTAGTTCTAACATCCAATCATCAATTTTCTTTCCTGCCATAGGCATAGATTCAATGTAGTCCCAATCATGATGAAATTATGAATATAATTTGTAAATTTATAGGGTGTGGGGCTGGAAGTGAAACAAGGAAGAGGGCCATGCTAGACATATATGGGTGATGGATAAGGAGTGAATATTGAAATTATATCATCATATGACAAATGTAGGTAAATGTACTTTTACTCCCACCAATCATAAATAAATGCTAGCTGCTTTTGTTTGGATCTGATTATTTAACTTTTTACATCATTATTTTTGAGATGGTTTATGACTCAGATGTAAAAAAAAAAAAAAAAAAAAAAAAGAAAACTAGCTCTTTACAATTTACATCAATGTTTATATTTATATGTATTGTTTTGAACTTGAAGATGTTTTTAGAAGCATGCATATTAGATTTATCCGACCCCGTTATTCACTATTGGGCTGGTTGAGAAGGTCATTTTCGAAGCTGCCGTTTCATAGAAGACTTATTTAAAAATGATATTTTAATATATGTAAGGTCTTTTTTTAGCCGGGTTTTTTAGTGACGGCACAACCCTTCTCTCTCACTCTCTCCCTCTCCATTGGGTTCCCATACTTAAAATCTTACCCAAGTTGTTTGATTCAACGATATCAATATGTAGAAGATAAAGTTTTTTCTTTTTTTGGTTACGAAAACAAAAGTTTAATTTAAATTGCTTAAAAATAATTGTTAGTACATGTATTAATTTTCTATTGTTTACCTATGAATATATATATATATATATATATATATATATATATATATATATATTATATACATAAATTAAAATTTTTTAAACAAATAACTTTTATTTTTTTTAATATTACAAGAAAGGAGTGAATTTTTTATAGTCATAGTATTTTATTTTATTTATAAGTTTTAAAAATTAAAAAAAAATGAATGTAGTTTTTTACTCTATATTCTATTAAGGTAGAATCTCGTGTATTTTAGGCGTTTAATAAATGTAATGTTATATATTTACTACTATAAAGTTCGAAAAAGTTCATGTATTGCATAGGTTAAATAAATTCGTGTATTGTACGAGCTAAATAATTTTGTGTATTATATGGATCGAAGAAAAATATAACGTAATTTGTTAATGCATGCAAACATCGAGGTATATGTCTTAGAATTGAACTTTGACGTGAGGTTATACATTTCGTTAAGTTACTTATTAAAACATTTTTTTTTCAACAATGTTATTTTTTTATTATTTTAGTAATTATCAATGTTAATTCAATTAAAGTGCACTAAGTTCTTAAATATCCTTTAGCATAATTAAGTTAACTTAAATTGCAATCATAAATATAAATTTCTATACTATTTAATAAATAAAGTTTTCTAAATGTCACATGTCATCACTATTTATATTTACAAAATTTTTCATCCTCTCTCTTATATTAAATACATTTCTCTTTTTAATATTTCATTTTCAATTTTTAATAATTCCATCCTAACTTAAAAGAATTAATATCATCATAAATATGTTAATTTGTTTAATATAATATATATTGCATTAGTTTTTAATATTAGATTTATAAGTAACCAATACGAAACGGGTGGGTTTCTTAACTAATTAAAGTATCAAAGATTGTTCATGTCAAAATAGTTTAAAATTAAAATGAGTTTTGTTTCACGAGTTGGTTTAAAAAAGTAGCCATTTACACCTAAGTTTGATATAAAAAATAACAAAGAAATAATTAATGATTTATGAATTTTCTAACAACTTTTTATTTCCAAATTACGTAATATATAATTTTTTTTATTGTATAATATATCTTTATATATGTGATACATTTTTTTTTGTATTTCACGTTATTTTATTATTTAAAAAAAAATACTTATTCTAACCCGTGTGCTACACAGGTAACTAACCTAGTATAAGTATATATAAAATCATAAATTATCTTTACTATATATAATATACCAAAAAGAGCAAATTAAGACACTTTAAATATTTAATGCATAATATACAACATTAACTAGGGGCAAAAATGTCATTGTAACTAATTACAACTTTCATCCCTTAAACTTACATCATTGGTCCTTGGTCTTTTACATATATATTATTTTATTTTCACTTTTAACCCAACTACCTCCACAATATTTAAACAGTCATAACTTTTTTGTACGTTAATATTTTTTAAAATAAATGACATCATAAAAACGAGCATTTTATTATCTTTAATTTGATTATGATATTTCTATAGTTTTCAAAGTAAAAAAATTATGCAAAATTGTTTGTGGTTTGCTTTTGATGGTTTTAAATTAAACCATGAGCTAACGTTACATGTTTTTTTTCGTCGAAAACGAAAATAAACTGTTTTTAATTTAAACCCAACTAAACCGAACCATTACCAACGATTAGGTTCCGATATAGTTTGTACTTCAATAAAAAAATGAGTTTAAAATTTAAAACAAAAATTATTAATTTACATATACCTTCACTTCAAACTAATCATCAACTAATACATTATTAAGAGAATCATACTATGAACAAAGATAACTTTGGTCATATAAATAAGGGATTACTCCATAAAATAGTAACCAACTTTGAAACTATAAATAATAAACCATATTAGAATAAATAGAAGGCGAAATCATAACAAGAACAAAGATTATAAAAAAACCACTGAAAATTTGGCTAAATTAAAGCTGTAATAGACGAGTTTGCTCGTATTAAATAAAACCTTGTTTAACTATATATTTTGACTGAATAATATATATTATATCTAATACTAAATAAGTAAATAATTAACATTTCAATATGTACGGCCACCTCCGGTTTCAACCGTGAAACCAAATTGGTGAACGATCTCACAGTTTCAAACGAAATAATGAACACCCAAAAATTTGTTACATGATTATCAAAGTATGTGTTTCTAGTTTCCCGTTGTATCACGCGGACACTCTTCTAGTAACTATCAATAAATGCCAATTAACTGGTGGTGGAATGGAAAGATATATTTGGTGTTTCACATAAACCAAGTTCGATTTCTGCCACCATCATTTAGTTTCAGCGGCGCTAGATGATGATGAGTGACTAGGCGAGTATGTGACGTTCAATAGTTGGATTCTTGAATTGAACGGGTTTTACCTCACCGCGCCGTTATTCCTTCGGGCGAGTGTTCACGAGCGTAACCTTAGGTAAGGGTTTACCTAGGTCAACAGGAGAATGTATCCCGATGTGGTGAAGTTAGCCAATAACTTATTTAAATAATTCTTTGACCGTTAAAAATTATAACTATCAATAATTAGTTTCATGTCAATTTGATTTGGTTAATAATATAGTAACTATTCATAATAAACTAACAGTATTGATGATTAATTTTATTAAATTTAAATTAAATATATAAAAATATATCTTTTAATATCATTATTATTTTTATGGAGAAAGAAGAGACACAATTAACAAGACTTAAAATGGTGGAATGTGTCTTCTAGGATTTTTATTTATAAGATATACATATAGAGATACAAATATAGATATGGATGCAGATATTAAAAAGTTTAATGTTAGGTCTAGATTTTTTTAACTTGGAACGGCTATTTGAATCGTTGACGAGCCCCCATCTTAACCGATCATCTTTATTCTCCTCTTATGAGGATCATCTTTATTCTCCTCTTATGAGGAAACCCACTATAAACGATAAAATATCTAACCCAATCTAAAATCCTTTTTCTTAACACAAGTGACACTTGAATCATAAACCTCCCCTTCTTTTTTTAAATAAAGTCTTTGAAGGCCACTTCAACCACTAGAATAAGAGATTGTTGTGTATAATATATTTGATCATAAAATAATAGAGTATAATGTGAAAGGATGAAAAGAGAGTGCCATGGATAAGGTTGTTAGCCAGAAAATATGGAAATAATTGACACTGACGCAGCTGGATGCCATCATACTTGATTGATAAAAATTATACACAAAAATAGGGGTGTACACGGACCGGATCGAACCGGACGAGAGCATGTCCATGTCCGTCCGTTAAGCTTTTGACGGACAAACGGACGGTTCACGAACACTCTACCAAACGAAAATTCATATCCGTGTCCGTCCATTAAGAAATTGAGTTTGTCCGTGTCCGTCCATGTCCGTCCGTTAATATTTTAAACGGACGTTAACAGACAATAATGGGCAAATGGACACTAATGGACATTAATGGACAAACAAATATGTGAACATTAATGGACAACGAACACTAATTGACAAATATAAACGGTTACATATTAACACCAAGCATATATCTAAAAAACTTCACATACAAATTAGGAATTACACCATATAACATTCAAATATACTTAACACTTAATATATTAACATAAAGTGGATCACTATAATATAAGAGACATCAAACATGTGTAATAATATAAAAGTGTTATTAATAACACTAGAAATTAATGCTGGATAGATATGAACACTAACGATACCTGTCGGACATTACCAGACGTAATCGGACGAACGTTACCGGACGTTCACGAATGTCCGTGTTCGTCCGTTAAGCTTACCGAACGAAATTTGTGTGTTCATGTCCGGTTCGTTTATTAAACGGACAAACATAAACGAACTTCCTGCCGAACGGACGCCCGTCCGGTTCGCTTACAACCCTACACATAAATGTTAAACCTTTGTTAAATTTAACCAATTTCTTAATGATAAAATAATAATGTTTGATAACACATATACATTTATTTTGGATTATTTTATATGTTATTATCTTACCTATAAAGATATGTAAAATAAGTATCTAGAAAAATGTAATATTAGTTTATTATAGAGAAGTATATATTCAAATCCGTAGGGATTGGATGATGACTAGATGACTTAAATTATTCCAAAATGATTTCATTTTGGTCCCTGTTGTTTCAACTCATTTTGACAATTTTAGTCGCTCATCTTCGGAAACTTCTACCTTTTGTGCTTCAATAATGTATAAGTTGATGTCATCTTTGTCTCTTTATTTCTTTATTAGTAATTTACGGAAAAATTAATATAGTATATATGGATCCAAATCACTAAGAAATTGGTTAAAAGCTTATATGATAATACAAAAGGGATATAAAAGCTTATAGTATATAAGAAATTTAGCTTCGAAAGCCAATTCAACATGTTTGAAATTCAAATCAGACTATGTGATCTCAAGTACATAATGATAGAAAAGCAAACCTTATCCATCATCACAAAATTACATTGATCATCTAAGAAACTCGATAATCGACCTACAATCATCAATCTTGTATGTACGAACCCATGATGAAAGTAATTTTTTAGTTTTTAACCATCAAAGACGAATATTTCAAAGATTATCTTATTAAATTTAAGTTAAATGTTCAGTTTGAAATTCAACTTCTTTAAGTCTTCAAAATGCTACTGAAATAACATGTATATCAAGTAACATAGAAGTAATAGTTAAACCACTTAACCTTGTCAGTGGCAATTGCTTTCTCGGTCAAAACCTCATTAGTGGAAACTCTAATCACTTGTAACTTACTCGGGTAGTGACAAGTTCCAATCAGTGGTATTGGTAACTTCATCTCAGTGAGAACTTTCCCAATCATTAATTTGCAACTCTTAAATTCAATACAAGTACAATGAAACTTTGTGGTACCAGCCAATATCAACTCGATCGATGGGAATTGATCATTCACCTTACTTATGGTCGACTTCAACAAGTTAATTGCTATAACTCGGTCTCAACATTAACTCGATCGATTGTAACTTGTAACTAATCAATAGTACGTTCCTACTATTGATGCCTTCGGCAATAGCTCATCTTCTCTTCTTTGATACCAAATTGCATTGAATTGATGGCAGCAACTTAGTCATACAAGACTACATCATTATATTCTAAGTATTCTGTGTGACATGATTATAACTATATGTTTAACTAATTAAATCCAACTATAAATGACATGAATACTTGTGTAATTCGCTATTAGAATCTCATTTTTTTTATTCTGTTTAAATAGGACACGGTTATACAATGCATGGTAGATAATCGTTGCCATCCTGTAAATCAGTACCATATGTTCAAGATCAAAATCAACATCTTGTGGAGTTGTACCCAATGCTCAATTAAATTGCTATTGAATATCCATCATTGAAGTATAGTGACTTGCTGATGTTTAATCCCACATGTCCACATTTACTAAACACACAACTAACATTTACCATAAAATTTAATCTTTTAATGCGTGGGAGACTTTTTTGTTGTGAAAGAAAACAAAAACATTAAACATTTAGTTTTTAAATAAATTTGTCTATTAAAACTGGGAATAATTAATTACAAAAACCACATTAGTATATATTTGAACTTATTTAATCATAAGTTCTACCACCATCTTCGAATCTTCTTAAAGAAATTACCAAGTAGTACTAATTTATACATATAACCAACATAAAGCTAGTTTACTTAATTATTGTTATCATTCAAAAAGGAAGTGAAAAAGGATGGTAGGAAAAGGACATGCGTGGATAGTAAATTATTGCCCTCATAGCTAGAGACTAGAGAGAGTGACACAAAAGACACATCTATAAGCCGGTCTCAAAATTAGTAATAGGAACCGGATTGTATCTTGTATTTAGTTATATGATCTTCATATATTTGGCATTTATTGTTGAGATAGTATCTCAACTATAGAATATATCATTGTAATTATTTAAAGGGAATTGTGAATGAGAAGAGGGCAACAAGGCAACTATTCTACAATTAGTTAGGTAAAAGTAAGAACATGCAGATTTACGGATGGTTAATTGGGCTGGTTCTAGTCAATTCAGTATGTTTGAAACTACATTTAACTTGCCAGCATTTGGCTAGATTTTGCTGGATCTGGCTAAAATGTTACTAAAGTGCTTTGATGGAATATGCAAGGCATTCTGGTTGCGCATCAGCTCGCCACATGAGGGCACCTTGGTCGTTTTTTACTAGGATTGTTCAAGAAAACTTGCGGCTCACTTAAAGCTCGCTTAGAAAAAAAAAAACTTCTTGCTAATATCAACTTGTTTATAATGAAATAAAAGGAGCTGAGCTCGAGCTAAAGTAAGCTCAACTCGTTGGCTCGTTTAGGAAAGCACAAATCTTAACATAGACTTAATTGCAATTTTGGTTCATGTGGTGAAATCCAAAAAGCCGGATTCAACCCAGTGGTGGATTTTTCGCAGGAATAACCCCTGTGGTGGTCCTTTTTTGCAATTGGGTTTTCCGTCTGGTCAAACGTTTGTTGACCATTAAATCCAGAGAAAAAGTCGCCTTTTCACGCCTAATAATAAAAATAATTATAATAATAAGACTTAATCAGAGTTGTGACCCCAATGGTGAGACTCGTTTTGCAGGAAAGACCCCATGCATCCAATTCTGCAACTTACATCTTCTTCTTCAATCTTCAACCTTTGACACCCTAACCCTAATTCTCCATTCACTCAAAGTAACATAAAAGATAAAAACATAAAAGATATCACTGTCCTCTTCTCCAAAACCACCACCATCTCACCCCACCGATTAACCACCCTCGATGTACACCACAACCACCCACAACTGACGTCTCCACAAAAAACTGCCACTGTACTCACCATCCACGAGCCACCGCCCTCATCGTCTTCACACTACCAATCACCACATCCCTTCTACCGATCAGGAAGCCTGTAGTACCGATTCCAATCACTATTGTGATACTTACCAAACCACTAAAATTCAATCCCACCTCCATGTCCGATCACCCGGTTAAGACGTTTTTCAACCTTCAATCTTGAAATGAGGTGAGGGGGTTTTGAAGCAGGAGATATATAATGATGGTTAGGTAAATAGAATCAATTCAATATTTGAATAAGCAGAATCAAAATTTTATCAATACCTAATTTAGTTCCATGGTTACGTGTATTTGGTCTGGCAAGACCCGGGTTCAAAACCCATTGTGCATGGTTTTGTTTTTATTATTATTATTATTATTATTATTATTATTATTATTATTATTATTGTTTTCTATATCTATATCTATATTATATATAAAGGAAGGCTGATGGGCACAAACGTTTTTTTCATAATTGCATGCGAAAGATAAAACCGGCATTTTATAATAGGGCAAGAAAAATAATTTGTCAATGTATCCATCACTTCTTAAAGCTTTTAGTACAACAATATGAAACTTCGTTTTTTGTGAGATCACCTTCAATCCTTTAGAAAACAAAAGGTTATGGTTTAAATATGTTGTTATTATTATTATTATTATGGTGACTATCTACATTCTTAAATCCCATGTTTCATTATGTTTCTATTAACTTTGGGCATGTTTGGGATTGAGGTGAGAAAGTGCTTATGGATTTTAGAGGAGGCAAAAAGACTAAAAAAACCCCTCCAAAAGCACCTAAAAGTAGGGCTGACAATTCGTGTCTTAACAGGTTTAACAGGTAAGAGGCGATGCGCGTAACACAAATATCAAACTTGAATACGATTCTTTTAACTACTTTATATGTCATGACTATAAGACAATTTTAAGTTTTGTGTACCAATAAGGGATAATGAGGAAATCTAGCCTACTAATTTCAATTATTTAAGAAAATAAAAAATTCACATACCGCACTTTTTTGATTAACAGGTCTTATCGTGTCTTTAACAGGTACCCAATTGCCAGCCCTACCTAAAAGCATCAAGCTTGGTGCTTTTAGAGGGGCTTTTTAGACTTTTTGCCTCCTCTAAAAGTCATAAGCTATTTCCTACCTCAATCCCAAACATACTCTTTGTTAGCTTATATATAGTGGCTTCTTGTGCTTGTATTAGATATACATACATAGATACCAATGACTAAGAACCTCCCTTTTCTCTACTTATCATTTTCTCTATACACTATTGCTCTAGGTTCGAAGAATATAATAAGGAAATGTTGAGGCGATTTGGGATAAGGAAGAAGATGCTATATAATGCCTGAATATTTTGAAAGCTTGGACTAAACTAACCACACTTTTGGTAGTGCCAGAAATTTGTAAAATTCATTGTGTTGGTTTACATCAACTGACGGCTTGAGATTATATTTAATAATACAATCTAGATGTTGTTATGAGATTATTATTATTAAAATTGTAATGCATATGAAGGAACATTATTATTATTATTATTACTACTACTATAATGTGAGTTAAAATGTGTGTAAAAAGCCCCAATCTATTAATAATAGATTGATTGACGATATACAAGTAAGTAAATAAGTAAGCAATGAATTGAATTAAATTGAACTGGTAATACATTGAACAAGTAAAGTAAAGTAGATTGAGAGAAGTGACCAGGTTTCTTTAAGATGACAAATGCGATGTTGATTTGAGGCATCGAATTTAGACTTTGTTTGTCTATAAATTTGTGAACTTTGATTATATGCATTGTTAGTATTATGCATATTTAACTGCATGTAATATTGTTAGAAGTTTTAGAAGATAGAGGGTCTAAAGTAATTAATGACATTAAAGCTGTATAGTGTTATTTGATTATTGTTTCCACTGCTTAATTGATTCTAACAACAATTAGATTCATTTCGTCAAACTATTATAATCAAACCATCACATTACTCATTACTTGCTTGGCATTGGGAGAAATGGAGTCGGTTCAATTTTATTAACTTTCCGTCGCAGACAGTTCTTGATGTAGTTTCTGTTTGTTTCTTTTTATTCCTTGTAACTATGGACTCTTTAATAGTCCGATTTTGTTTTTTTCCTTTAAAGTTGGCCTTTATTTGTTTACATATCTAGAATTTAGGGGTTTTATTACTGGAAAATTGGCTTCAAAGATTTTATCAAAAAAAAGGGTAAAAACTAACAATATTAGATGTTTTTAACCATATTAACTCATAAAATTTTTATACATTATATGCACTTTAAAATATAAGTTTAATAATATGGGTAAAATAACAAACAATCTATAAGTTAGTTTCAAGTTTCAAATTGTCAAGCTATTAAAATTAAACCAGCACATTACCGGCTTGGAGTGGGAGAAATGGAGTCGGTTCAATTTTATTAACTTTCCGTTGCAGACAGTTGTTGATGTAGTTTGTGTTTGTTGCTGCAGTTTGTGTTTGTTTCTTTTTATTTCTTGTAATTTTGGGCTCTTTAATAGTCCGATTTTAGTTATTTTTCTTTAAAGTTGGCCTTTATTTGTTTACATGTCTAGAGTTTATGGGTTTTATTACTAAAAAATTGGCTTCAAATATTTTCTCAAAAAAAAAAAGTAAAAAGTAACAACGAATAGCCACGAGTTTCTGATCATATGGATCAAACAAAGGATATGCTACAAAAGGTGCCATATTTTTAGTATTTAAAAAAATTGGATAATAGGATAATATATCATTCACACTTATTTTTCATTTGCTCTTAATGGAGGGCTTACCGTTTTTAATTCTCAGCTTCCTATGTATATAAGTTCATCCCTTAAAGTCATATTAAATAAAATAACTCATCATTTTATATTTATGAAATGAAACTCATACTCCATGAAGTCACCAATTAACACATATTTATGCATGCATTGAACTTCAACATTTCCTACTAAATATAAGTTATTATTACCCTTACTTTCCTCCAACATCTATGAAACTCACACGTCATGAAGTCACCAATTAACACCTATTTATGCATGCATTGAACTTCAACATTTCCTACATTATATAAGTTATTATTACCCTTACTTTCCTCCAACATCTATGTTCCTTTCTTGCACCACTACAGCCCACGAATATGGCCTGCTTACCTCTCGGCATCATAATGTTCTACATACTAACACGCTTGGATGCCATCGAAGTTGTTAAATGTAGCTCTATGTGCAGGCAATGGCGTGACATGATATCAACACTGGAGTTTGAGACCGCTCACTGCTCCCGCTCGCGTATTGCAGCAAAGCAAAGAACTATTTTTATACATGATTTCAACTACTCAACTTATTCGATGAACCTGAAACACAACACTTATGGTCCAGAGACAATACCATTCCCGTTCCAGAACGGCCTCACGGGTGTAGAAATACTAGCACACTTGGATGGTCTATTGTGTGTTTGCTTCAACGAAACCAGTGAGATGCTCCCCTTGTGTATTTGAATTTTCTTTAATTTTGCACACATTAATCTTTCAATCCATGAGCAACTGCTGAGATAATAGTTAAATAACATATAATAGATTGAAGTTTAGGGTGTTAAAATTTATAACATAATTGGCGGACCCAATGTGACTTGAATTAGCATAAACCCATCAGGTGTACGGCGCCTTTCGCACGCCGGTTGAAAATTATCTCTACAACAATATGTCACATAAGGCAGGCTGGATTATGTAAAGAATTGTTTTTTAGTTTGGTACAATTGCCTCATGCAATGTTTGTCGCTTTGTTGCTCAATTATTTTTAAGTTTTTGTTAAATTTTTTATTTATATGAGTTGAGATAATTTAATAGGTAATATTGGACAACAATAAAAATAGCAGAGGGTCTTTCTTTGTTGCATTTAACTTCTTAAATAGCTTCTCAAACTCTAAGTGGCATTTTAAACTAAAATGTGTAATGTTAATATACATTTTAACCGTGCAAAGTAATTAATATAATTTGACTATACATTAGACTTAATATATAATTTACGGGTATGGATAGGAAAATGGTTGTTATCAAACCAAGTAACATTGAAATTCATAATGGAAATAAACCGTTTTATGTCACGCTTGCTCAAAATAAAGAAGAGAGAATGACAAAAGTCCAGGTTTTCTGCTGGTTTTTAAATTTTTGAAAACCATTTTCTTTGGTTTATCATTTGGTTGAAAAATATTGAACCAATATATTAAATATAGCTTAAACATTTTGTTAAGTTATAGTTAATTGATTATTAATTCATGTAACTAAAATTATTTGGGTAAGACGTCCATGCGTCCGACAATGGTACCTAAAGTTATCAAGTTAGTACATGATCAAGGAAGTCAAGGATAATACTTCAGTAAATTTTACTCTAAACAAAGTTTATGTTATTATTCAATTTAACGGTTCATCAATATTAATTTATGTACTAAATTACATAAAAATATATATACTTATCCGGTTCTTGACTCTGGTTCAACTAATCCAATTGGTCCTACGGATATACCAAAAAACACGTCATCGGCAACACCTTAATACGATCCCGCCGCAACGCGCGGGCACTTATGCTAGTTATTAATAAAAAACTTAACATAACAAGGGCCTAATTTGCATATATTTATAAACCACATGGTGGCAAATTACAAGGGCATAATAGTCTTTTCACATAAAAGCTAACTTTTGTTTCATGACGGGTACCAATTGAAAAAAAAAAAGAAAAAAAGCCCACCACATGGGTCAATCATGTGAAAAATCTATCAACGGTTGAATTGCGTTTTAGGTTTAACCACATAGTTAATTAGTTGTGAATTATGTGTATTTAAAAAGTAATATTTTTATTTCTTTACACATATATATATATATATATATATATATATATGAGTGTGTGTTTTTGTAAAAATTAAAATTACATTGAAAAATAAGTGAACTATCCTGATGAGACACGACAGCTTGAGCTTTTTATAAGTCGAACCCAACCTCAATATTTTAGATTGTTAAAATAACGGGTTGAGTCTAAGCCTGACCTAGCTCGACTCAACTCCACTAATTTATGTCCCTACATACTTTTAACTACATGAGTAGCGTATTTCATTGTGTGACTAAAATCTATTACACGGTTTACACCAGGATACGTAATTAATGAATAGTCTTTTAAGTGCTCTAATAATTATCAATATATAATGTATAACTTATTTCATTGTGTCTAAAATCCTCTTTTAAGTTTATAAAATTATTCCAAGTAAGTGTGCAATTCAAATTAAGAAAAACGAACTAATAAGAAAGCACATCCATATGTACAATACACACCGATAATAGTTAACTTATCTAAGAGAACGAATGACTATTGAGGGAGAGTCGGATCAAGTGTGGACAATGAGTTTCAACTTTCAACAAGAAGGATCATGGGGATACAAAGGTGCAGGAGGGTCAAAAAAAATGAAAATTCCAACTTCAAATTACAATATCACCAACATACCACACGACAACACTACCATGAGAATCTGGTTCAAGATTCAGAATTTGGAGAATCTAGTGGACGTTTACTTGGCCAAAAAGAAGAAAAAGTTTGATAGCACCTTTGGGTTTGCTAAATTTGTCTATGTAAAGGATCCGTTGGTGCTAGAGGATCATCTAAATCGATTTATCTTGATAATACGATATTGGAGGCAAATATGTCTAGGTTTAGTAGAAGGAAAACCTCTGTTGTTGATATGAGATCTCAACAGCTCAGTGGTTCATATGTGAACGTTGCTCCGATCTATCATGGGACTACCAATAACATGTACTATGCGAAAGTCACGAGAGGAAGGCCCGCAACACACGGAGAGGTGCCTATAAGGGTTGAGAAGAATTTATCTACTTATAACATCATCTACATACCAAATTCCATTACTCCTAAATCTGCAGACTTGTTAGATTTTTGTGTGGTGGCTGAAGTGAAAAATGTGAATTCACTTTTTGACGTTAAGTTAAATGAGTATTTTGTTGGGTTTATACAATTTAATTCTTAAATGGGCTTACTTTGTTATGATTTGGGTTATGCAAAAAACCAGTGTATAAAAGTAGTATTGTTATGTAGGGATGAGCGTGGGACAGTACCCGTATTTGCACTCATACTTGTACCCGTTTGTACTCGTACCAAAAATCAATAAAAACAAGTACCAATACTCGTACCACATTTTTTGGTATGGTACGAGTACGGGTACGGGTATTGGTACGGGTATTTTGGTACAATACCCGTTTTTGTACCACTTTGCTTTTTTGTTTCCAAATTTTCGCCGATCTTGAAACCGGTACCGGTACAAGTAACAAACAACCTTAATTAGTCCGGGTATCGGTACTTGCACAGGTACGTGCCGGGTACCAAATTAGTACATGTACCAAATTGGCCATCAATTTAATGATAAGATAGTATTGAAGAACCTAACTCGGTCGTCGACTTTAAGTGATTTGTTTGGTACTTGTTCCATAATAACATGGTTGGAGAATTAATTTTATATATTAAATATGAAGAATCTCAATTAAACCCTTATATAATAAAAACAGGTACAAAATACCAAATGTACCCATACCGTACCCGTACCAAAATTCAACAAAAATGAGTACCAATACCCGTACCGAATAAGCTAAATCTGTACGGGACAGGTACGTGTACGGGTACGGTACGAGTACAAGTACGAGTATTTGGGACAAAATGCTCATCCCTATTGTTATGTCTCAAATAAGACTAGAACCTACAACCTTTTGGTTGGAAGTCATGCCATTTGCCACTAGACCAAGTTAGTTGTTATCTAATTGAGTTCAAACATTAAATATACATATTGTTTTTCATAAAAATAGACGTATTTTTTTTAAAATTCGGGATTAGTGTCGGCTAGGGGCCGTTGACCCTCCCCCCACCTCCTGCCCAGCCCTGGCGATATATCGTGTCTTTTTTATATATTATTGTGTTTTTTTTGCTTACTTTCGTCAATGTGTCTTTTTTCTCGACGACAAAATGTCTTTTCATCATTTTTTTTAACGGAAATGACGTGGGAAACGTATTAGTTTTTTCTTTTTTTATTTATATTTTGAGTTAAGATTTTTTTTAGTATTTTTTGAATTTTCTTTTGAGAATTTTTTTTTATCACAAATCCTTCTCACACTTCTAATTTTTGTCTCCTTTTGCATTTTATCTTTTCCCTATGTTATATTGTTATAAAAGTTACTATTTCAAAATTTTATATTTGATTTAAATGTAGGAACTAAAAATAATGTAAATAAAAACACTAAAAATATTAAGTGCTCTCACAATGTTTGAAATTTTGTTAAGACGTCATTCCCATGTAATCAAAGCATCGTCAACATAACACGGGTGAAGCCGATAAAATTTTCCTTACCTACTTTTACTCCAGCAATTAAACAGTTTACTTTAATATACGGGAAAGCAACATGTGACAACGTATAGCACTAATAAGAAGATAACATGTCACCTTGTTTGAGGTCTCTCTCCAGTTAAAACTCACATTAAGGACTACCATTCATTAGAACAAGCTAGCTGGAAGACTCCAAATACACCCTAATCATATGTTTCTAGTTGGTCCCGAAACAACTCTATCCAAAAAGTCAGTCTTTAAGGCATATGTAATGGGATCCACTACACATAGTCTAATAATAGTTGTTTATTCCTCTTTGAAATCAATCATCTCATCAATAATGAGAGGTCCATCCTAGATCAATTAATCTTCGATAAAAGCATATTGATCCATGCTAACAACAACCTAACAAACTACATCAATATATTTGCCAATAAATTTGAAATGACTTTGTACTGAAAACCAATCAAGCTAATCGGTCTAAACTCTGTCACCAACGTCAGACTAGCTAATTTAGGAATCAATGTAATACAATATGAGTTTCTTAAAAGAGGCCATAATTAATGTCATCATTCGTCAAGTCATTGTATCTTTTAAAAATGGAAAATGAAAACCTATCTGGACTCGACGACTTTACGCTCCCACATTACCAAATGACATTCTTTAGTTCCAGGATAGAGGGATCATATCCCAACACCTATCTGGGAAATTACAAAAAAATATTCTTTTAAAACTGAAATTAACCGAACAAGAATTATTGATTAATCCCTCCCTTTACTCTAGTTATGGAAAAAACTAGAGTTAAACGAGTGTTGGTTTGCGTCCAACCTGATGTCGGTATGAGACCAGATTCGGATCTAACATGTTATGTTCAAAACATTGATATGAGAATAAAATGTAAAAGGGTCGGTAGCTAATTCAGGCCAATTCATTGGGAAATTGTAAATACCTAGATCAAACTAACATAAACCCTAAATGAACCAATATGAAATTGACCACCGAAACTCCATCAATCATCGAAAGTGACTAAGGGCTTTCGTTTAGAATGTAAAAATGGAACAAATTTGAAATCGTTATGAAATCAATTTAGTTTTTACCCATTTTGCCTTTGCAAGTTTGATTCCATTTACAAAGTGTTTTTATAACTATTAGCGAGGTAGTTTTTCATCTAAAATGGAATACACCAAAAGAAGAATCGAGGAAGATAACATAACGATCTAATCCATGAAATGTATCTAGTCAATTACCGTAAATATAAGATGGATGGTAAAATAATTGGGAACCTTACATGCACACAATACACAAAAGAATAAACATACCCCAATAATATCACAACTAATAAGTACGGTTCAAGGAGAATAAGATAACGATAAACCTTACGATATCAAATGAGACCCGTTACTTATAACTAAAACCAAATATACAAATTTTTACATGATTGGCCTTTCTTCTAATGTGAATGGAGCTATTTCCATTCTATCGAAGTAGGAACCAGAAGGTCCATCATCCGGCAACAAAGCGGCCAATACCACAGGTTTAGCACCTTCTTCTACAGTAAGGAATCCTGTCTGATATGTCATATCTGTTACCACATACCCGGGATGCACTGCATTCACAAGAATACTTTGAAACTTTCGTGCCATTAATCTTGTGTAAGCATTAATAGCTACTTTCGAAACTTTATAAACAGAGGCTGTTAAAGGCCATCCATTCTCCCTCAACTTGGCATCTTTAAAATCCCTTAAAAACCATTGAATAATCTCATTTATTCTTTCCTCGGTTAAGTTCTCGATATCATGCAACTCTTGTTTCAACTCTTCATTGTGAAACCACTAAAATAACAAAAAAACTTGTAAGTGAAAATTTCAACATTTTAATATGGACATCATCATCATCGTACACAGTATATATATCTCACCAATAGCAAAGCTATGGTAAGGTTTGAGCAGGGTAAGATGTAGACAGCCTTACCTCAACCCCATAGGGATAGAGAGGCTGCTTCCGGTGAGACCCTCGGCTCGATAGTAGTTTTGCAGCAAGCCTTGGACATAAGACACATAACACACAATCATCGGTACACCGGCTGATTGGTGCATGTACCCTTGTCTTTCGGCTATCAACGCCACCACATGATGCCTGATTAATCTTCCGCCACTTTTAACGTTATTTTCACGAGATTAGTAAAATAACGCTAAAATTAGTGCAATTTTACTTTTGTCCACCCAAGGGTTCACACATATATACATTATATGTGCGCACCGCAAGCAGAGCGTTATTTTCACACATATATACATTATATGGACACCGACATATATATGTGATTAATTAACTTACATGAAAGTCACCATAAGCAGAGCTAACATTCACAATTCTTGGTGATTTAGAGAGTTGAAGAAGAGGAACAAGTGCATCTGTAACTCTTTTGGTTCCATAATAATTTATGTTCAAACATTCTTCTCCCAAATCATAAGGTTCCTCCATAAAGGCTCTTACAAGGTCTGCACTCTCATCGGTCACTTGCATCTAGTTATATCAAATTAAAATTATATAAAAATGTAACAAGTTTGGGGAGAAACAAGATGAGCGAAATAAGGATGATTATTTAAAGAATTGTATAGAGAATAGTTACATATCCTCCTGTCTTTAAATTTTTTCTCATCAACAAAAACAACTCCGTTTATAGCTGCATTGTTGACCTGTATACAAGATTAATAGCTTCTTTAAATTAAAAATGCATTTTATATATTTTGAGCAGTATACAAGATGTATAACTTCTATAAATTAAAGAAAAAGAGATTATTCAAACAAAAGTATTGTTCAATATCTTTATTTTGTAGATTAATTTTCTAAACCTAAAATTAATTGTGAATCTTCTTATAGTTATATGTCACAACTCACAACACATGGGTGTTGATATCTTTTATAGTAATTAAGGCACCAAGTTATGCAATCGGGTTGTCACCGTTCCAAAGTAGCCTAGTTGGATTTTTCAGGTTCTGTTATTTTTTTAAAAAGGATTCTATTAAGTTCATGTGTAATAGTGAAAAAAACATGATTCATGGTTATAAAGATAAAAAGAGAGCTATTTCACATGTCCATGTATGAGGTTTTACTTACCAAGATATCGAGTTTTTTAAAGCGTGTTTCAATGAATTTAATCAAATTTGCTATGCTTGTTGAATCTTCTATGTCAAGCTGATGAAAAACGACATTCAGGATGCCAGAAGTGTTGAGTTTTTCTACAGCTTGAACCCCTCGACTCTCGTTTCTAGCCGTTAATATGACTTCGATCCCGTTTAAAGCTAGTTGCCGACATATTTCAAATCCAATTCTTTTATTTCCTCCTGTCACAACTGCACATCTGAAATTTCAAAAAGAAAAAACAAGTTATTTCTTCAAGCCTTTCGAACTTAACTATTCACAAAAAAAGATGAAATTTACCTTCTTGTCTCCTCCATATTTGCTCATATGAAGTGGGGCAATAAGATGAAAACCTGTTTTATGTTGCATTAATAAAATTCGCAGCCACATAAGTTTTATCTAGATGGGATAAGTATGTATGTGGCTCATGAAAAGCAAGACTAATTTGATAAACTTGGGTTGTTCGTTGGTTGGTTGCACATGTAGAGTGATGTGCATATAGTATAATGTCTTGTTTGTTTGAATTTGATGTGAGCTTTCAACGAGTGAGCTTTCTTACAAATTAATAGTAACTTCAAGTTGGGCACTCGAAGCCTTCTTAATGTTTTACTAAAAATACAATTTGGATACATTTTAGTTGGTGGAGCATTCACATTGGGAGATTTATTATACTTATAATTCTTTAAAACTAGAGTTATAAAGAATAGTTAAAAACTACCTAAATTTTTCCTACATCTCTATGTATAGAGACTCACTATTCATTCTTGTTGGGATAACGATATTTAAACTTTTCTTAATGATTCAAAGTTTTGATAATGACCGAATTTATGTAACTTGTGTTATTAATTTATATAATAACAAACTTGGGAGGATTGTAGCTTCACCAGTATCTTATTTTCCAACCTCTTTAATTTTAGAGTCAACTGAATGTTTGTACTATCTCACCCATTATCACTTACATGTTTTTTTTATTACTTTAATAGTTTTCATCTTTTTTACATTTTTTTATTATTTAGTTGTTATTTTTATCTTTAAATATGTAATCTGTTTACTTTCATTACTGTAACGAATATAATCGAAATTAAACAAATTCACGCCGAATCGTCGCTGCAAACCCTGAGTTTTACTGACCGAATAAATGTCGTTTTAAATATGTTTTTTAATCATAGATCGTAATGAGCGTAACCAAAATAGATCAAATTTGTGCTAACTTGCCCAGGTTGGTTTACTAACCAAATAAACATCATCTTATATATGTTACTTTTTGGTATCACATACCGTAAAAAACGTAACCAAAACTGATCGAATTAGCGTCGACACACCACTGTAATACTCGGGTGTTACAGACCATATAAACATCGATTTAAGTATGTTACATTTTTCTCATAAGCTATATTTTCACACCCAAACCAATGCTGGGGTGCGAACCGTGGTTCACAGCTCACAATACTATCATGAAATGTAAATATGACAATATCTAATTAGTTATTTATTAAATCCAAAATTTCATACAAGTACAAAATTTCAAAGCAAATTACAATTTAATTCCAAATCAACACAAGTAGTCTTGTTTTTTATTTAATCTTAAGGCATCTCTAAATGTTTCTTCACCTTAGATTCAAATCAAAGTATAACATGCAATATATGTAAAAATAGATATATTTTGTTCTACAATATGTCGAGTGAGAAAATCACCAGTTTTCGATACTAAATACAATATAAGATAAAAACTGCAAACCAATATTGTGAGTATCAAAAATTAAATGAAATCAATTAATTGGTGTCGTTTGACCATTGCCTAACGAATCGAGCTTTGGCTACTAACACGACATGCTAGAATCAATGATGGACCTCTCTGAATGTTAGAATTAAACAGATTAGCAAGTAAGCAATTAGCAATCAAACATTTAATTGGTCAACAACACAATAATCATGATTTGCTAGTATGGATAACATGTAGTATGAAAAATAAGAATAGATAGGCATAAAGCCCCCAAAAGTATTTGAAAACAGTAAAACAGGAGAGTGATTACTCACCTTGACGATTAAGCGAGTAAACCGAGAGATAAAAATAAACGATCAAGGTTATCATGACAAGTATTCTAATTCAAGCATACATGCGACTTGTAAAATAGAAAAAACAGTGAAAACCGAGAACATGGACGCTGGAATTAATCCAAACGGATGTATAGAACTCAAGTTACGAGGTTTTCAGTAAATAAGCGAGTTGGTACTGTTCAAGAACTGAACTTCGAGTCAGGAGTCGGGTTTTAACCAGTAAACTTAAAATTTTATGGTGAATCAAAAAGTCTTCTGGACCGAAAGCTAATTCCGATCAGAAGGGATAGAAATTGATTAGTCAACTTTGTTAACCAATTTGCCCTTAACGGGTCGGAGTCCAATTGATAAGTTCAATCCCCCCAATCACATAAATTTATTGAGAGTTATTTTTTAGTTAATAACTATGAACGTATTTACAGAAGAAAACTTACCCGGTAAACGTTTAGAATGATGAGAAATACCGAGTCAAAGCTCAGGAAACACCAAAGTCAAACGATAGCATGTTCTTGAAAATGAAAACACTACAACCGGAGGATGGAGCTAAGGGAAAACGACGGATGAGTGATATTTTAGTAACATTCTTGGGTTTGGAGGTGTGGTTTGATTATAGAGGCAGAGGTACAACTTGTTGAACAAGAAAACGATTCGTTAAGGTAAACGAATATTGCATTGATGACAAAATCGGGTCTTTTGATCAACATAATATCAATGAAAATGGTAGAAATGAACCTAGACACTATTCAACATCATATTACTTTTCTTAAAGCTCAATTTTCGTGATTTCAGATCGATTATGGAAAGATTTAGCATTAAACGAGGATTGAAAACAAAACTGGTTGTTCAGGTGTTGGTTCGCGTGGCATTAAGGAACACAGCGTTGTTCCTTCGCGCGGCTCTAATGAGCACTTTAACAAAATATTAATTTTTTGACAGTTTTAGTCCCTGAAGTTCCAACAATGCATATTTAGCCATTTTAAGCGATTTTAAGAGTTTCTAAGGGTTATTTGACATAATTGAAAGTTATGAAAATATAAATTAAGTAAACCAAGTTAAATACTAATAAATTTAAGTTTTTATTAATACAAAAGGTCCTAATTATATTCCTGAATTGGGTAAACAAATACGAATACGAATACGGAAATGTCGAAATGTTACATATATGAGTTTCTTTTGTTTTAGTTCTGGTGCCATAATGAAATTCTTGGCGTTTACTAATTTAATTTTTTTACTACCGTAACGAAGCTAAAAGCGTCACTACAGTATTCCGCGTTTGGCGAGTTAATTAATTTATAAATTAGTGTTACTATTATAATTAATTAGCCCATAACAACCAAGTGCATACCAATGCACTGCAGGTGCAAACTAGTTGTTTATTAAAAATGAGCATATACAACATACATGTCACTATACACTTAAAGATTCATCACAAGTTAACAAGATAAAAAAAAAGTTAAAATCCTACAACTAACTCATAATAATATAACATATAAATATGTTGTGAAATTAATTAGAGAGATTCCAAACTAATTCATAATAATATAACAAAATTTATAAAAATGAAATTTTCTTGTAATTATGTTTACTTCCTGACCTGAATCGTAATCGTATCCGCTTCAATGAATGAATCGGTCTTTAGCAAGCTTTTAGATTCTCGGCCATTCTCTGGTGGTCAAACCCATTTTTGATTCATCCATAAGTCAAAAAGGTACTTAAAGGGTTAAAGGTGACGTATTCGTTTTTTTTTTATAGATTTTTCTTCATGGTATAGCTTTCCCTTTTAGAGAAGTTTGTTCCTACCAAGCATTTTACTCTCACGGATATTTTGTATCAAGTGAATTACGCTATCAAAAAGGTACTTAAATTATTGTACACCATATTAATGGCCGGCCCGGGGAATGCTGTAACATTTGCTATTTTTCAAACCCGAAAACCTAACATGTTTTAAATTTTTGATCTTCATGAAAGATTATTTTTTTTATTATGATATTTAGCATTGATTTGTATTTGTTAAGTTATAACCTCGATTTCAATGTTATATTATTATTATTATTGAATCATAAATAATTCATTTCAAGTTATTAAATTTTCATATGTGCGAATACTTGAATCTATGTTCATTTGATTGTTTACATGTGTAATCTTTAATTTGACACGTTGAGCCGGGTTTATTTAGATTAATATTTTAACATGTAACATAAATAATTATGGTCATCTTAAATTAATTTTTATCCTAAGTATTTTATATGGCAAATTTTATTAAAAGAAAATCATCTTTCTATCATATTCCAAACACAATCTTTTCTCCAATACTTACCTACTTAACACACTTCTAATCACAACTATAAATACCCCCTCATTATCATCATTTTCCTTTGCTCATTCTTCTTCTCTCTCCAATAATAATTCTTCCAATGGAATGTTTTAATTTATATTTTCTTGTGTTTGTTCATCTCAAGATCACAAGGTATGCATAAATTTTGTTCATATTTTCTTGTCTGTCCTTTGTTTTTCTATTTTTATTATTGTTATAATGGTTCTAGACCATCACCTAATTATGTTAATGATCCCACCTAATCTGCACACTATGGTGTATAGAGTGGAGGAGACAAAGAACATAAGGTTGTAAGGTGATCTTTAATGGTCACACCTTAACATGTTCTTACTTTCTTGAAGTTTTTGTTTGTTTTATTTATTTTGATTCAAGAACCATTAGGATTTTGATGATACATGACCAAATACATTGTATTTATCATACTACAAGTGGTTCATAATTTTCTTTATCAAAATTCATTCCAAAGCATAAAAAACATTGTTGTTTACAATGTTCCAGATTTGACAACATAACTCTATGACAAAGGTAGAGCAATAACATGGTCATAAAAAACTGGAATGATGCAAGAAAAAATCCTATCATTGATGTTATTGAGTTACTGCGCTAACGACTATTTATTTGTATTTTTATTCTTTTGTATGGCTTCACAATATTTATTTTAAAATTAGTGTGCAAATTTGTACCCTATATGAAGATCGACTAATTTAGCCTATCTCGGGTTCGAGTATGGGAAAACTTTCTAAAGAAATGTTGTTCTTTACACATTAATTTAGTTGATGGAGATTTTTATAACTTTTTTGAAGTTATTGATATTTTTAAACATTTATGCAATTGATGACAGAAATTTGTCCAAAAAATGATTTCGTTTTTCTTATTTCTTTTTCAACTTCTAGTTGTGTTATATTTATACATATATGTTTCTTTGACTTTCAGTTATCTAACACATTCTAAAGAAGACTTAATTACTTGTATTTAGGGACTACTCATTAGGACTCACCTAAGCTTAACCAAAAACATGATCTTTTCATTCACCAATCAAGGTGAGTAATCACACTCCCCTTTTTACTATTTTACATTTTGGAGCTTTATTCGCACACAACTTCATAATTTACTTATTATACAAGTATATACTCAAACACAATTCCACTATTTGCGTAGTTTTGATATTGCTCGATTAATTGCTAAATGACTACGTGTTTATTGTTACTGGTTGTTTGGTATCTCATCCTCATCCCCATCCTCATAGTATGATCATATGTCGTCCGAGTAAATATGTCCGAATCTAGTGGAATGTTGAAAATACACTTTTATTTTATGTTTTTCTAGTTGATGTAATACACATTATCACAAGTAATTGTCATTTTTTATCATTATCTAACTTGTGATTACTTGCTCAACATTATTATTGACAAAATATATCTATTTTTGCGCATATCACGGGTAACTACGTGGGATGATTGAATATGCAAGACATTAGTTATACCTTATGGTTATTAAAAACAAAGAACAAGTTGTTAGTTTAAGTTTGATGTGATGTTTTGAATTATCTTGTTTTGTGAAACTCTTGTGTATGATGATTTGAATGAATAAATTAGAAATTGACACTTATTATTATTATTTTTAATGTCTTTGAGCTATGATTGTGATAAGTGCAAAGATTAAGGAGTAAAACTAAAGAGTTGTTATGTTGCTTCCATCTTTCTAAGGGGCTGTCTGATAGCCTATTAATGAGTTCATTAAGAGGCTACCTCTTAATATCAGAGGTAGAATGTGTTTGATAGGCACATCTTAATGGTACATGAAGCCTCTTAATGATTACGTTTATGAGACATGTTTATTCCTAATTCTTCTAATATATGGTGTTGGTAAATGATCACTATCAATGTCTTATCCCTCGTTCATGTTAGCTTATGGATCTGTTAGTAAGCTATAGTGTAATTTTATATACATTGTGTTTACGAGCTTTATGCGCTTATATACGTTGTATGGTATTAACAACCTTGCGAATAATTGTTTCTATGTTGTTTTATTCTATACAAACCCTTATGTTATGTTTATACTAAAATATTTTATTATCACCAACGATCATGTGTGTTTTAAGTCTTATGTTTATGAACCAATGATTTTGTTGTCACTATACGAGTATGAATTCATTGACTTCCCTATCACTCAATGTATATGTTATATTTGACTAATGAAAGGTTGTTGATTTATCAAACGAATAGATAAGTTACAAAAGGACTCTTATATAGAGCAACATATTACACTTAGAACCTTCTACTATTATAAATACATGGTTTAGCATTCACTGGCAAGTTAAGGGAGGGGAACGTCCTGCAACTTGGATCTTAAGAATAGAAATCTTTGGGATGGTAAAGGATTTGTGAAGACGTCCGCGATCTGATCACTCGTAGATATAAATTGAACATTTAGTTGTCCTTGAGCTACCTGTTCACGAACAAAGTGGAAATCTACTCGACTTGTTTTGTACGAGAATGAAATACAGGATTTGCTAAGAGATAGGTGGCTCCCAAATTGTCATACCAAAGAATAGGAGCTGTTTTCACATATATGCCTAGTTCATGCAGAAGAGACATTAACCAAATTAATTCTGCTACAGTATCAGCAAGTGCCTTGTACTCGGATTCAGTTAAAGACCACAAAACGTTACGTTGTTTACGAGCAGACCAGGAGACGAGTTTGGATTCCAAATAGATGGTAAACCCTCCCGTGGATCGATGGTCAACTGGAAATCCTGCCCAATCAGAATCAGAGTTGGCTTGAACTGGGGAGGAGAGGACATTTTGCCAATGAACATCAGTGAAGGCTTGTAAGGAGGATCCCAAGGAGTGACGCATAAAAAGGCCTAAATCCGTTTTCGCTTGTAAGTAATGGTATCCGACATTACTTACAAGCGAAAACGGATTTAGGCCTTTTTATGCCCATCAAAAGAGAAAGTAGGTTAGGGCCCCCAAACATCACAGTATATTAAATTCAGAATATTATTACTTTGAAACTTAAAGTTATCGAAAGAAAGTTTGGAAGATTTTCCCAACTGACATGGGATACATAAAGTAGAAAATAATTTTGTAGAAATTGGTAAAGAACAATGTGAAATAACAGAATGAAAGACACGTTCATGTGGATATCCAAGACGTTGATGCCAGGCAGTTAAGAAAGCTTTTGTGGCGGTGAAGACCTACTTAGGAATTGTTTTTTATTTGAGGAAGCTGGATGTAGTATAGACCATTTTCACTTGGACCCATAAGAAGGATATTGTGTGAATGCTCGTCCTTCACAACAAAGAAAGAAGCATGAAACTCATAATAACAGATAATAAGTTCTTTTGAATTGCATGAACATATATCACAAAGATTAAATGTTTTATTGGGTGAAAAAGATTTTAATAAACCAATGTGAAGAATAGGTAAATGCTTACCGTCACTAACGTGGAGGGAATCGTTACCATGGTAGACTTCAGAGTTGTCAAGGTTAGATAAGTCAGGAGTAGCATGGTTGTTAGCACCCGTGTCGGGCAACCAAGTGGCTCCTGATGTCGAGCCAGATTTGATAAATTTGTAAAATTGTCTTGAGGTCCAGACCGAGCAGTAGAAGTATATTAGATCGGACATTCAGAGGAGAGATGGCAAATACCACAACTGTTAGAATGACTATACACCAGATTTTGAGTTAATGCCCAAACAAACTACTTAGTATATGAAGCTTGATTGTTTTCACGGTTCCGGTTATTGTAGTTACCACTGGTGCCCCAAGAATTACCCTGACGATTACCTCTGTTATTTAATGGCCGAGAGGCATAAAACACATGTGGGATCGGATTGGCTTAAGTAGTAGGGTTTAACTGATAACCCTATTGTGATGTCAACTGCTGCAAATTATTTTGGTTGTGGTTGGATGATATTAGAGTTACCAGCAATTGCAGCAAAGGCTTGCGGTGTTGGGACGGAAAGGTTTGGATTAGGTTTGTTAACCATGTAATCATGGTCATATAAGAGACCATGCAACTCGTTGAAGGTTATTGGCCACAAGAGTGGACTCTAAATCGTTGTATTCATCCAGTAATCCAGAGATGGTGAGCATAACAAGGTCTTTATCCTTTATAGGTTCGCCATATTGGCTCAATCAGAAGCATTTTCTCAAGTTCCGGATCGATAATCAAACACGAAGTAAACGAGTAACTCTCGTTTATATTAATCAGACAATCTAACTCAAAAAACTTATTACAACTCTCAAACCCTAACTCGGTTTGACTCTTGGTGAACCCTAAATCGGTTGCATCTACCTCATGACAATCCCTAACTTGGTTGCCCCTATTTGTTATGGTAACTCAACTTAGCTAACAAGAAATCTAATTAACCCTTTTATTTCTTGGGTTGGGCCTTACACTTGGGCCAAACAACAATTGAGCCAACAATCACCCCCGCAATTGTTATACCCTACTCACCCCCTAATTTTCTACTCGAAATAGACGAGTCTTCAACCTCACGCTTGTCATCATTCTCTTGCAATGTTCTTTGGGCTTTTCATGATCTCTTGCAATGTTCTTTGGGCTCCACTTGGCTTGAAGTAACACTTGCTTCATTTGATTATTACATGCCTTCCCTTGGGTTTAATTCTCTTTCTTAACCGTGCTTTTAACTTCCAAAACACTCTTCTTTGGACTTTGAATTTTGTAACTTGAATATTTGATTAGAATCTGACTTGTAACCGGCTTTTCTTCTTTCAGTCCAATTATTTGAAGATCCACTGATAGCTCGTTTACCGGGACTTAAAATTCTTTATTCCACTAATAGCTCGTTACTGGGACTTGTTATCTTGAGGCTAATCTTGTACAACCGGTTCTTGGTCCTAGTCAACTTCATCAAAAGTTTACCTGTATCATCTTTTATGGTTAGAAAATCATGTTTCATGTGAATCTCACATCCACCTTCCGTTACTTGACCAAGACTTATGATATTACACTATAGGCTTGGGATGTAGTAAACATCGGTCAACAGGCGTTGCTCTCCCGTTTTCCCTTCAATTAAGACCGGCCCTTTCCCCGAATATCAATACAAGATTCATCTCCGAACTTCACCTTTCCCGCGAATTGTTCATTCAATTCATAAAAATACGCTTTATTACTCATCATGTGATTCGATGCTACGTTGTCGAGATACCAAACACCTTTCTCCATCGACTCGGTTTCAGAACGCTTTGGAAACACACCATATTCATTCAGAAAAACCATTTTATGATCACCTGTTATCATAAATAAACTTGGATCAAAATCATCAATTTTGTTCAAATTAGATTCTTCATTTTTCTTCATACGTTCCGGACACGTAGACGTAAAGTGTTCGAGCTCATCACAACGGTAACACTGAACATGTGGTATATCCTTTCTTCTCCATTAACGATCATTGGTTCTTCTATAACCCGTATATCTTGACCCACGATGTTGACCATCTCGGCTGTCACAACCATCTTGATCTTCATCATCTCGATCTTGACCTCCGGTTTCATGGCCTCCTCCACGCCCTGTGAACTCGGCCAACCCATACCTCGGCTACCGGATTGATCATACGACTTGCCTTTGTAATTACTTTCCGACCGATTGAAAAGTAACTGACCTTATGAATTTGAAGCGCGTTCTCTCCCTTGTAAACATTCCTCAAACGCCTTAAGTTTTCCAACAGCATCTTCAAACATCAAACTATCAAGATCAACACTTTGTTCGATTGAGGCTACAAGTTAAAAGTTTTATCTGTAACCACATCTAGCAACTTCTTCACCAAGACATCTTGCATAAACACGTGACCTAGACTCGTTGCCTTTGAAACCATACTTGTTATTTTTCTTGCAAACTGATCAGCTGTCTCGCCTTCCTCCATCTTGAGTTTCTCAAATTCACTTTTCAGAGTTAGCAGTCGAGGCTTTTGAACTCGCTCGGCCCAAACATAAAATGCCTTCAAAGGCGTCCATATTTCTCTTGCATTCTTGTATTGAGCCATCTGAAAAAGAATGTCACCTTCTATTACTTTAACAAAACGCTATTGTCGTTTTATTCTTTTTCGCATCAATAACCGCACCCTCATTCGGTTGAACAACTTCCCATAACTCTTGATCATCTAAGATCGCTTCCACCACAATCGACCATGTGATGTAATTAGTTCCATTCAGCTTTGGAACCTGCAACGTTATCCCCCACTCGCTTTGGGTTGAATTATTGGCTCTTCTTTGTCACTTTCCTTTGACGTCGAACCCTCTTGCTCCACTATGTTGGAACAACTACAAACCAATCAGCCCTGAACAACTTTTCTGAACCGAATCCGCTTGCTCGAAAACAAACTCTGAATTGAACCCGCTTGTTCAACCCAAATCAAATACGAACTCTGAATTGAACCGTCTAGTTCAACCCAAATAAAAATAACTAGCAAATGTGATTAAAGCAATTTGTTTAATCAAAAGAACTCAACCAAAGAAAAAAAGCCAAACCAATTAATGACTTTTTTTCCTAGTTCTTTCCTGTGCTATGCAAGTAAACCAACCAACAAAGGCTTTGTTGACTTTTGAGATAAAACAAAACAAAACCCAAACTCCTATTTTTGTTTTTCTTATGTCCACAAAATATGGAATCCTAGAATTGTCAAAAAGACAAAACACTTTTGACTTTATGATCCCTTTTAAATTCTTGAATCAAAAAACCGGAAAACCACTCATTGCTGCTACAAAACTCGATCAACCGAACCCTTTCACCATACTGATCTCTGCAACCAGACAGAAAAAACCACTGACACATGTTAGACTACCCGCGTTAACAAAAACACACTTTGATTCAGAAACCAACTTGGTTCCGATATGCGCCGATGATAGCTCCTCCTCAAGCCACCGCTCGTCGCCGACCGATTATCGATTTCTTGAACTTGGTCCTGATACCAATTCAAGTCCTGGATCGATAATCAAACACGAAGTAAACGAATAACTCTCGTTTATATTAATCAAAAAATCTAACTCAAAAAACTGATTACAACTTTCAAACCCTTACTCGGTTTGACTCTTGATGAACCATAATTCGGTTGCATCTACCTCATGACAATCCCTAACTTGGTTGCCCCTATTTATAATGTTAACTCAACTTAGCTAACAAGAAATCTAATTACCCCTTATAATTTTTGGGCTGGGCCTTACACTTGGGCCAAACAACAATTGAGACAACATTTTCCATAACACGGGTTAAATAAGTGACAGGGGTTTCATCTCCCTTCATCATCATTCAGACTACTTGTGTTTTCAACGTATATTCACGAGAGGCTGTGTGTAACATCCTAAATATTTTAAATATTAAACAAAGAGAGTTGCGTTTAGTACCGTGTGTTAATACATAATTGGTGTTAAATAAATAAAGAAAGATGGACTTAGAGTAATTAGCATGGATTAAGAGGGTGGATGGGCCTTAGGTCCATGGGCCTTGAGAAGTATATATATACTCTCCTAAACCATTCTAAAACCCTAAACTCTCATTTCCATCTTCCATATTTGCCTACACACTCAAGAACACACGCACACCACCTTATGTACGGCCGAGAGAGGGAAACGAGATCCGAGGCCAAAAATCAAGCTAAACATTATTAGATCTTTCATACACAAGCTAGATACAATATAACCAAGCAAACCGCGACCACACCGAACACATAAAGGTATGTATTTTACCTTAAAGTTTATGTTTTTGGGATCGGTTAGCATTGAAACTTAAAACGAGAGTAGATCGGGCATAAACGAAATGTAAAGTAACAAACTTGACATCAAAACGAACTTAATAAACCCACGGCTAGGCACGACTGGCTTAAAATAAACCATAGATCTAGTATTAAAAGTTTTTAGCTTAAAGGTCCAAACTTTATGCTTTCCCGCGCCGAGTATTATCCGGAATTGGCCATAGAGAGGTTCACGGGGATGGTTAAGGGGTTAAGATTGAACTCGTAGCTGCTGATACAAGTTCGTCGAGCAAGTTCGCACGTATATAAGTTCGCTGCAGCTAAGCTCCCGTGCAGCCAAGTTCGTCTGCAGCCAAGTTCGCTGTTGATTAACTTCGCTATACAAGTTCGCTTGTGTTAAGTTCGCCACACATAAGTTCGCTTACATATCTAAGTTCGCTTATAAATAAGTTCGTTTATATATTTAAGTTCGCTCATCAGTAAGTTCGCTTATATATTTAAGTTCTCTTATCAATAAGTCCACTTATATATCTAAGTTCGCTTATCAGTAAGTTTGTGTATATCCAAGTTCGCCCACTTTGAGACCCATATACGTGTACATGTATACACTAATGGAATGCATTGTAAGGACCTAATGTGATATAATACAAGAGAGTTAAATAAGGAAAACCCACAAAAAAATGCTAAAAGTAAGCTAACACGAGTCCTCAAGACTAGATCAAACGAGTATTGATACTTGTAAGTCATATACAGTTAGCAGAGCCCAGTTAAAGAAAAGAATTACGATAAATGGAGAAAGGAACAGAATCCAGGTGAGTTTCTAGCCCCATTTCCTTGTTATGTTTTCGGGGCTGTGTGCATACTCGATGTGAATGTTAATACACTTACCTTAAATGGTAAGTGTATGTCTTAATGACGAATGTGATAGTTATGAATGTATGCTTAACAGTACGTGAACGACCTTCGGGTATTGCACGTATTGTTAAGGCAAGTATAGTGTAGTATGTATGATATGTGTATGTGAATAAGGAAGTATGTACGACTATGATATGTATGATATTAAATGTATAGATGTGATAATGGAGATGATAATGAAAGGTAAGGTAAGGTTAAAGGGTTGCATACCCTAATAATATATGCGAAGGTTAAAGGGTTGCATACCCTAATAATATATACGAAGGTTAAAGGGTTGCATACCCTAATAATATATGGGAAGGTTAAAGGGTTGCATACCCTAATAATATATGCGAAGGTTAAAAGGGTTGCATACCCTAATAATATATGCGAAGGTTAAAGGGTTGCATACCCTAATAACATATGCGAAGATTATATGGCGTAATGTTCTTTAAAACGTAAGGTATAGCTATGCAAGTATGCAAGTATGAAGTATGTACGAAAGTATGTAGTTATGAATATGTTGTATGTGGTATGAATAACTAGAACTCACTCAGCGTAGCTGACTTTTAGTATGCACGCAGGTGAGTAGAATGAGACAGCTAGCTTGAGTGGGGGCACATGACAGAAGAATAAAGAGTCTGGCATCTGAAGACCTAAGACGTTTTTAATTAGTGTTTTTGATTTGAAAGACAATATGTCCGTTAAAGACAAAGTTCTGGATTTGATTGTAACGTTTGTGAAAGTTTTTAATATTCCGCGAATGTTTTAATTAACTCTGATATTTAGAACTGTGTTTATGAGTAAATCCAACGTCCAAAGTGAGGCACCGGTAACGGGGCCTTACAAGTTGGTATCAGAGCAAAGTTCGAGAAATTTAAGCATCCTATATGCTTAGACTCGAACAGAGAATGGGATTAAAGTAAGAAAAGAAAGAAGATGCTAGTCCAAGAATGCCATGTGTCACTCAAGCAAGCTCAGTAAAGATAAGATGTATGGTTAAAATGCTAGCTTAATTGCTAAAGGAAGGATAAGTGAATGTTATGGATAGGATTAATTGATTTCTTTAATTGACTGTTTGAAATTAGAACCAACACAAATACACTCATAAAGGGAAGTGTATAGGACACGGAAAGTAACGTGATCAGCTAATCACAGCTGGCCACTATTATTGCCTGTTAGCCTTACTATCCTTGTACTAAGTTGTTCCTTGAGTGATGACGTTTGTGTTTTCCCTTTTTGAATACGATGGCTGGAGCCGGAGAAATTGCTGGAGCTGGAGGTCACACTGGACGTCGTGGCAGGCCTCGTCGTGTCCGACAACCTTCGGTTGAAACAGCTTCCAACATAGGAGATGAGGGAAGCGCAGCTGGAGGAAACCCGAACAACAATGAAGGGGTTCAACTGGATCTCGCAATCCAAGCAGCTATTGTTCAAGATATAGCCACTGCTGTGAAGAATATGACTCCTGGAGGGTCTGCTGGAAGCCTCGAAAGAACTACTGAAGGGGCAGGGGGTGAGGATAGGAGAGATGAGAAAGAAGATAAGGAGGCCTAGAGTGGGGTTAAGTCTGTGAAAGCCAGTGACAGGAAAGGAGGCCGAGGTGGGTGCAACTATAAGTCCTTCACGCCGAAGCTGACTGGTTTGGGAGATGCAATCGCTACTCTTCAGTGGATAACCTTCATGGATAAAATTATCTGCATTAGCGAGTGTCATCCCGACCAAGCTGTGGGTTACGCTACTCAGTCATTCGGTGAAGAAGCAATGTGCTGGTGGGAATCCGTTGAGCAGAGGAAGAGTCCAGATGAGATCAAGGGAATGAAGTGGGAGGATCTGAAGGAGTTAGTGACGAAGAGGTTCTGTGCTGACGACGAGGTTGAGAGGGCGGAGATGAAGTTTCTGAACTTGAAAGCTGGAATGATGACACATCGTGAGGATACCACCGAGTTTAACCGAATGTCTAGGTTTTGTGCCCGATATGGTTAACACTGAGGCTAAAAGGATCAAGTGCTATGTGAGGGGATTGCCACAGAGAGTCCGCACGCTAGTCAGGACGAGTAAACCTGCTACATTTGACTCTGCTGTCGAGCTCGCAGAGATGGTTTATGCAGACCTGGCAACAGATGATATTGTGGTGGAAGAAGAGAAGAAAGATAAGAAGTGGGTCAATGTCAAACGACACGGTACTCAGCTGTGGAACTCCAAGGATAAGAAGTAGAAAGTGTGGGAGATGAGATCGTGCAAGACGTGTGGTAAAATGCACAGTGGCGAGTGCAAGTGGGGTAAGGGATTATATGTCTGTTTTAAATGTGGAAAGGAGCATAGAGGAGAGTTCAGAGTAGGGTCAAACGCCTGTTATAAGTGCGGAAAGGTGGGGTACTATGCTCATGAGTGCAGCGAGAAGCCGACGTGTTTCCGGTGTGGTAAGGCGGGCCACATGGCCAGAGAGTGTACTGAAGCTGGGGGAAGCGGGAAGAAGGATGCTGAACCGTCAAGGCCAAAGACCAGGGCCTACATGTTGACCCAAGAGCAAGCCAAGCAGATTCCAGATGTTGTCACATGTACGTTTCTAGTAAACGGTATATCCGCTTCAGTATTATTTGATTCGGGTACGAATAAAAGTTTCGTAGCCACACCATTTAGTAAACTAGCTAAAATGAAATTTTGCCGAGTGTCTGAAACTTTTATAGTAGAAACCGCTAGTGACACTTCAGTTAAAATAATGAAAATGGTTAAGGACTGTAAGATAGAATTAGAGGGACATGAGTTCCCTGTTAATTTGTACGTTATGACCTTAGGAGGTTCGATGTGGTTTTGGGAATGGATTGGTTATCTGAGTATGAGGCTCAGATAGTGTGTAAGAGTAGGATAATAAGGTTAAAGTCCTTGGATGGTAGTGCGGTGACGGTTTATGGTGATAAGGAAAGTTTTGGGTTTAATGTCATTTTGATGATAAAAGCCGAGGGTTTGTTAAGGCGAGGGTGTGGTGCCTACCTGGCGTATGTTGTCAAAGCTACGGCCAAGACAAAAGAAATGAAAGATGTTCCTATCGTGCGCGACTACCCAGAAGTATTCCCTGAGGATCTTCCGGGGTTGCCACCGGAGCGAGAGATAGAATTCCAGATAGATTTAGTACCAGTAGCCCAACCCGTCGTGAAGGCACCTTACCGTCTAGCACCGTCCGAGATGAAAGAACTGATGTCCCAACTACAAAAACTTCTCTACAAAGGTTTCATAAGGCCAAGTGTTTCCCCATGGGGCGCACCGGTGTTGTTCGTGAAGAAGAAGGATGGAAGTATGAGAATGTGCATAGACTATCGCGAGTTGAACAAGCTTACGGTAAAGAATAGATATCCTTTGCCAAGGATTGATGATCTGTTTGACCAACTGCAAGGTTCAAGTTGGTTCTCACGGATAGATCTCAGATCAGGCTATCATCAGTTGAAGGTGAAAGAGACAGACATCCCTAAGACAGCGTTTCGGACGCGGTATGGACACTACGAGTTCCTCGTAATGTCATTTGGTCTAACGAATGCTCCCGCAGCATTTATGGACATGATGAATAGGGTGTGTCGGCCAATGTTAGATAAGTCAGTTATCGTCTTCATCGATGATATATTGATTTATTCTAGAAGCGATTCTGATGATGCTGAGCATTTGAGAGAGGTATTGGAGACTCTGAAGAAACATAAGTTGTACGCTAAGTTTTTAAAATGTGCATTCTGGTTACGAGAAGTGAAATTCTTAGGTCACGTGATAAATCCTGAAGGGATCACCGTGGACCCCGCTAAAATTGAGGCGATAACGAATTGGAAGACTCCATAGAATTCGACTGATATACGAAGCTTCCTAGGGTTAGCTGGCTACTATAGGAGATTCATCGAAGGTTTCTCCAAGATAGCTGCACCGTTGACCGGTATAACTCGAAGGTCGATAGTATTCAGTTGGAGTAAGTTTCAAGAAGAGGCTTTTCAGGAGTTGAAGAAGAGACTCACGCAAGCTCTGATCCTTGCTTTACCCGATGGTCACGAGGATTTGGTTGTTTGTATGGATGCTTTGCATCGTGGGTTAAGTTGCGTGTTGATGCAACGAGGGAAAGTGATAGCTTACGCGTCTAGACAGTTGAAAGTCCATGAGAGTACTTATCTGACGCATGATTTAGAGCTAGTAGCAGTAGTGCATGCTCTCAAGATATGGAGGCTTTATTTGTATGGTACTAAGTGTACCATTTACACAGATCATAAGAGTTTAAAGTACTTCTTCGAGCAGAAAGAATTAAACACGAGACAGAGAAGATGGTTGGAGTTGATTAAGGATTACGATTGCGACATTAAATACTATCCAGGTAAGATTAATGTGGTCGCCGACGCGCTAAGTTGATAGAATGAGTAAGTCATTGCAACAGTGAAGTCATATCAGTTGATCATGAATTCAAGTCTATTTGATGAAATCATCAGAGTGCAGGCAGAAGTGCTGGTAGATGAAGGGCTAGTAAAGAAAGAAAGGATTTTCGGTCAGCAAGACGAGTTGATGGAAAACACGCATGGTGTTAAGACTAGGTTTGACCACATGTGGATTCCACGTCATGAGGATCTTAGAGGTCGAATCTTAGACGAAGCTCACAAGTCAAGATACTCAATTCATCTAGAAACTACAAAGATGTACCAAGATTTGAAAAGAGACTACTGGTGGCCAGGAATGAAAAACGACGTAGTGGATTGTGTTAGTAAGCGCTTAACTTGTTTACAAGTCAAAGTCGAACATCAGAAGCCTTATGGAAAGATGCAACCGCTTGAGATACCTGAATGGAAATGGGAACACATCACTATGGATTTCATAACTAAGCTACATCGTACAGCTAAGCATCATGATACCATCTGGGTGATTGTGGACCGTTTGATCAAGAGTGCTCACTTTCTGCCTATACGAGAGCCTATCTCGTCAGAAACGTTAGCAAGTTTGTTCATTAAAGAGGTTGTGTCTAATCATGAAGTACCGTTATCGATCGTGTCCGATTGAGATACTCGGTTTACTTCAAGGTTTTGGAAGAAGTTCCATGCAGCTATGGGAGCGAGATTGAACATCAGTACGGCGTATCATCCTCAAACAGATGGACAATCTGAAAGGACGATCCAAACCCTTGAGGATATGTTACGTGCTTGTGTTCTAGACTTTGGAGGGATTTGGGATGATCATCTGCATCTAGCAGAGTTCTCCTATAACAACAGTTACCATTCAAGTATTGGTATGCCACCATTTGAGATGCTTTACGGTAGACGATGTAGAACCCCGGTATGTTGGAGAGATATTGGTCAGAAGGAGATGGGAAGTTTAGAAGTGGTTCAAGAAACATCTTCGAAGTTTGATCAGATCAAAGCAAGAATGAAAGCTGCTCAAGACAGATAAAAGTCGTATGCTGATAAGCGGAGATGACCGATTGAGTTTAACGTTCGTGACAACGTGATGCTCAAGGTCTCTCCTTGGAAAGGGATTATCCGTTTTAGGAAACGAGGAAAGTTGAGTCCAAGGTACATTGGACCGTTTAAGATTTTGGATCGTGTGGGTGAAGTAGCTTATAAGCTAGATTTACCCGATGAGTTAGAGGGGATTCATTCAACCTTCCATGTTTCTCATCTTAGGAAATGTCTGGCTGATGATACGTCTCACGTGCCATTGATGGACATTGAGGTTGATGAACAGCTGAACTACATTGAACAGCCGATAGAGATTGTTGATCGCAAAGAGAAGAAACTTCGTCGCAAGGTCATACCCTTGGTGAAAGTGATATGGAAGCATCGCAAGGGATCAGATGCTACTTAGGAAGCTGAGGATGAGATGCGCAAGTTCTACCCTAATCTGTTTAAGTAGATAGTTAGGTTTCGGGGACGAAACCTCTTTAAGGAGGGAAGACTTGTAACATCCTAAATATTTTAAATATTAAACAAAGATAGTTGCGTTTAGTACCTTGTGTTAATACATAATTGGTGTTAATAAAGAAAGAAAAATGGACTTAGAGTAATTAGCATGGATTAAGAGGGTGGATAGGCCTTAGGTCCATGGGCCTTGAGGAGTATATATATATACTCTCCTAAACCATTCTAAAACCCTAAACGCTCATTTCCATCTTCCATATTTGCCTACACACTCAAGAACACACGCACACCACCTTATATACGGCCGAGAGAGGGAAACGAGATCCGAGGCCAAAAATCAAGCTAAACATTATTAGATCTTTCATACACAAGCTAGATACAAGATAACCAAGCAAACCGCGACCACACCGAACACATAAAGGTATGTCTTTTACCTTAAAGTTTATGTTTTTGGGATCGGTTAGCTGTTGTAATGGCAGCAATTGCAGCCATGGCAGTTTCTTGGTCAGAAAATAAAAACCAAAGGTAAGGGAAGATGAGTTTGTTGAGTTACCTTTGTTGTGATACCATATTTGACTAATGAAAGGTTGTTGATTTATTGAATGAATTGATAGGTTAAAAATGGCTCATTATGTTGAGCAACATATTACACTTAGAACCTTCCACTATTATAAATACAGGGTTTAACATGTTAATCAACTATAAATGACTAAATGAACATCATATTTAATATAGTATGCTTACGTAACGCAACTATGATGGGTGTCACAGTTTGAACAATAATGTCTAGTGGCTTTCGTGAAGAGCAGATTCCATGATGATGAATAGTCAACTGACAGTTTACAAAAATTGTATATGATAAAAAAACATCGTTTCCGACCATTTTCCAGCCAACCGGTGGCTAGTTTTGGCAACTTCATTTATAACATGCTTTTACATATTCATTAATGAGAATAAAGTTCGATACATGATATTCGACTAAGTTAATAATGAACATAGATACCACTTTTTTAACGTCTAAAAATCTTATCTAATCTAACTTCTAATTATACCAATAAAAGAAAATAATGAGGATGATGTGTTAATCCCATATTCATTCTTTTTCTAATCTCTCTTCTCATTCCTCCTACATATCCATGGATCATGGGTCAAATCCATTTTGACAATTGAGTTATAAAATAGTCAAATATCTCTCCTAATCTTCTAACCTCTATCTCATTCATCCTAGCTATTCATGGATCATGGGTTAAAACTAGGGGTGGCAATCTTGACCCAAACCCTTTCAAATGAGTCAATTTGAGTTGTTTTAAAAGTTATTTGAGTTGGTTTGGGTAAAAGGTTTTAACCAAATGGGTCAAAATGAGTCATTTGAAATTCTATCCTTTTATTTTCGGGTCAAAATGGGTCGACAAGTTTAAAGAAATAGGTCAATGTGGGTTAGTGTCCTAAGGAAATATGACAGGTTTCGGATTGAAATGAGTTTTCGTACAAGACAGGTTTCGGCACGAAACGGGTTTCAGATTGGAATGAGTTCGGTTCAGGTTTCAAGCCAACACTAGTTTTCACCCGTGACATGTTGGGTTTTGGTTTCTTTTGTTTCTTTCTAGTCGATTCCGGGCTCGTTTTTGTTCGTTTTTTTCAGTTTTGTTTTTGTTCGGTTTGAATTCTTTTAGTTTTGTTTTGATTGATTTTTTCGATTTCGATTGATGTGGTCCAGTTTTGGTTTTTTGTTTATTTGTTTCATTTTCGTCGATTTTTTCGGTTTCGGTTCGATTCTAGGTGTTTTTTTTTATGGAACGAGGACAACGTAGGAAATATTTTAGTCTTTTTACTTTTTTTGTTTATAATTTATATTTTGAGTTATAATTTTTTTTATTATTGGGTTTTTGATTTTAATAGAAAACTCCTAAAAAAATTCAAAAAAATAATATAAATAATCATAACTTAAAATATAAATAAAAAACGAAAAATCTAAAAAACCTAAAATGTTTCCGCTGTTATTCTCGTTCACAAAAAAAAAAAAAAAAAAAAAAAAAAAAAAAAAAAAACTCAAAACTCAAAACCCGGTTCGACCCTAACCTATTTCGACCCAAACCAAAACAACCCTTTTTTTAATTGACCTGTTTTGACCCAAACTCATTTTGAGGCATACTTGTTTTGACCCATGACTCATTTCAACCCATGACTCGTTCGACCCAACCTAACCCATTTGCCACCTCTAGTTAAAACTATTTTGACAATTAGGTTATAAAATATCCAATATATTAAAAGTAAAATATTTATTAAAAACCAGATACTAGAAATATAATAGTTAAACATGTAGAAAATAGCCGGGAAGAATCTTTTTCTATGGTGGTTTGTTCCTTCGATGTCTATTTTTTCACATGGACATTATATGTTGTATTATTAAAGGAAATCAGCAAACGTGGTCTAAAATTATAAATATTGAATGACGATGGCCGATGGAAATACTTGTGATAAAACATGTTATATATAAAGAGATTTTCTCAAATTTATAAATTTAAGATTCTATATTTTTTATTGTTTGCACAATATATTTTATTTTTTATCTTTGATTTGCTTTTTCTTTGTTTCCAAATTATGGACCTTATTTATTTTTACATTTAACAAATTCAATACACAGGTTTAAAAAAGAATAGTAGTAGATTCGTGATTTTTACAATAAACCAAACACTATAGTGTGTCTTGTACACGTGTGTAGAAAACATCTGATTATCATACATTTGTTACATAGTTCTGTCGTACAATGTCCGATTATAAATAAATACTTGCACAAATGACAAGAACAACAGCAATCATCACACCCTCAATTCACATCTTTCCCACTTCAGTTTCCACTCATACTCGTCGTCTCCTCAATAACCAATTTCCAAAATCTGTCAACACCACCATTTCAATCTCACCCCATTTCTCTAATATTATTATCAGGTACCAATTAATATCATTATTTACATTACATGATCATTGTCCAAAACCTAAACTATTATTATTATTATTATTATTATTATTATTATGGCCGATATATCAATAATTTATCGGTATCGATAATGTTGTCAATATTAATATTGACCGATACTCTCGATATCTTATTATTAATTTTTAGTGTTTAATACGGTGTTTTAAGTATTTAAGTAGGTTCATATTTGCTACGATTGTTAGTGTTTTTCAACTTGTAAAAGGTTAATTACAAGTTGTAAAAGGTTAATTAGTTAATGGTAAGAGAGTACACTCAACTATTAGTATTAAATTACATATATATTAATTTTACATGATACTAAAATTACCTATCTCTAGAGATGATCAAATAAACCGGTTCCTGGAACCGAACCGGTGGAACCGAACCGGACCCGAACCGGTTCCTACCCGATTTTTGTAGGAACCGGACCATATCTGATTCAACCCGATGATCCGTGACAGGTTCTTGCATTTCTGAGTGGGGGCGGGTAGGAACCGGAACCGAACCGGAACCGGTTCCTAACCGGTTCTAGCCGTTGGATCGAGTATAGCCGTTGGAAATCGTTTTTTTTTGGCCGTTTTTTGACCGTTGGGGTCAAAAATAGCCGTTTTTTGGCTCCCCCAAGCACCCCACTACTAGTATAAATAGGTATTTGGTGTCATGGGTTCATCACAACACTCAAAACGCAAACCCGAACGCAAAAAAATACAAAAAAACGCTATTACAACGTTTTGAGTTCTGTAATCTCTTGTTTTCTCTTCTTCTATATTCATATTTGTTGTTATGGCTGTCTCACAATCATTGGTTGGTCAAGGTTCCAACGCCGAACCAAGTTTCGTTCGTATTGTACCTCATAATCGTAATCAAGAGATTTGGTGCAATTGGGATTTGGTTGAATTGAGTGACCATTCATTGAAGGCTCGGTGCAAGTTTTGTGGGGTTTATTTAAACCCACTTTCGAATTCAAATTTGAAAAAACACATCGAAAAACCGTATTGCAAGGCGTTGAAAAAGAACGTCGATTCGCAACAAACGCAAATGGATAGTGAAGGCGGAATATTTACATACCAAATTGATTGAGTTCAAGATCGTATGGCGAAGTTTGTGATTCAAGAAGCTTTGCCGTTTAGCCACTTCGACAACCCTCGCTTAACCGCCATGATTCGAGATACGCTTCAACCACAATACACTCACGTAAGTCGTCATACTCTTAAACGTTATTGTTTAAAATTGTGGAAGAAGGCCAAAGAGGTACTAATTGCATATTTTGAAAATATAAATACGGGAATAAACTTAACTAGTGATGTTTGGTCGGCTCCACATGGTCTACCCGAATCTTATCTTTGTGTCACCGCTCATTGGGTAGACCCGTCATCGTGGGAAATGATGAAACGCACCATTGCTTTCGAACTCTTTGAGTATCCACATACGGGAGATAATTTGTTTGAAATTTTAGATTATGTTATAAAAACTTATAAACTAGAAAATAAAATATTTTCAATGGCATTTGATAACGCGTCGAATAATACATCGGCGGTTGATAAATTAAAATTAAAATATACGCCGATTTGCAATGGTGTATTTTTTCACTCAAGGTGTGTTGCACATATCATTAATTTAATCGTGCAAGACGGACTTGCTTCGGATGAGGTTACATCGGTTATAAACGATTTTAGACTAATGATACATGAAGTTTTAAAGAAAAGTAAAAAAAGACAAATGGATTATAGAAAATTTTGTAAAGATACGGGAAGAAAAGCTTTGGGAGCTAATTGGGATGTACCTCATCGATGGAATTCCACTTGCATAATGTTTCAAAGTGCTTTGGAACAAAGAGAAACTTTACAAATGTTTCATTCTAGTCTTGCCGAGAATGATTTGGCAATCCCCTTTTCAAATGAGAAATGGGAAATTATCAATGACTTATCGACTTTTCTTGAAGTTTTTAAAACATCAACTACGAAATTATCGGGAACGTATTATCCGACAAGTCCCTTGGTTCTTTCGGAGTTATTTTTAATGGTTAACAATCTTAAAGAATTTGAAAATAAAAGTCCAATGTTTTCAAACATCATATTACCAATGAAGTTTAAATTAAAAAAATACTTTCTTGAATTGCCACCGGTTTTTACTTGCGCCGCCGCTTTAAACCCAATGTTAAATGTTACGGGGGTTGAATGTGTGATAGACGAAATTTTTTCAGCCTTAGATATGCATGAAATTGACCCAAACTTTTCAACAGAGGCAAAAAATTATTTTAACTTGAATTTTAAATTTATGTATGACTTTTATTTAAATAAATATGGGTCAAACATACACATGCCTATGCCGGGGGGGGTCTTCATCAAGTTCAAGTGCTACTAGAGTACGAGATCCCATGATTAGCCTTATGAACACCGTTCGCAACGTAACGTCTAAAAAACAAAGGGGTAACACCCCTTCAAGCGAACTAGGAAGGTATAGTGCAAATGATTACTCTACCGGTTTATCCGAAGAGGAATATGGCACTTTTGATGTTTTGGCTTGGTGGAAGGTAAAGGAAACCGAGTTTCCGATTCTTGCCACCATGGCCCGTGATTTACTAACCGTCCAAGCTTCTACGGTAGCTTCGGAATCCGCTTTTTCTCTTAGTGGCAGGGTAATATCGGTGAGAAGAACAAGACTAAATTCGGAGTCGGTGGAGATGTGCATTTGCTTAAAGGATCACTTGGACTCAATCGATCGTATTCAACACGTAACCACTCTCGAAGATGAAACACCACTTGATGTTCGAGTGCACGACGAACAAGAAGGCATTTCTACAAGTAATTACGAGGAAGAAGTCGCCGCTCAATAATTACGACGAACAATAAGGCTTTTCTAGAAATAATATGTCACAACTTTATATTTATAAGTTTAATGTTTTGTTAGTTTGTTTTTGAAGATTTTAAAACATGTAACCTTTTTTTTTTAACTTCTTAAAGTAAATAAAATGAATTTTATGTTAATTGTTTTTTTTATTTTTCATGTTATACAAATACGAATCGTAGTTTAGAATCCAAATCGCAAACGAAAAACGAAAAAAAAAAAAAAAAATTTTACACTGTAACCGGTTCCAACCGGTTACAGTACAGGAACCGGTTTAGGAACCGGTAAGAACCGGTTAGATAGGTTAGGGGTCCGAGGGTGGGAGAACCGGTTCGGTTCCCTAACCGGTTCGAGCCTGGAACCGGTTTAAAATGAGGTTTTGAATATAGGAACCGGTTAGGAACCGGTTCCGGTTCCTAGTCCCAAACCGTTTTGAACATCTCTACCTGTCTCACCGTGATAACCGATATCTCAAATATTGGTCAAGGACCGGTATCCAATATTTTTCCGCATTAACTACTTAGATTATTATTGTGCATAAGAAAATCTTGAATCTTAGATGTTTAGAAAATCCCAACATCTAAAAGCCACAATTAGTGATCAATAATTGAGATAGTTTATTAACTGTTTTGTAGAAACGAGAAAAATAATAAGAAGAAGACAGTTAAGAGATATTATTAAGGGCTAAGATGGGAGAGAGTGCAGAGGTCAAAGGTGGTCAAATGGTGTTTGAACCAGTTTTAGAAGAAGGTGTTTTCAGGTTTGATTGTTCTGCTGATGCAAGAAACTCATCATTTCCCAGTCTTTCTTTTATTAATCCTAAAGTTAGAGACACGCCCCTTGTTAATAATAATCACAAAACTCCATCTTATATCCCAAGTTTTGAAGTTGTAGCACAACAACAAATTGTGTGTTTTCAGGTTAGTTATATGTTATAGAAATTTGTTTATGTTCTGTTACATTTTTGTATTATTAGGGGTGTAAACGAGCCAAGCTACTCGAGATCGGATCAATTAAAAACTCGAGCTTTATTGAGCCTGAGTTTCAAATAAAGCTTGTATAGTTACTGAGCCCGAGCTCAAGCCTTGTACGTAAGCTTGTTTAGGCTTGTTGAGTCTTAAGGGGCGTTGAGTATTTTTAAGTTTTACCTCTTTTGGACTACTACGTATTAACTCACACTGCACAGCCGAGCTCGAGCTGAGCTTTACCTTGTTTAAGGTACTACACGAGCTCGAGCCGAGCTTAGGCATGTTTAAGGTTTTTCTCAAAGTATATAAACATAATTAAAAACGTATATAAGTTAGTTAATAAATAATAAACGAGTTGAGTCTTGATAAACAACTCACGAGCTGAGGTCGAGCTTAGTCAATCTCGGGCTTGACTCGTTTGCACCCCTAGTACTTATGTAAGATTATAAGCTAGTGAATAACTGAATATGCTTATTAGTTTCCAGCAGGAACTTCATTCTATGGAACAGGGGAAGTTAGTGGACGGCTTGAAAGAACAGGAAAAAGGGTTTGTTTTCACTTTTTTTCTTTTTTACTTTTTTATTTTCTTTCATTTGCTATTATTTCAATAAATTAGTGTATGCAATGAACTTAGGTTTTTACTTGGAATACTGATGCATGGGGGTATGGAAGTGGAACAACATCCTTGTACCAATCACATCCTTGGATTCTAGCTGTTCTTCCTAATGGAGATGCATTCGGGATTCTTGCAGACACAACTAAACGTTGTATTAATTTTTTTTTTATAAATATTTTGCTTATACCTGTCATAACTCATAAACATACATATAATATTATGAGTTACTGTCAACAGATTGATCTGCGTAAGGAGTCGACAGCAAAGCTGATTGCGCCTTCGCATTATCCTGTTATTACATTTGGTCCTTTTGCTTTGGCATCCATTGTTTTGACATCATTGTCACACGCAATTGGTAATTTTTTTGACATTTGTATGTTTAAACTTTGTAATTGAAATTTGATTGTGATTTTATTGTTCGTTATTTAAGGAACTGTTTTCATGCCACCAAAGTGGTCACTAGGATATCAACAGTGTCGTTGGAGCTATGACTCTGATTCGCGTGTCCGTGAGGTATGTTAAAAAGTAAATATTTTTTGTCACATTAAATGGTTGTTATTTTCAATATATCTTCACTTTGAATTTTATTGTGTAGATTGCTAAAACATTTAGAGATAAAGGTATACCGTGTGATGTCATATGGATGGATATTGACTACATGGATGGCTTTCGATGTTTCACATTTGACAAGGTAAATATTGTTGATTATTAAAGCGGATGATTTGTTAATCAACTTGTGATTTTAATGACTATTGTTTTTACTTTTTAGGAGCGTTTTCCTAATCCAAAGTCTCTAGCGGATGATCTTCATAATACTGGTTTTAAAGCTATCTGGATGCTTGATCCCGGGATCAAGCATGAAAAAGGTTATTTTGTTTATGAAAGTGGATCAGAAACCGATATATGGGTTCAAACTGCAGACGGAAAGCCCTTTATTGGTAAGTTTACTGAATTCATATTAAAATGTTTTTTTAATCAATTCTCATAACTTACATTAATTTTTACAGGAGAGGTATGGCCCGGACCGTGTGTTTTCCCTGATTTCACTCAAGAGAAAGCCCGTTCCTGGTGGTCAAACTTAGTCAAAGATTTTATATCTAACGGTGTGGATGGTATATGGAATGATATGAATGAACCAGCTGTTTTCAAGGTCATGTTTACACAATCGCACCTTTTATTTTAAATGTTTTCTTTGTCGATTCAATAATATTATTATTATTATTATTATTGTTATCTGACTGGTTTTGTTTTCATTTTGTCAGTCAATAACAAAAACGATGCCCGAGAGTAACATTCACCGAGGGGACACTGAACTCGGTGGGCAACACAATCATTTGCACTACCACAATGTAAGCCAGTTAATTTGACCAACATAATATCTCAGTTTGACTAACATAATATCTTATATAGGTTTATGGCATGTTAATGGCAAGATCAACATACACAGGAATGAAGTTAGCTAACCCAAATAAACGCCCGTTTGTCCTTACACGAGCAGGGTTTATAGGTAGCCAAAGGTACGCTGCAACGTGGACCGGGGATAATCTTTCCACTTGGGAACATTTACATATGAGCGTCTCCATGGTACTCCAACTGGTAAGGTTATATTATATTAATATCAGTTTTTAAATCAGTTAATATTATATGAATTCACGTTTGCTCGGTTGCTATTTAGGGGCTTAGTGGTCAACCGCTTTCCGGGCCTGACATTGGTGGCTTTGCTGGCGATGCAACGCCCAAATTATTCGGAAGATGGGTCGGTGTTGGAGCCATGTTTCCGTTTTGTCGCGGGCATTCTGAGAAGGGGACCGCTGATCATGAACCGTGGTCTTTTGGGGAAGAGGTTGGGCCCGTTTTTGAGTTTAGTTTGTTTTAAACATGTTTATTTAGTTTTGTGTGCATTTTATAGTGTGAGGAAGTGTGTCGGTTGGCGTTAAAGAGGCGGTACCGACTCATACCGCATATATATACACTTTTCTACTTGGCACATACAAAAGGTTTACCTGTGGCAGCTCCTACTTTTTTTGCTGGTATGTTTTAATGTGACAAAATTAACTTTACATTTATTGTTGTTTAATTTGAGTTTCGGTTGCTTACATTTTATATTTTATTTTGCAGATCCGAAAGATTCTCAGTTAAGAACAAATGAGAATTCGTTCCTGTTGGGACCGCTTCTTATCTATGCAAGGTTTGCAGATTAGATTTATGTGCATTTAACTTTTGATTAACATACATATGTGATGATATAATATTGTTACGTGACAGCACGGTGAGTCAACTCGGAGTGCATCAAATGAAGCATGTATTGCCTAATGGCACTTGGAAGAGTTTTGATTTTGAAGATTCCCATCCAGTATGAAAAATGTCTTCTTTTGTCGGTTTAATTTGCATATGTAAATAAACGGTTTCATAATTTTTTGTACATTTCTCAGGATTTACCAGCACTTTATCTACAAGGTGGATCAATTATCCCGTTTGGTCCACCTCATCAACATGTCGGTGAAGCTAATATTAATGATGATCTCTCGTTGCTTGTTGCTTTGGATGAAAACGGTAACAAACTAGTAATAAGCTTATGGATTTAAACCGCCACCTGTAACAGACTTAACAGATTACATAACTGAATTTGTTACTGCAGGTAAAGCTGAAGGTGTTCTGTTTGAAGATGACGGTGACGGCTATGAATATACTAATGGCGGTTATCTCCTAACAACATACGTAGCCGAGCTCAAATCTTCAGTTATTACAGTTAGGGTTTCCAAGGCTGAAGGATCGTGGGCCCGACCAAATCGTCGGTTACACATACACATATTACTAGGTGAAGGAGCCATGGTATGTGTTTTATACTTTTATTTGTATCTAATTTGTCTATTTTGTTGTTTTATTATTTTTTTTTTATTTTCCATTTTTTAATTTCTGTTTTCAGGTCGATGCGTGGGGTACTGACGGAGAAGATGTACAGATTATTATGCCGTCAGAAAATGGCGTGTCGAAACTAATTTCTGCTAGCAAGAATAATTACAAGATCCGAATGGGTAATATATTTTATAATTTTAAATCACTTCATTAGATACAATGACAAAAAGTAAAAGTTGGTTACATTCTGTTGTAACAAACTAAAATGCAGAAACCGCGAAGGTTATTCCCGATGTGCAAAAGGAATCTGGAGATAAAGGGGTTGAGCTTTCGGGAACTCCTGTGGAAATTAAAAGCGGTGAGTGGGCCCTCAAAGTGGTCCCGTGGATCGGAGGCCGAATTATATCTATGGAACATCTTCCTACTGGTAAATTTAATCGACTCCTAACACTTTATTTATGTTCAAACATTTTTTTATAAACTAAAACAAATAAAAAACAGGAACTCAATGGCTTCATAGTCGGGTTGATATTAACGGGTATGAAGAGTATAGTGGTACCGAGTACCGTTCTGCTGGCTGTACCGAACAGTATACTGTTCTTGAGTGAGTTAATATTAAATCCTAAATCTTTTATAATATTGAAAATTCATTTTTTAATTTAGTAAATAATAATAATTTTACATTTTTGTATAGTCGAGATCTTGAGCAGGCCGGAGAGACCAAATCTCTAAAAAGGAAAGGTGACATTGGAGGCGGTTTAGCTATTGAAAGAAATATATCAATTTCACAAAATAACCCAAAAGTTTTTAATATCGACTCGAGCCTAGTAGCGGTCAATGTTGGTGCTGGTTGTGGAGGTTATTCCAGGTTTGTTTTTGACTTTTGAGTTTTGACAGCATGGTTTACTTTTTTTAATTTTCATTTACTAATTTTTGACAATTATTATTATAATTTCCTAGGTTTGTTTGTTTAAGAATACATCCAACATTTAATCTATTGAACCCAAGCGTGTCATATATCACGTTTACTTCCATCAACGGGTCAAAACATGAAGTATGGCCAGAATCCGGCGAGAAGATGTATGAAGGAGATATTCGTCCCAATGGTAATATTAATAAGTTGTTTTTTTTTTTATATAATTTTATATAGTGCTGATTAATATTATCTTTTCAGGTGAATGGATGCTTGTTGACAAATGCCTTGGGTTGGGTTTGGTCAACAAGTTCAACGTTGACCAGGTTTACAAGTGTCTTATTCACTGGGATTTTGGGACTGTGAATTTAGAGCTTTGGTCAGAAGACCGACCCGTTTCGAAGCAATCTCCGCTTCGTGTTTCTCACAGTTATGAAGTTAGGCGGATTCCATAGTGGTTTGTTTTGTATGTTGTGTGTTGTTGCTTCTAGTGTTGTACTTGACTAGATACTGGATATGTTGCTTCCTAAAACAGTGCTCTATATCTCTTTCTTTGCATGCAATAATAAAAATTGATGTTGAAGCATGTTACATGGTTTTCTGTACATATTACTTGATATAATAAGTGAAGAACCATGAACCATGATACTGATTTCAAATTGGCTTTTAATGTTTCTTTTAGTCAAACAAATCAATAAATTTTCTAAGGAAAAAAAATTACAGACAAATGAGACAACTACATGTTTTATCAAACAAATCAATAAATTTTCTAAGAAAAATAAAAAAAATTACAGACAAATTACTCAATATTTTTTTCTCTTTTTAAGGTTAGGAAAATGGAAGGTTTCATGTGTTGTTCAAGTGGTGGCGGTGGCGGTCACGTGGTGGTGTTCAAGTGGTGGCGGTGGCGGTGGTGATGTTCAAGTGATGGCAGCAGCGGTGATAGTCAGGTGGTGGTGTCGAGGAAATAGGGTGGAGGAATTGAATAGAAAAAAATTCTATTAACCAATTAATACCGTATTTTTCATTCCTTCATAATAATTCATTCCATTTCGTCTGTTATTTCAACATAACACACTACCTTAAAAAATTAGATAGTGAATCCACATCCCCGTTACTCATAACCGTAACCGGCTTAAACTTGTTTATAGACTAAATGAAAAGTTTTGATTTTCGATTCGTTTTCTACCATATTTTTTGTGGTCACTTCACAGTCCTACTTTTATATCCTGATGTTGACTAATTTAGAAGTAAATAAAATGCATATTTAAAAGTCATCATCCAGTGAGCATCATATCTAGACACCAACACGCAAAGCAACCCTCAAATGCATCTTCTTTTTAAAAGATAATAATAATTCATCTTGGATTCCTATCAAGAAAAACACAACTAAGTACAAACACATTAACCTCTTAACAATCCGAGTGCCAATATATATACACCGATACAAAATCTATAATATATTTCTCTTAATCAAACAGCGTTAGATCCCCGAGGCACTTGAACTCGCCAAACATAGTAGCGGATGTACAACGCGTTGAGAGTCATAGCCAATCCAAACCCCAAAACCGAAGACAGCATTAATGCATAGATCGCCTTCAACTGAAGCTGCAACAAACAAAACAAGCAAAACTGTTAATATATTTTATTTTATGTATGATGTATTTTTTTTATATATATAGTGCAACTTACCCAAGAATAAAACAAGTGCAGAATTATAGCCACCAGTGCAAATTCAAGAGCTGCATATGTCCAAATATTCTCCTTGATTGCTGCAATTGAACAACCTCATAATAAGTATATGTTATTGCAAGTTTGCCACATTTGATAAGACGAACATTATAAACAGATCATACCTAGAATAACTGCAAATGTAGATGATAAAAGACCAAATGTAAAAGAGAACGGCGCAGCTATCACCACAGCTTGAGTTTTCAGGTCATGAATCTGTAAAACAAATAAAAATTAAAAAAACAAAACATGTTCGGTCAAATATTCAAAAACAGAATAGATAATTAAATAAACGCACCAGAAGCTGCTCGAGGAAAAAGAAGTAACATACTGTACTAATCAAAACTAGCACCACAAAATCCTGCCAAGTACTGTATAAACAAATAAATTAATATAATTTAATAACTACATAGATATATGAAACTTATGAACAAATCAAACCGACCTTATGGTTCCTGCATCCAAATTCTGATGATTTTGTGCGGTTACGTTTTGTCTTTGAACATGACTCGCCATACGAAGCAAAGTAACCGGTAAATTTGAAACTTCCCGACCACAAACGTCACAATTCTTATTCCCTTTGACACTAAACCATTTAATCGCACATTCTTCGTGCACGAGTTTAAGTGCACCTTTGCAACTGCACTCCATTTTAAGCTAATTTCCTTCATCACACGTGTCAAAACAAATCCTGCAAACCGCTTCTTCCTCATCAATCTCCTCATCATTTTCCACTTGAACCGGACTGATTTCATCTTCATTTCAATACAGATGTTATCTCTAATAAGCTAAAAGCAAATTAAAAGTAATAATTTTAATTCAAATATGAGAGTTAAACATACCATCATGATTATCAATTTGATCATTATCTTTACGGACTGTGAACGAAACCGATCTTACAATAACAATATTTCTCCCGGGCACAGAAAGCGACCTCGAAACCGAAGGATGCACTGTCCTTGTCTGCCGACATTCATCACAATTTATTAACTTTTAATAAATAAACGCGAGCATATCATATTATATTATATATATTATACGAATCGTAAGGAATATCTTACCTGTGTTTTTTGTTGTTCACTATATGTCCTAGCTGAAACGGGGGTAGTGGCGGAAGGGGAGGGGTTTGACCTGTGTTTGACCAGAAGAGAAGTGCATCTTTTCCCATATAAACTCGACATAATATTGGTAACCGCAGGGCTGTCGGGTGGTTGTGCACTTGCGTCGGGATGAAGAAGAGAACTACTTTCACCATCAGCAGGGTGTTTCTTTTTAAAGCTTAAACCTCTAAATATGCCCCGAGAGGTGGGCCCGCCATTGGATGAAATACCGGGAGAGTGAACTGAAGCCTTCCCGTTTCTGCTACCGAAATTCGAATGTCTCGGGGGTATGTTTAGGGACAAATCCGACCGACGTGTGGTTTTTTCGGTACTTTTCGCATCGTTTGCGGGTTCTTTCACACTAATATCAATCTGCAAATACCAAAAGTTGTGTTTTTTATTGTTTGTAACATCCTAAACATAATACATCTAGTGTTGTATTTGATATTATAGATTTTGTATTGTAACTAAAGAATGGTGACAAGGATGAAATAAAAAAATGTAACATTTGACTATTCAATTAAAAATTTAACATTTGACTATTCAACAAATTTATACAGTTGAAACAAATCATCAAAGAACCAAAATCAAGGTACAAAAGGGTTTCTTTAAATATCAAAAGATCAAATAAATTATGAATTTTTTTTAAAAAACCCTAAAAGATTTATGGTCAATCAAGATTCAACCCCAGAAAACATGCAAGCAAAGATCCAAGAATTTTGAGCTAAATCTGAATCTGGGTAATTGATAATACTTCAAGATTTTACTAAAAACATAAAACCCAGAAAACATGCAAGCAAAGATCCAAGAAATTTTAGAGAGAATTGAATACCTTAGGGCTTAGACTTAACTTATTTAGGTCACATAGTATTTCCCTTACATATATTATTATTATTATTATTATTATAATTATTATTAGCTTTTATATAGCTGTTAAACTGTCATCTTATTATTAATATTATTATAATTAGTTGTAGTTTTTATATAACTGTTAAACTTTGATTTCCTTTATTTTGCTTTATTTTCCTTTATTTTGCTTCATACACATGTACTTAGAGCCGAGAGTCTCTCTGGAAGCCACCTCTTTATTCCTTTGGATAGAGGTACGGTGTGCCTACATCCCACCCTCCCCAGACCCTACTTATAGCTTTGCTGTCGGTGGGATTTTACTGGGCATGATTGATTGATTGATATAAAACCCAGAAGCAAAAGTCGGAAATTTATAAGAAAAATGAATAAAAAGTAATAAGAAGAAGACAAAGAACAACCTCTGAAGCAGGGGCGGACCCACATAGTGTGGATCAGGGTCCCGGGACACCAATGTTTTTTAAAAATTTATTAGAAGCGGTATATTAAATTTTTTGAGGACCCCATAAGATTTAATACTTGGAACCCATACTATTAATGTTGATGTGGTCTGGTGGAAAGTCCCTTGTTTTATCTTTGAAAGGTCATGGGTTCAAGTCTTACAAGGCTCAGTTTTTGGTTTTTTGTGTTAATTTTTAGTGTTAATCAATCATTTGATTGCTAATGTTGCAATGATAACTTTGGAAACATTCAAACACCTCTAAAATACATATCATTGTTTTCAACTTTATGCATGGTTTTCTTTAGAAACATTCAAACACTTTAAAATATCAGTTTTATTTTTCACTAGTTTAAGTTAATGGTTTTCAACACATGCTTATGAAAGGGTGGATCTAGGTTCTATCTCAAAAATGTTTAAGAAAGGGAAAACAAAGTGTTTATGTGTCAACCCGACCCATTTTGACCCGTTCAGGTAGTGATGATTGAAAAGAAAGTTTTATTATGATATTGTTTTTTATTATGTTCTTCGCCTCGACCCGACATGAACAACGACCGACCCGAAAAATTTGAACACCGAAAATATGGGACCCCATTGGCAAAAAATCCTGGGTCCGCCACTGCTCTGAAGCATTTGTGTTATCGCCGTTAGTAACCTCGGTGATGGTTTCATGTGATGTTTGCATCATCGGGAGAAGAAGCTCCGGTGGTGGAGTGCTTGCTGGAATTAATGGTTTATTATTATTAATAATATATTAATATTAATATTATTTATTATTATTACTCACCGGCACCAAAGAAACCCCTTTTTTGTTGTTAAATAATTTAATGCTTTTAACTTTTTGTTTTTTAAGAATATTTTTATCGTGTCATGAATATGGATGTGTACTAGGAACATGAAAAACAAGTGAAATGACAATGTTGTTTTGGAATAATATTCGATGTTCCCATTTTTTTTATTTATTATTTTTTTTACAGATCCTCAAATGAGTTACTGATTAAATTTATTATATTAGGATACACTCGTCTTTTGATTCGAGGAAAACCCTTATCTAAGGCCAATGCCTGTAAGCACCCGCCCGAAGGCACGAGAGTGCGATGAGATAAAACTCGTTCAGTTAAGGATTCAACTAGGGATGAGCATTTTGTCCAAAATACTCGTGCACGTACCTGTACACGTACCGATTTAGCCTATTTGGTATAGGTATTGGTACTCATATTTTGGTGAATGTGGTACATGTACAATCGGGTACATGTACGGGTACGTTTAGTATTTTGTACATGTTTGGAATATATAGGTGCTTAATTGTGATTCTTCATATTAGATATATAAAATAAATTCTCCAACCATGTTATTATTAAACAGTTACCAACGCTTCTTCAATATTAAATAATATAACATCCAAGTCTCGAACCAACACACAAATCACTTAAAGTCGGCGACCGAATTAGAGTTATTCAATGCTATCTTATCATTAAATCGACGGCAAATTTGATACCTATACTAATTTGGTACTTGTCACATACTTGTGCAAGTATCGATACCCAGACTAATTCAGGTTGTTTGTTAGTTGTACTGGTACCAGTTTCAAAATCGTCGAAGATTTGGAAATAATAAAGCAAAGTAGTACAAAAACGGGTACTGTACCGAAATACTCGTAGCCGTACCATACCGAAAAAATCCCAAAGTCCCTTTGTTCCCTAGATTTTACATGGAATCCAAACTCCCTTTGTTCCATGGAATCCAAAGTCCCTTTGTTCCCTAGATTTTACTAAAAGTATTTTTTTTTCTTTTATAGTGAGTCATATCACTTTGTATATGAACATATAAATCTGATATAACATTTATAGCTTTGTTATATAGATTTTATTTTGTAGGGCAACGACTTTCTAGTATTTAGGCTATCGTACTCTTCGAATTTGGAAAGCCTCGGGTTCACGTTGGCTTCATTGGCTTGGGCATTCTCCCGAGAAACCATACCGTCGACTGCCACTTGACAGTCGTGTGATCACAAGAGCAGAATTTACTGGCGTAACACACGGTGGGATGAACACCCAGGTGGGCTCCGAGTTCGAACTGACAACCTTTACACAAGGCCTAACTCAAATATTTTATTGTCAACATCCACCAAAAAATGACAAGTGGGATTCGAACTTGAGGGGATCGTGTATAATCTTTAATCTCTCACCTTCTATGTTCTATTGTTAATTTATTTCTTTACTGAATAAAAAATAATGTCACTTTTTATTTTAAAAGAAATACTATATATCTTGAAATAGATTTTATGAAAAATGAATAAACTAATTATATATTTTAAATATGATCAACTAGTTTTTATCTCCCGTATTATGGGGGTTGTTTTATATTGTTTGTTCTAATATTTAATTATTTTTTAAATTTATATTTTTTTTATTGTATGAAAGTTAATTATAAACTTATTGTTTGATGATAAATTGTTTCACAAATAAATGAAATGTTGTAACCCGGTTTAAAAGCTATATGGTTTTGATGAAACCCAAGACCCGTTTATTTTTTTTACTATAAAATTGGTTTTTTAATTATATATAATATTTATGAAAGTTAATAATATACTTATGGTTTCATTAGACCCAAGACCTGTTTATTTTTTATACTATAAAATTGGTGTATTAATTTAAATAATATATATATATATATTTTTAAAATAAATAAGATATTAATTTTTAATATATCCTATTATATAAGATTTTTAAATCAATAATTTGGTGAGAATAATTTTTAATTTAAGAAGATGTTATAACCCGTTTAAGGAATATCTGGGTTTGGTAAGACCCATACCCTGATACCCATGAATTCGGGTCAAATGCATGAGAAACCTCCATTTAAAAATCAAGCAAATCTGGTGACTCCAAAAAAAGGGGGAGCGACCACATCGCGACACGTAGGATTTTTATGTTTTCGTTTATATATATTATAGATTTTGCATTTATTTAAACATAAAGCATGCACAAAGTTGAGTAAACTCCACCATAGAATTCAAAAATAGAATAACAATAATTTCGAGTAGCCTACGGCGAAAACACGTATGAGATAGATGCGAAATTCAAAGGAAATTACTCATACCTCTCACAACTTATTAAAAAGTGACATTGGGCCCAAAGGAACCCACCCCCTACAATTTAAATGTTATGATATGATCTGGATATTAAAGAAAAACAAATGTTAAAATAGTGGTTTTGTTTTTATCATATATAGTGGACAAGCATATAGCTCACATAATGTAACGTTACTAAACAAGTCAATTTTAAACACCACCACTTCTACAAAACAAATTTTTACTATCTTATTATCTCGGTTATTTGTTTCTCAACACAAAAAAAAATCTCTAAACTAGTCTTTACATATTGAAATGACTAAATTACCATCAATCTCTATAAAACCACTTATCTTCAACCTCATTTCATCATAATGGTCAGTTGACTCCTATAAAAATGTACCATAATCATCAACATGCACACACTTTCATAATCGCTAAGATCTCGCTAATTTGTGAAGAAATCTGGATAAACAAATCCACGTAGTGTCGGGAATCCTACGGTTAGAATGCAAGAACAAGGCCGAAACTATATCAAAATAAAATCTATGAATCTCGGGGTTCAACGCCATCCGAATGATCATAGCCGTCCATGCATCCGGTGCCATTTTCACTGCTTGCCAAAAGTAGAAAAATCCATTAACCACCCTTTTCAAAGTAGCATGCCCCTGTAAAACACAATAAACAAATATATAATAATCAAAATACAGCAAAATATAATAACAAATACATATATTATTCAAAACTAACCTCAGATTCCACTGTAAACCTTGGCTCAAGATTCTCATCAAACATGCAAGAAGTAACTTGATCTTGAAGAAATATATCCGCCACTTTGACTATATCGCGTATGATAAAAAGACGCACACGAAAAGCCTTATCAGATAAGATAAACTTTATAAGATCTTCAGTAGCAGCCACAACCGAATGCATATCGAATGAATTCCCCTCAAGTGGACTCGTTGATGGTTTCTTGGCATCTTTATCAGATTCATTATTCGACTGTTTAGATATTGCTGCCACCTGGACCGACCAAAATGAAAACATTACACGTGTTTAGATATAAATTTACGTGTTTCGACTTTTTGAGGATTAAAGAAGTTACCAAGCGTTCTAGGCGGTTCCATCTTACGGAACCATCATTACGGATGAGAAGTTCTCTTAATATTTTCCGCATGTCGGGACTGGGGTCCACCAGAAGGCGTCCAATGACAAAAGGGTATGCACTTTCAACAACCTTAAATTTAGGGTCCAGTGTTTTTGCGGTCCCTTCGAGTGAGCCGAGTGCCCTAATTACCAATGCGTAATCAGGAGGAAGTGCGAAGTTGAACTCGTACATAACGTCATAAAGTTGGTTCATTATCGCCTGCCAAAACAAAAAAACTAAACCTTTAGATCATTAGCCAAATTTCACAAACACAAACAAATACTATCAGAATATAATATAGTTTATAATTGGAACCTGGAAATCTTGGGACTGTCGGGTGCCATCACCAAACGATACTTTAAGTGCATCAGAAACCAACTGCATATCGACACCTTCCGGAAGAAATCCCAAAGATAGAAAATCATTGGCCAAACCAAGAGAGTCACGATTCACGAAGTGTACAAGCTGATAAAAGATAATTAAATAAACAAAAAGTAACAGGAATCGAAACAGCAAAACTTGCCGAGTAGACGAAAATAATAATAATAATAATAATAATAATAATAATAATAATAATAATAATAATAATAATAATAATAATTACCACTTGAATAAGTCCAACACGGTAATGACGTGGAATATCCCCCATCATCCCAAAGTCAAAGTAAGCAAGAGCACCTTCTTTTGTAGCAACAAGGTTTCCCGGATGCGGGTCCGCATGAAAAAATCCCACCTCGAGTAATTGCATCAGTGAGCAGTACAAACCCTAAAAGGCTAAATTCAGTGAGCAAAACAAACATTCGGGTCCAACTGAACCTTCATGAAATAATGCACTTAACCAAACACAACATCAATTTGCACACAATAGAAACAAAACTTTATACCTTTTCCCTGATGTTAGAAACAAAATTTGAATTGAGAATAAAACAAAAACTAACCTACAACTGATCCCTAGTTGTTTCTACCATCTTATACTTGTGGATTGCTGACATGGCACTAGTTCATGCCATGCTAGCCACCAGAACACATGCCACATTTGCAAAAATGCTTAGCGAAAAAATAAATTTGTTTACAAATTCTAGAATATGATCCTTTTCTAACTTATATTCAAAAACTATGATCCTTTTCTAACTTATATTCAAAATATAAATATTAGATGTCACATCAATTGCCATGTCCATATATACACTAAAATAACAAATAAGATGCCATGTCAGCATATTAAACAGGTCATCCATTGCTTCAATCTTAACGAACTGGCACCTGGTTTCTAGATTCAGTAATAGATTTTAAGTTAGTTACTACTTTATGCCTTATTTACAGCTGGTTGCTAAAAACAGGAAAATGTATTAAGTTACCTTATCTATTAGTTCTTTTCGGTTTAAAGAGGCCGCCTTCAACGCAGCATCATTATTAAGCTTGATACCATCCAACCATTCCATTGTAAGCACAGCTTTTCGTGTATAGTTCCAATAAATCTTTGGAACTTTAACCCATTTTTCTTGCGGGTAGGTGTCTTCCTGTTGAGCTGCAATAATCATCACAAAACTAGCTTTTATTATAATGACACATAAGATGCTGCAATATTATAATTAGAAATCACTTACAGTCACGAAAACCATATAAAGAAGCAAATCGCTCAGCATTTTGTCCCTCGAGTATGTAATCAATTTCTTCAAACATATGTCTGACCTATTTAATCAAAATCTTAAGTCACAAAAATTAACACGAATTTATTGAAGTAAACTTGTTGCGTTTGCATACGACTCACTCACTCACTCACCGTCTCATTAACTGCGACAATTATGTCCTTTCTTGCTTTCGCAAACTGTTTTAACTGACCCCCGATCATGTTAAATAACAAGGCGTCAAGGGTCAAAGAAAGTGACATGCCGGGCCTTTGCACTTTTACAGCTACTAACTCCCCTGTATGCAAATGAGCTGCAAACTTGAAGTAATCACAAAAGCCTATTAGATCAACAAATACAACCGCAAAGTATCTAACTACTTCATTTCACAACCTCAAATTATCTAACCTTTATACACTTGCCCTAAAGATGCTGCAGCAACCGGCTCTGGGCTGATGTCAGCAAAAATTTCTGATATTGGAGCACCTAACTGAGTTTCAATAGATCGGATTGCAACCTTTGTTGAAAATGGAGGTATTTGATCCTGAGAGATAATCAATTTATTTAGCAACTGTAATTTTTAAACCTTAAAGCAAGAAAATTAAATTTCTTGAAAATGTTATAGCTTAAGGCACATGCCTGTAGTTTAGCAAGCTCGTTACGGTATACAGATGGTAATATATCTGGCCGTGTGCTAAGAGCCTGCCCTAGCTGGCAGTCAAAACGCAAGTAAACAATTGATCATATAAGTACATGTAACTTCATAAAAACTAACATTAAAGAGGACTTACCTTGATATAAAAAGGACCCAACCGAATAAGGGTATCACAAAACTGCATCAAACACCGCTCACATGCGTAAGGATACATGAAATGTTATGTCATCTAACTGCTAAATACAACATCTAGATCAATTATTTATACTACCTTTGCTGAACGTTTTTTAATATCATGAATGAAAAAATGGCCCAGAGTAAGCTTGAAGACCTCATATGAAATATAGGCAGCCCTATAGAGTGCCAAAAAAGGGCCAAAACTGTAGTACATTGAGAGACGTTTGGACCGAGAGGTAAGCGCATTTCCGAATTCACTTTCAAGTGATTCTTTTCTTAACTTGGCATACTCTGCTGAGGGTTTTTCCCCATGTACACTAGAGAATCTTGTTGAATAACTATAACATAAGCAAAATTATAATTATAAATCAATACACATAGTCTAGGGCCGGTGTGCAAAGTCAGTTCAGTTCAGTTCGGTTTGGTTTCTATTAACAATAGCCATAAGGGTTCGGTTTTCGGTTATGTTATAGTGACCCTAAACATCTGACCTTCTGTGGTGAAGACGAGTCCCAAATGAACGTGCATTACATAAAGCAGCTGCTGCAATTGAAATTGTGAAATCAGAATAAGAATAATAATAATAAACATTTCAAAACAGATGAATTAATTAATAAGACCGACAGAGTTATCCCGTAAAAAGGAAAGGAATTGCGAATTATATGAATGAAATAAAAAAGAAATGGAAACCTAAGCTAAGCTAAGCGTACCTGTTGTTGTTCTTTTAGAAATTGCTGCGGCAATTTGACGGTTAAAGCGCATTATTATTTCTCATGAGTGGAACAGGAGGAATTGGGAAGAAACTACAGAGGATCGATCGAATAATAATAATAATAATAATATTATGCGAGCGAGCGAGCGAGCAGGCGGATAAAGGAGGTGGGAGGCGGTTGGGTAGGGGCTAGAGGTGGTGACACGTTTCTAACCAGGTGGCTTCCTCTGAGCAGTGACGATGAAACATAAGACGCACCATTCCCCTGATTCTCAAAACAAAAACAAAAGAGATGTTAATTAAGGAGCGATTATTAACTGGATAATGTATATTAGTTGTCCACACCGGACCCTGTCATATTTTACAATACTCTCAGGTATTATGCGTCATGTGGCGCCCAGTTAGAGTTATGGTTTTTTCATAAAAACAGGTTGTAGTCATAACTCTCCACCACCAGACATTATGCGACCCCTTTCCCCCTTCCCTTGGCCTTGCTTCTTCTACCCCCTGGCCGAGGCATCTCGGTAGTATTCACAGCGTCATTATCGCTTAGGTTGAAGTTTCGAGCGTCGGAACGGGGCGTGTCTGGATCAACCGAAAACGATGTTTTAGATTTTTTTACGCGGACCACCTTCGGCTTCGGCATCCAACACCATGCCCCATTTTTGGTGAAACCTCAAGTGGTCTTTCCAAATGCCAAAGTAGTTGAAGCCCCTCCCCCACCCCCCCGACCTTATGTTGACACTCTGTCAACTGTAAGGCCCCGAACCCGGTGACCCTACTTTAGCGTCGGATTTACTCATAAACACAGTTCTTCAAATCAGAGTTTATTAAAACTTTTCGCGGAATATAAAACATCAATCATTTGTTACAAAACATTAAATCTTTTCTTTGATACCATAACACAAAACTTTATATTTAAAACATCTTTACTTCTTTCTTCAGATGCCAGCTGTTCAATCCATGCCGTGTGTCATCCTCATGCCAGCTCACCTGCGTGCATACTAAAAGTCAGCTACGCTGAGTGAGTTCTAGTTAATCAAGCAACTTATCGTACAACCACTTCATACAATATATACGTATCCGAAGACACATAGTCCACTGTCTAACATGCCACTGTTTAACCACTTAATTACCCCTATAGCTTAGCCTCTTAATTACCCCTACAGCTTAGCGACTTATGCCACTATATGCCACTTGATGCCACCTTAATAACGAAGTCACGTATAGGCTTACCCTACCACGTACTATCGTCATGCCACTAACACTCTTACTAGACTCTGCCACTTCTATCACACTATACCACTACTTGTCAACAGCACTCTTTATACCAATACAATATTTACATAATAAGCAAGTCGCATCATAGAATACATACACACTAACAACCACTTGACAATCACTCTCCTTGACGATACGTGCAATATCCGAAGACCGTTCACGCACCGACAAGCATTACATAATAGTTACTTGTATAACATCTATACACTTTCGCACCTAACCTGCTTAACTTACCACTTAGCCTCTTATTTACACCTACCACCTTGCCACTTTGCCACTTTAATAACGTATAACGTTATGCCACTTCGCCACTTAATAACGTAAAGCGTTATGCCACTTTGCCACTTTAATAACGTAAAACGTTATGCCACTTTGCCACTTTAATAACGTAGAACGTTATGCCACTTTGCCACTTTAATAACGAAGGCACGTATAGGCTTACCCTACCACGTACTATCGTTATGCCACTAACACTCTTACTAGACTCTTGCCACTTTTAACACACTCTACCTCTACCTGCCTATTTCACACTTCATATCAGTTCGGTATTTACGTAATAAACCAGTCACATCATAACATTCGTACACACTATCAACCACTTGGAATTTACTATCCTCGATATATAATATTAGTACCTTTATTTTTAACCTGACAGTACGCGCAATATCCGAAGATCGTTCGCGTACCGACAAGCAATCATTCATATCCATCACATATATCACATATGGCATACACTTATCACTTAGGATAAATGTATTAACAACACATCGAGTATGCACACAGCCCCGAAAACATAACAAGGAATGGGGCTAGAAACTCACCTGGACTCTGCTTCTTCCTCTGATATCTGTAAATCCCTTCTTTAACTGAGCTCGGCTGACTGTACAAGTTACACGTATCAATACTCGCCTGATCTAATCTGGTGGTCTGGTATTAGCTTACTTTTACTTATCGTTTTTAATTTATTTTCTAATCGAACTTGGCTTTAGGCGAAGTTAAACCTCAGGCGAACTTGGCTTTAGGCGAAGTTAAACCTTAGGCGAACTTAGCTTTACAGCGAAGTTGTCATCAGGCGAACTTGGCTTAAGGCGAAGTTGTCATCAGGCGAACTTGGCCTCAGGCGAAGTTACCAGTTAGGCGAACTTAACTTTACAGCGAAGTTGCCATCAGGCGAACTTAGCTTGCAGGCGAAGTTCATCAGGCGAACTTAGCTTGCAGGCGAAGTTCATCGCTTTGAAGGCGAAGTTGCCCAGATGAAGGCGAAGTTGCCCAGACAGCCGCTGTTTTAGTTTCTGATCGGCATTTCGAGCGATTTAACACCCTTGCTATAGTTCAATATCACCCACCACGCTTCCCAACCATTTTCGGTCGTTTATACACTAAAAAGTTTGGATCTTTAAACTTCAAAGATCAAGAACCATACCTTTTTGGGCTTGTTTGGATCTCGTTTACTTGCTTAATCACAACCAACCGCTCTCTCTCTCTCTCGGACCTCGCTCTCCCTCTCCTCGGCTGCCGCCGGGGGTTGTAGGTGGTGTGTGTGTTTTGGAGTGTTTTTAGGAAAATGATGGAAAATGAAGATATTTTGGGGTTTTAGGGGATATTTATATCCCTTAAATCCCATTCTTATTTAACCCGTCTCCATTAATCCAACACTAGCCCGACTCATACCAACTCCTACTCTATTATTTATTTCCTGACAACCCGAGTAAACTTTCCCTCTATTAGTAAGTAATATAATTAACATCACTTTGAAATTTCGGGATGTTACATCAACGCATTTTCCATTACTTCCGCATCCGAGACACTGTTACTCCTATGTCGATTCATCCGAGAGTAAACCGTATGGAAAGCCAAGCATTTGGTGTTTATGTCGCCTCATTTCGACAGTAACGAATCTTTTTCTCGACGTGAGTCCCCACCAAGCTCGTGGAACAACTCTATAATTTTGTGCCAAAATACCCCCATTTTTTGATAGTTCGCTAAAAAAAATAAAAGCATTACAAGTTTAATGTTTGTTATAAGAAATTTAAAAAAATATATATGTATTTTTAAAAACCTACTGCATTTGGCATCTTCCGATATCGCGCACCAAGCACGAGCACATAGTACGCACTCGTCGATACTCCACGGTATCACCGTCTTTTTAACCCGAGGTTCGCCGGCGAACTTCTTTCCGTGTTTTCTCGGACGTCCGCGTTGGCTCGAACCGTCAACGGTCTCCGGGACGGGTTGTGTCTTCGGCACGAACTCGACCTCGGGTTGGGTATCCGGGACGGGTTGGGAACCCGAACCGGCAAAAATGTTTGTCGTTGGGTTTTGGAAACCGGGCACCGCATTTGGCATAGAGTTTTGCAAAAATGCAATGTACGCGGCTATTTGCGGGTCATACATATGCGGGACGGGTACGGTTGGCGTCGGGGCGGTAGATTGGTTCGGTTGTGGATTTTGGTTGCCTTGACTGGCATATTGACCGAAACCGAGAATATTTTGGTTGTTGTTTGGAAACATGATGGTAGAAATACTTGAGTAAAAGATATAATTGGTATAGAAGTGGAAGGAATGTGTTAACAAAATGAGTTTGGTTTGTTTATATAGTATAAATATAATTAATATAATTTTTTTTTTAAAAAAACACCCAACGGCTCCAAGTCCCCCACCAGCTCTTTTTTTTTATTTGTGTGCCATTTCTAGCGTTTTAGCCATAACGTTCCAAAAAAAAAAGACAAAACGCAGGGGGGCGGTGTACCCCCCGCGTTATCCTCCAAAACCCCCACACACAACGCACCACTACGGATGGTTTTATCATAAGATGAAAATTATTCTGATTAAAAAAGGATTCAATACATTAATCATTTATCATATATAATATGTATATTTTTAAAAACCTTAAACCACAATTACACTCATCTGCTCATCCCTCTCCCTCAAGCCATCTCCACCACCACTGATCCACCACTCGCCAGCATCAGCACACCTCCTTCACCATCACCTAAGTCGACAACGAGGGTACGTCAACTTGCCAGAAAAACACGAATGCAAAACGCGAATGCTGCTCCTATGTTTCACAGGTTTTGTTTTGTTTTTGACAAGAATTAAAATTAAAATTGAAGCCAATTGATCGGTTAATCTTTAAATTCGATTCAATTAGTTATTAATTTGAAGCTCTGATCGATCACTTTTAAGTTTTGAGTTTGGGGGTTGGGTTTAACCTTGAATGTATTAGGATTTAAGCCTAAACATTTTAGGTTTTTAGCATGAACATTTTAGGTTTTAAGCCTGAACGTTTTAAGGTTTAATCTTGTAAGTTTTAGGGTTGGGAATTTGGCTTGAACGTTTTCGGTTTTTTAACCTTAAACGTATTTCGCATACCTAATGTACGTTAAGCAATTATTGTATGGTAACACACCCCAAATTAGTCATACGTTTGGTAGGACTTTTAGCAATTAATGTCAGTTATTTCTTTGTCGGTAATCTATGGCATCCGGTCCGTGTGATTAGTGATGTGTGCACAGTGTGTCATTGATGTTTATTTTATTTTTTCTTGTTTAAAAGGTATTTTTTATAGATTAGTCGTTGACTTATTGAAGTATAAATTTGATCAAAAATTTTAAATTTTAAAAGGAATTTATTGTTTTATGATGTTATAGTTTGTTTGTCTTTACTTTTTTTTATTATTATTATTATTATTATTATTATTATTATTATTATTTTTGTTATAAAAGAAACCAGATTGATACTTTATGTTTGTTAAAAAAATTCCATGTTTAAATAAATGCAGATGGTGTCTTGGTGATTTTGTTATGACCAAACCGACCATTTTGACATGTTTGAAAGCAGCTTATTTTGAGCCAGGCCTAATTCATATTCTCTAAAATAGTTACTTGGATGATAACTTCACCTAAACTTAACAACTTAAGCATAACACGTGCATTAGTCATGATCAATAATAAGTACATCATCACATATGTGATTTTCAACTCCGCTCATCATAATAAAACTATACATAAATCATGGACTAATTGATGCAATGGTGTGGTAACACATTTTGGTTATCAAGCAGTTGGACTGTTGTATTCCTATCATAAAACCAATCACCAACCGCCTCCGCAATAGCCTGTGAAAAAATGCATGTTAGAAGATGGATTGAGATAGAGGCTAGATAGAACAATGATGCATCAAAGATAGCCAGCCATATTTACCTTATGATTCAGTTTTGAAGAAGGATTTCCTAACCATTTTGTTTGATATTCACATTGACCATGAGTAAAACAGTTGTTAACAAACCATTCTCTTCTTGATGTACCATTTTGAGCCACCAAAAACGCTTCTAAGAACTCCGATCTAAAATCTAAACGACAAACAAGGCAACAAGCTAGCTAGTGTCTTCTATGAAGTAACCAAATGCGAAAAAAAAGTGAAACAAATGAGAATGATATCGACCTTGTAGCTTTTGAATTTGGTCAGATGAACACACGTTTATATCTTGCTTGCACTTGGCGAATTGTCCACTAGGATCGGCTTGTGGCGTGGCAAAGATGTTTTGTACCTTAAATTCAAAGAGTCACAAGCATAAGATGTAATCCGGTGATCTCAAATCATATATGGTATAACACATTGAAGCTAACCTGGAATGTATCATAGGTTGAGTGCTGAAGAGGTAGGTCCCAACAGAGCCTAGTTGGACCCGCAAGACTCACCTTGAACAGGGACGTCTGCGCAGAAACCAACTGGACCCGCAGGACCAACCATGCTCAGGGACGTGACGTCCTTACGCGCAGTACGCAAGCTGTTCCCGCAGGAAATGCCTCCCAATGGTGAAGGACTCCGCCTGTCCCCGCAGCCTCGGATACAAGCCATTAGGGAAGGCCACCCGCGCAGCAAGGCTACACGCACAAGGCACTTAGCTCTCGATCATTCAGTGTCACCTGAAGGAATGAGCAAAGCCTAGAACAATCCCGTACAAGGGCGGGAGGGGGAATACTCCCGCCCAAATAAGCCAGTCCGTACGATACAGGAAGATCTTCTGTACTGTACCTGACGAGGTATGGGAAAAAGATCTGACTAAAGATACGACAGCTTATTGACAACAGTATGGCGAGCAGCATGCTCCTGTACTGTGTCACTATTAGCCGCTGCCTACTCACCAACTCCTGTCATACCACGTGCGTAGCCGGCAGTTGGTGGAAAAGGAATGGTATACAGCAGGCCTGGTCACTATCAGCCGCTGCCTACCCACCAACTACCAGCAGGGCACGTGCGTAGGCTACTGTTGGTTGAACAGGAACACTGTTGCAGCCGACCACACCTCCTTGGAAACCTACCTTCGGCTATAAATACCACAAATGGTATGACCATCTCATCTTATCTTGTATCATCATATTATACCTGATATCTGCTCTAGCAATCTCTTAATATACATTTATATTTAAAGAGCAATCTAGTCTGATTCTCACGCCGGAGGGTGGTCACAAGGAGGAACCCCCCCTTCTCAGTGACAAGCTCACGGTGTCTGTTTTGCAGGTAATCAGAAGAACCATCTTCTCTGGGTCTAACCCCTCGTGGGAAACATCTATCTAACCCCCAGGTTATCCGTAATCTGCCCAGGGTTCACTTAGTGTTTCTTCATTGGCGCCATCCGTGCATAAAGCTAGAACATTTTTCTCCAGTTTTTTCAAACTTCTAAGATGGTTAAAGAAACTCCGGTTACCACAACCCCAGCTACTGGGGGGAATACCGGCAACACAGTCCTTACAAACACTACCCCGGTTACCCAAGCCGGAGCAAGTGAAGTAAATTTTACGAACACTACCCCAGCTGGGGCAAGTGCAGTAAATAATCGCCCACTGGGATTTACCGAAACCCAGTTTGAGAAACGAACAAGACTCCCCCGCCAAACTCTCGATGAAGTTAAGGCATGGGCGGAGGCACGTCAAAAGGAATTCCAGGCTGAGTTGGACGAACGCTTGCGTTCCGTCCAACAGGCTGACGAATTCGAAGAATACTCGGAGGATGACTTGGAGGAATCCGACTCCGACGCGAACCCTCGCCATAGGGTAAAAGGGAAGCGTAAGGAAACGAACTCCCAACCGAGAAGGCATTTTGGACAAGCCTTCAAACCAAAAAACACAGGTGGAAGTCCACGCGACTTCTCCAAAACATTCAGACCAAGCGTTGCAAATGCGGGAACGTCCAAATTTGCAAGGGACATTGCGGAAGCAATCGCCCCAAAAAGTGCCAAACAAATGTCAAGCATAGGCACATATGATGGTATATCTGACCCCGATGATCATTTGAACAGATTCATAGCGGGGGCAACCGTCAGTAGTTGGACGGAACCTACGTGGTGTTACATGTTCCAAATGACGCTGGTGGGGGCTGCTAGAGCGTGGTTCGATCGTCTACCGGTCAACCACATCTACGACTGGGCAGACTTCCAACAGAAGTTTAGCCAACACTTCAGCCAGCAAAGAAAGTATACCAAGGAGCAATGGACAATCCTCAAATGCATTCGAGAGAAAGATGAATCTTTGCTGGACTTCATCACTCGCTTCAACTCGAAGAAGCTAAGTCTGGGTAACATTAGCGAAGATCTTGTTCGCGCTGCTTTCATACAGGGCGCGAACGACCCAGAGCTCATCCGCACCTTAACAGGTAAAGATGGCATGCCATCCACATGGGATGCCATCATGACAGCAGCTAAACGCTTTGCGGAAACGGAGAAGCAACTGGGTAGAGATCTCCCACAGAGCACAAACCTCTACACCCAGAAAACAAGGGAAGACAACGTCCTTACCGCCCGATTAAACAAAAAGCGAAAGCTAGGCATTTGGCAGTCAAGGGTAAACTTTGACACCTCATCCGGCTTACAACATCGGTTGGGCGGAAGGGATAACGTACAGTCAAACAAGAACTCAAGATGGACGCCGCTCACTAAAAGCGTCACTGAGATATTCGCCACCGAGGAGCTCCCATGGCCAAAGCCTCAAATAATCCGACATCGTCACAATGCTGATCGGAGCAAATACTGTGACTTTCACAGAACAAAAGGCCACAACACTGAAGAATGCATAGACGTAAAGGACATGGTCGAAGCGTTTGTCAGAGATGGGACGCTCGCGCACCTCGTGGCGCAATGAACGCTGAGCAGTCTGATGCGTGTAGAACCCCAGCAGGGGAAAACACGAATAAAATTCCAGCTTCAATGTGGAGACTACATGCTGCGTAAAGAACGAGATCCCGAACCAGGTGCGTATCGGCTCGATGGCACTCCCATCCCAACAACATGGAAGGGAGCTCATTTACACAGTTTGCATGTAAATCAATTCCAAATTTGTAAAGGCCAAGAGCCACTTCTAATGGAAATGATTCTCCTTAAAACATCGATGCTGATAATTTTACATTTATACTTTTAACTCAACACGAATATGCCGGTTTTCACCGCATAATTACGTGAAAAGTCGTTGCATGGGGAAGGCGGCATAACCCGCATAAACCCAAAAAACGACAAACCTTCACGCAGGTCAGTTGAAGGGGAAAAGTTTAGTTATCCCACTAAATGAAAGTGCCGGTCTATCCGCATGAATCATGAGAGGAAACTGAACACTAACCTATCAACAACCAAGCGTCGAACGGTTAACTTATTCAACACTAATATGCCGGTTTTCACCGCATAATTACATGAAAAGTCGTTGCATGGGGAAGGCGGCAAAACCCGCATAAACCCAAAAAAAGACAAACCTTCACGCAGGTCAGTTGAAGGGGAAAAGTTCAGTTATCCCATTAAATGAAAGTGCCGGTCTATCCACATGAATCATGAAAAAGGGAACTGAACACTAACCTATTGACAACCGCGCGTCGAACGGTTCAAAAGAAAATTTCTAACAAAAGGATGAAGAAAACCTACACGCAGGTCAGATATAGGTAAAGTTTAGCCATCCTACTAAGTGCAAGTGACGGTCCTACCCGCACAATCACGAAAGTGGAAGCAAAACTTCACACCAATTATCTGCCACGTTCAAAGGTTAACTTATCCTAAACACTTAGAAATTTCATAAAAAGATGAGGAAAACCTACACGCAGGTTAGATAAAGGTAAAGTTTTGCCATCCTACTAAGTGCAAGTGACGGTCATACCCGCACAATCACGAAAGTGGAAGCAAAACTTCAACCTATTATCTACCACGTTCAAAGGTTAACTTATTCTAAAACACTTGGAAAGTTGCTAATTTAAACTAAAGTATGCAAGTCATACAACGTTTACAAAGCAAGGAACCCAACGAAAGTAGCGGTCTTACCCGCAAAAAGATTTATATTTCACAATGGTTGATTACAAGAATGGCCGGGTAACTACCCGCCTACAAGAAAATAAATCTATACAAGCTAAATCTATCCTAGCAGCGGGAAGGGATCTTCAGGATCAGGCTTCAGGGCCACTTCCACTTGGACCAGCCACATCAGTAGAGCGTGGCAGTTCAAGGAAAGCTTTGAGGATAGCTAGCCCATCATCAGCAGCAGCAACTTCGTTTACCTTCTCCACCACCGGATGCGGGAAGGCGGCGTATTGATTTACTGCTTGGTCATATATGGCTTCAGTATCTACATCGAATAAAGGGAAGTTGGAAGGCGGGATGCCTTTCTCAACGAACCCTAGACCAAGCAGGAAGCCGGCCTTTTCCCCATCCTCGTGAGAAGCGTTGAGGGCTGCGCTCATAGCATCGTCGTAAGATGTCTCTGAGAAGACCCGATGCACAACCTACAAAGAAAAATACAAGTGTCAAAACCTTTTCTATTTACAAAGAAAAGCGTAAAGACATGAAAACATACCTGAGACAACGCTTCTCGAAGAAGCCATTCCTTGGCAACCAGAGCTTCTTGGAGGGCAGCTTGAGCTTCGTTACGGGCGCGTTCGGCTTCACTCTTGTTGAGGTTGGCAAGCAACACTTCTTTAGCCGCAGCCTCTTCGACGCCCTTTAGCTTACGCTCGGTATGGTCAAGCACCCCCCTCTGGTCCAAGATTTCTTGAAGCTTCTTAGCATCCTCCATCGCCAAGGCATCATGAGCCTGCTGGAGAGCCTCTAATTTGGCTTTAAGTTCTTCATTCTCCACGCATAGAGGCTCAGCAACAGCTTCAGCCTTGGTGGCCCTCTCGGTTGCGTTCCTCGCAGTTTCCTTAGCCAGCCGAAGCTGTTCATTAACAGCTTGGGCAGCCTTGGAACGGGCCTCGAGTCGAGCCTGAACTTCAACCTCGAGGGCCTTGAAGGCCTTTTCCTTCTCCGCAGCCACTGCGATAAGTTTTTGGTTCTCCTCCCGGACAGCCCGCGCCTGAGCTTGTTCTTTAGCGCGAGCTGCTTTTAACTTGTCGTTTTCACGACAAAGCAGCTCGACGCGCGGCTGCATCCGGGCGAGGAGAACCCGAAGCTCATTGGTTAGCCTACCCTCCTGGTAGCTAGCCATGGCTTCCCCCAACGCACCACTAGGAGCAGCGTGATGAGCCCATTCCACGCACTCCACAGGGGTGCGAAAGGTTGTTCCTCGGCGAATGTTCCATCGTGGAACATACACTTCATTGGAATCCGACACTGCAAAAAACAAAAAGCAGTTAGGAAAAGATGATAAAAAATATATGTAAAAAAAAAAATGGGCCAAAGAACCCTACGCACCTGTAGGGTCAATAACAGGCCGATAGCCGCCGAACCCATCACCTGAACCCAAAGGAAATCCATCCAAGAGGTCAGGCAGATGGGAAGGTGGCAAAGATTGGCGAGAAGCCTCATGCGTACCTGATGGACCGGCCGTCGTTGCCGGTGGCGGGGGCATGGTAGCAGCCGCCGCGGTCGCCGCCGCGGAATCCGCAGCAATAGTAACCGCCGGCTCGGTGAAGGATGCTGTAAAAATCGCGCTCAAGGCCGGCGGTGACGTCATCTCGGCTGGAACAGTCGGCTCAAAGGAGTGAGCAACTGAACCAGCGGGCGCAGGCGCAGCCGCCTGGGTCGTCGCCTCAGGTAGGCTGACCGGGCCTACCGTCATTGGCGGAGAGGTACTCCTCTGCGCTCCACCCTGGAATGCGTCAACATCCACGCCTGCGTAAAGATGATAAGTGTTAAAACGATATTAAACTATGAAGATAAAAGAAGGAAATTTGTACTTACGGGTTTTCTTGAGCCTGAAGGTACGGAGAGGCGGGGACGAACCCGATGGAGCCGGCCTCTTTGCGCCGGTCACCGTCGTCTTCTTAGGCTCTCCGGAGGTGACAGTCGCAACCTCCGGAGCAGTGGTCTTATCACCACCGGGATTCCCCGCCACCTCTTCGCTCTCGGTCTCCGAATCAGACCGAGGCGCTTGATCGGCAGTGGAGGCCTTCTCCTTCCCCTTCCCACCGGCAGCCTTCTTCTTCCGCACCAACGGAGGACCATCTGCGGATTCCTCATCAGACCATACGATTAAAGGAATTCCAGCAGAGGTTTCAACATTGAGGGGTCGAGGGTTGAAGAGCGCCTTACCTGGCCGCCTGGCGCTCAGGATCTCATGGCCTTGCGGATAGACCTCCACGAACCGATCTACCGTTTGTTCGAGGATGGGCAACTCGTTCTCGTCCAGAGCGCGAGTACCCATCCTGGCGGGACCGTCAGCCTCCCGCGGATTAAGGAGCGACTGCAGGTCGTTCCCCTCTGAAACAAACAAGGAAAAAGTTAGAAGCAATTCAGAATCAACAAAAAAAACAAAGCATACCGTAAGGAACAGAGTTTGAACCGTATTCGAGGACGATTGGGACCTTTTGCGCATCCGCCGCCTTCCACACCCGGCTCATCCCCAACATGACCATCCCGGACTCCGCAAACCGGTAAACCGGAGATTGGACCCGAGATATCTTCGAGAACCATTCCGCCTCCTGGTAGTTGGAGGCGTGAAGGCTTGGGAGAGCTTGCCCATTCTTAAACTTCATGGCAAGGGGAATGGCGCGAGCGGATATGAAGAAGAACTCCCGCTTCCACGAGCGAAGGCTGCGCTCGGTCGCGCAAATCTTCAAACCCTTAATCCGGGTTGTCAACGTGTACCACCCCTGGATGCACCTCCAAGTGTAGAAGGTCATCAGGCGGTCAACGTAGGGCTCAACGCCCAAAATCCGGCACACCCACTCGAAGTGGCGAATCTTGGCGATCGCCATGGGGTGCAACTCGGTCAAATGAACACCGTGCCTCTCGAGGACACGGTAAACAAACTTTGTCAATGGGAACCTAAGATTCCCATAAACAAAGAATGCAGCATAAACCCCGATCTTGCCTCTGGGTGCATCGTACACGGTATGATGGGGTTCAGGAAACTCAGGCTCGAGAGACTCGAGCATGAACTTCCTGACGACATACCGGTACAGATCGCCAGGCAGAGCACACTGGCACTCACCAGCAGTACTCTTGTCATCGGCTGTGGATTCAACATCACGAGACGACATCTGGTGAAGGAAAGAAGAAAACGATTTCGGGAGAATGCTTGCCTGAAAAGGGGAGTATTCGCCGGAAATCGCTTAAGAGATGAAGAGAAGAGTGAAAGTGTGGATTACAAAGAACCCTCTCCCCCTTTATATACTAATCGCAATTAATGCGATGAAATTAATGCGGAGGAGAGAGAAATCGAAGGTGCAATGAAACTATGACACGTGGCAAAAAGCAAGCTGGCAACAGCTGTTGACAGGACGCGTACCATTAATTTCGCGGCCATGCGCCCGAAAAATAGCGCCCACGCGCCTGAAAAAGCGTCTGGAATGACCATGTACTGTCACGTCACCATAACTTCCTGCACGTCCTGACACAGTCAGAAGAAACCGTCGCACGACGTTTCAGATGTTTGGACTGTTCTTATCCTTTCACCAACCTTTCGAATTTCAAAATTCAAAATTCAAAAAGATTAAAAAGTAAGCGGGAAAATACCCCTTACCTTGGCAAACAAGTAACCATAAGACGGATGCGGGTACAGTGTTAAGGCAAAACCCTTCACATACCTAGCACCCGCAGGGAATTGAAGCCAAGTAAACCTTGGCGAACAAGTAACCATAAGACGGATGCGGGTACAGTGTTAAGGCAAAACCCTTCACATACCTAGCACCCGCAGGGAATTGACGCCAGGAATACCTTGGAAGTAAAGTAACCGTAAGACGAGCGCTGGTACAGTGTTAAGGCAAAACTCTTCACATACCTAGTGCTCCTCTGGGAATTGAAACCAAGAAGGATCTTCTGGGCAATGCTTGCGGAAACGGAAATAACATCCCCGCATAGCGGGAACATCGAGTACTACGTTGTTTGAAGCTCCAGGATGGAATTGGTGGTTTTAACATAATTGATCACTATGTTCAAAACTACCAAAACCTCATGGAGAATCCACACAAGTAGGACTCAACGCTCCTGACTTGCGAGGAGGTTACAGACCTACCCGCATCATACCCAAAGACCAAGCAGGAAACTCGGGAATTTCTGCAAGTGACAAGGACTTCCGCGGGAAGAATCCCCATGGAAAACCTTAAAAAACCAATTTCAAAACCCTTTGCTTAAGTCTAAAAGTTCACCTCACTTTATTAAACACGCATGAGAAGAACATTGGACTGGGGGGACTTGAAGAGGTAGGTCCCAGCAGAGCCTAGTTGGACCCGCAAGACTCACCTTGAACAGGGACGTCTGCGCAGAAACCAACTGGACCCGCAGGACCAACCATGCTCAGGGACGTGACGTCCTTACGCGCAGTACGCAAGCTGTTCCCGCAGGAAATGCCTCCCAATGGTGAAGGACTCCGCCTGTCCCCGCAGCCTCGGATACAAGCCATTAGGGAAGGCCACCCGCGCAGCAAGGCTACACGCACAAGGCACTTAGCTCTCGATCATTCAGTGTCACCTGAAGGAATGAGCAAAGCCGGGAACAATCCCGTACAAGGGCGGGAGGGGGAATACTCCCGCCCAAATAAGCCAGTCCGTACGATGCAGGAAGATCTTCTGTACTGTACCTGACGAGGTATGGGAAAAAGATTTGACTAAAGATACGACAGCTTATTGACAACAGTATGGCGAGCAGCATGCTCCTGTACTGTGTCACTATTAGCCGCTGCCTACTCACCAACTCCTGTCATACCACGTGCGTAGCCGGCAGTTGGTGGAAAAGGAATGGTATACAGCAGGCCTGGTCACTATCAGCCGCTGCCTACCCACCAACTACCAGCAGGGCACGTGCGTAGGCTACTGTTGGTTGAACAGGAACACTGTTGCAGCCGGCCACACCTCCTTGGAAACCTACCTTCGGCTATAAATACCACAAATGGTATGACCATCTCATCTTATCTTGTATCATCATATTATACCTGATATCTGCTCTAGCAATCTCTTAATATACATTTATATTTAAAGAGCAATCTAGTCTGATTCTCACGCCGGAGGGTGGTCACAAGGAGGAACCCCCCCCCTTCTCAGTGACAAGCTCACGGTGTCTGTTTTGCAGGTAATCAGAAGAACCATATTCTCTGGGTCTAACCCCTCGTGGGAAACATCTATCTAACCCCCAGGTTATCCGTAATCTGCCCAGGGTTCACTTAGTGTTTCTTCAAGTGCGATATAAATACCGGTGTTTGGACATATGGCATGGTAAACTGTGGGTAGATGCACTGTGTGCGCAATGATATTCGGATTTCAACATATGTATTAGTAAACTATGATTAGTATTCCTCTTAATTAAGAGTTATTATAGTACCAATGCACTACAAAAAAAATGTCATTTAGTGACACACATTTTTAATGACATTTAACCTTTGTGCCACTAATTTAGGTTTTTAATGGCACTTTGCTTGTGTCATCTTTGCTTTTAACATATGTTTAGTGACATTTAGTTTTAGTGCCACTAATTTATGTTTTTAGTGGCACTTTGTATATGTCACTAAAAATCTAGTGTCACTCGTTTTTAATGGCATTTAGCTTTTGTGCCACTAATTTAGATTTTTAATGGCACTTTGAGTGTGCCATCTTTGCATATAACACATGTTTAGTGGCACTTAAGTTTTAATGCCACTAATTTATGATTTTAGTGGCACTTTGCATATGCCACTAAAAATCTCGTGTCACTCATTTTTAATGGCATTTAGCTTTTGTGCCACTAATTTAGTTTTTAATGGCACTTTGTGTATGTCATCTTTGCTTATAACACATATTTAGTGACACTTAGTTTGAATACCACCAATTTATGATTTTAGTGGCACTTTGAATATGTCACTAAAAATCTAGTGTCACTCGTTTTTAATGGCATTTTGCTTTTGTACTAATTTAGGTTTATAGCATTTTGCATGTGCCATATTTTGCTTATAACACATGTTTAGTGACACTTAATTTTAGTGCCACTAATTTATGTTTTTAATGGCACTTTGCGTATACCACTAAAATCTAGTGTCACTCGTTTTTAATGACATTTTACTTTTGTGCCACTAATTTAGGTTTTTAATGACACTTTGCGTATACCACTAAAAATTTAGTGTCATACATTTTTAATGGCATTCAACTTTTGTGTCACTAATTTAGGTTTTTAGTGGCACCTTACGTAAACATATTTATTTATTTATAACACATTTTGTGCCATTAATTTTTTGGTGAAGACAACGTGACACACATCAAATAGTCGTCAAAACCTGTTTTAATTTTTGGTGATGTCTACTAAAAGTTAACAAACATAGCGAATATAAATTATTTTATTTATAGGTTAAGTTAAATTAATATATTTATAAAAGCTAAAACGAAAAAAAAAAGAAGAAAATACTCAAAATGAAAAGAAAAAAAAGAGCTAATGAAACACCAGAATCAACATACGATCTCGAAAGGTTACAGCTTGTAAAGAGCCCTTTAACTATTTGTGGTGATATTCATGGACAATTTCATGCTCTTGCTGAACTTTTTTCCACCGGAGGAAACATATGTATTAAACAATATTATCAAATGTTATTTTGTAGTATACAACTATCTGTTAACTTCATGACTGTTTTGTTGTTTACTCTATTTTTACTCGCAGTGGATCGATGGTATTATTTTGTCAAGCAGTTACGGTAAGCATTAGTATTAATCATTCTTTATATATGTATTTATGATCCTCTACTGTCATTTATTTTGTTTAGTTTGTGGTTGCTTTGAAAGTGAGGTATCCACAGAGAATCACTATTTAGCGAGGAAATCATGAAAGCTGACAGATATCATATTCAGTGATTATATCTTTTACAAAGTTATTATTCCATTGACATGTCTACATGCATACTCACTAATAATCTGAATATATGCTTATGTGTGGATGCTTATAACTTCTTTCCAATCATTTAAAGTTTCAGGATTTTGCTGTTAAAAAGTTTCTAGATCAAGAAATAACGGTTGAATCCCATGAGAAATTTAAAATGAGGTATAATTTGTTCATCTCTAATGATTTTAATAATTAATGGCATACTTGTGCAATTGGCTTGTACGGTACACAAAGTGGATCGAAGGTAAAACTCAACTGGGTACAATACATTTGTTCTCCTTCATTTGGATGTACAGGTGATTGTCATTTGATTGATAATGATAGAGGACTGCATAGAGGCGGACACCTAGAATGGTTGGCTTGATTGCTTCCAACTCCAAGGTATAAACATTCTTTATGCTTGTAAACTCTTTAAAAAGTTACTTATTTACATTCCCTTTTTCTTTTCTTTTTCAGGTTATGGAGTAGAGGTTAAAAGAACAGTTGGTCATAAATACGGATCAAGAGCGGTGTGTACCCTTTGATCGTATGTGTGTGTGTGTTAGTGTGTATGTAATATATATATATATATATATATATATATATATATATAATTATGTTGGTGTGTGTACACACACTTGCATATATTCGTGTGTGTGTTACTTTCCAATTGTAACCATTGGTTAGGAACCGGTTAGGAAATTTCACATAGGGATCATCTAACCGAAACCGGTTACTGAACATATACTATTATTGCATATATATATCTTTGTGTGTGTGTGTGTGTAGTTAAACGGGTCCAAGCTTAAAAATAAGCTCGTGCTCGTTTAAGCTCGACTTGATCGAGCATTTTCATGAGTCTATCTCAAGTGGTTCATGAGTGGCTCGGCTCATTTGCATCCCTAAACAAGGCTAGTGTTGACATGGTTGATTTTTAATTGGTTATTATCGGTTTTAGGTTATTAATTAAGCCGGTTACATAAGTTAGTGTCCATATTGTTTACATATTGAAAAGTCTTTGTTTTTTTTATTAGTTACCTTGCATGAAGATGGCGAAAGAGGTTAAAGAGCGTGGTGAAGTTTTAAGTTTTTAATCAAACGTTTGTTACTTCCTTTTTTTATATGATTGATATTTTGACTTGACTTTAGAGTTATTAAACATATGGTATGCGTTTGGTATGTGACCGAACTTTTAGTTGTGGTAAAGATATTATGATTTCTATATATTGGAGTTTTATTTTTATTTTATATTTGTTAAAAGGTGACATTAATATTCAAAAAATTTGTGGTGGCAATAAAAAATGCCACTAAAGCCCAAAAGCTTGTTGTGGCATACAAAATAGTATCATTTAAGACTGAAGGTTTGTAGTGGCAGATAAAAATAGTGTCACTAAAATTTCAACAATAGTGGCAGACAACATAGTGTCACTAAAAGTTCAACAATAGTGGCAGACAAAAAAGTGCCACTATAAGCTCAATTCTGTAGTGGCAAACAAAAAGAAGTGCCACTAAAAGTTCAAAATGTTTTCAATGGCATATGGCAAAAAGTACCACTAAAAGTTCAAAATGTTTTTAATGGCATACAAAAAAAAGTGTCACTAAAAGCCAAAAGTTTGTAGTGGCATACGAAAAAAGTGTCACTAAAAGGCTTTAGTGGTAGCGCTTCTAGTGACACTTTTTTTGTGTGCCACTCATTCCAACAAGGTTCTTTAGTGGCGCTTTTTTGGCTTGTTGTGACACTTTTTGTGTGCCATTAAATGGCTTTTTATTTGTAGTGATGCTTACCAAACTGGGCTTCATTATTGAAGTACATTCGCGATACAAGTTCTTTGATGATCCCTATAATTAAACATAACTTTCGCTTAATTTGCATGATTGCGAGTTTTATTACACAAACATCTTAATTAGGTCCATAGGCTTAGCAAAATTAGGGATGTGTACTAAGAAAGAATTGAGGGTTGTACATGTAATGTAACCACTTGATCATAGTATCCCTCGAACTTATATTCTCCGGAGAGGTCTGTCCTGTTAACGGTAATTACTATTTAGCATGAGAACAATTAACGTTTGATATGAGACTTATGTGTCTGAGTGTCTCGATCAATATGGACATTAGAGGATCGACTTACACATGAGCAAAATAGCCAGCGTCTGAAAAACACTTGATTCGGGTACTAGACGGAAATAATGCTTTGAACTTATCACAATGGAGTATGGAAGCCAATCCACCGGCAGAAGACCCTGACAAAAGAGCCTTTTCGCAACGACTCTTTTAAGTCTAGTAAACTAGCAACAAAGAGCATATAAAGGATTTTACTTACATTTGATGCAGATTTCATTCCTTTGCCAAGTAACTCTTCTATAATGGCATTGAACACCCTTGCACCCCTAAAGTGAAGATTTGTAGCCTTCAAAACAAAGACAAAAGTCATTCCTTCATTACATAATTTGACTAATATATGCATGACTTACAGGATCAACTGCTTCTATATCTCCAGTAAAAGATGACCCATCACAATACCTCATAGCCACCCTATTCCAGTTATAAAAGCCTATTGAAAACAAACGTACAATAACCTTTTGTTATCAGGATATATCATACATGGGCGAAAATTAATAATTAATTGTAAAAATAGTTCCTACTTGGATTTAGTTCTTGCTTATTGCTCAAAATCCCTGTGAAGTTATAGTCGGAACTCTTCATCCTCTTCGACGAACCATATGGACTATATGTCCGTGTACGACAGTCATTTACCGAATTGCACCATCCTCCACCCTAATATTACAATTCATGCATTATTAATATTATATCATATACATTAGTCATAATTATGTATATAGAATACATGTACAACCTGTATGTGAACCAACCAATTGTTAACACCTTCACCAAAACCTGCATCAAACTGGTATGCAGGTGGACTTCCATCCAAACAAACTTCACAACACCATAACAAAGCAATCAAGAACAATACTTTCTATTAATATTAATATTAATATAATAAAACTCTTAAAAGAATCAATAATATTAATCAACCTGCTCCTTTGGCAACAGCTCCTTCAATGGTGGTTATAGCCACTTGATCACTTGCACCTTCTACTTTTAGATATATGATCAATACACAATATACTAATGTGTGTGGTAGCCATAGGTTTGATCTTACTTTTATGATCATCATGTATAAGAATTGCAATGAATTCATGATGAATTCAAGCTAGGATGCATCAAACATCATGCATGTGTGCACTATATATATTATGTACAATAGTATTATCTAACTAAAAGAAAATTTATAAATTGTATTGAGGTCCACCGTCCATACCACATTACACTACACTCCACTGAACGTAGCACCAGAAGCGGTTTGGTAATAAAGGGACGTGGCACGTGCGGTTTGGTTAATAATGGGTTAGTGTTTTAAGCACCTCAAAAGAATGCACGATAGACTGCCCATAAATGTGAATGTGATAATATTATTTATTCTTTTATGTGGTAACCAATATATGGATATAGGTATTAGGTACATAAAATACAAATTTTGAAAGAGTTGGGAAGCTTTTTTATAGATGTTGGACAACATATACCGGTTCAAGCCTTTCTCATTTCAAACTAACTTTGACACAATATAAGTAAACTGCCCCGAAAATACCACACTCGAAATACCGGCCCCTGTATAATATCCGGTTTAACTGGCTGGTTCGAACTGGTTTTTAAAACATTGTATAAATTACTATTGATAAGGTGTTGTAAACTGTAAAGCTATCTTTAAATCCATTTTTACTTATTTTACCATAATTTAATCGTATTTCTTAATTTAGTTTTATACCTGTTTCTCTCTTTTGCTCAATCAAACTAATCAAATCAAGCATTTTACAAATAGTATTTCATTTAAAAAATCATTATATTAAGAAGAATACAAAAACCATAATTTAGAGCAAAAACTGTTATGAATGGTTATTTCACAAGTCACAAGTAATACAGACAGGTACTAAATTGGATACGTTTCTATTGATTTTCCGTATTACCATAACTGAGAACCGAATGTAATATAAGATAACCGATAAAGAAGGGGTGGGAAGCTTAGAGTTTATACATTAACTTGTGTTTCTTATACTCACTACAAAACTTGTCTTCTCCATCACATTCCTATTCTCACAAATATTAAAGTAGAAGCTTTCATATATTCTCCTTCTTCAGTGATCACCACAACTACTCTCTAAAATCCCTTACAAACTATGTGGAGATCATCTTATCTGTTACTGAAGCAGCTGGGAGTTTCATCAACTGTTGTCAGGCCAAATCCGGTGCCATTCAGATGCAGAAAAACCAGTTTCATTGAAGCTAATCACAGATTACGTGCCTGTTTGTTTTCTAGTCCGACCGGGGATAAGCAAAAGGACGATGACGACGGTATAACGTATGCGGAAGCCAAGAAGCTGATGAAGCTGGTGAATGTGGAGGCGTTGAAGACGAAATTAAGTTTAGATGGGAAGGAGACCATCCGTTATTCGGATCTTCTGGATGCGTGCGAGAGTATTGGCGTCACCAAATCCGTCGAGGAAGCGAAGCGGTTCGTTAAAGTTCTTGATGAGGCTGGTGTTGTTCTTATGTTTAGAGATAAAGTTTATCTTCATCCAGATAAGGTGCATTCTTCTGTTCATGTTCATATGTGAATTATTTGATTAAACATTTGAGTTAGTATATTTGTTTAATTGAAGTACTAGTAGGGATGGCAATGGGTCGGGTTTGGGACGGGTTTAGGTAATCCCAAACCCATACCCGATTAGTAAAATCCATCACAAACCCGTTGGATTTTTGTCGGGTAATTACCCGGCGGGTATCTTATGCCCAATCAAAACCCATCGAGTATTTATCGGGTTTTGACAAATTATAACTAATTGATTATAACAAATGAACAATAATATTTATCGTAAAATCTCTCAAATAAATGGCTAAACAAGTTTCACATAAATTTATGTATATTGTTTGATATTTTTTTGGTTGCTAAGGTATTCACTAAGCAACAATTTCTAATAATAATAATAATAATAATAATAATAAAAGTTATATCGGGTATATAATCGGATAAATGGGTTAATGTTATCGGGTAATCAGGGTCGGGTAACAGGTATTTTAGAAATCCCAAACCGTCCCAAACCCATGAAAAATTTCAAAACTAAACCCAAACCCGTCCCAAACCCTAATGGGACGGGTTTACCCGTCCTATTTATGTCGGGTTTCGAGTATTTCTATCGGGTTCGGGTTTCATTGTCATCCCTAAGTACTAGAAGAGAATTGATGCATGTAATGAGAATTATATAGGGTTTCAAATTTTTTTATAAATTTTGGAAATGATGTTGAAAACTTGAAATGCCTTGTTTTTTTTTTTTTGTTTCTATTCAACATTTGACAATTAGTAACAGTTTATGTTTAATGTTTCTACTCAACATTTGACAATTCAATAGTTTTGCCATTAGGTAATTAACGATTTCAAGAGTATAATATGATTGCTTTAAAACTACTTAGAATATGAATCAAGTACAAAAAGAACCCAGATTTTCTCAAGTAATTCTTGTACCCTCTTAGAAGTAAAGCTTTGATTCTTTTATATGCACACCACTTTGATTTGATGCTATATGGGCATTTAAAAAATGTAAAAACAGTTTAACATATGTTGTGAATGATAATTAGTTAATCAAAAGTTATGTCATGTTATTGTCATATAAATAATATAAGTAATGAGACATTAATTAACTAACTAATCAAATACACATTATGTTTAGCTAAGACAAAATAATTATTTAATGTTTTTAAATATAAGAAAATAAGTGTAGAGAATGTAATTAGTTGGATTTGTATTGGCCCGCACATTGGAGTTCCTTGTCTCGTTAATTAGGTAGAGCAAAAATGGGCAAAGATAATAAGTTTATAAATATTTTTTTTAATTCAAATGAACATTAATAAATTGATTATAAATAGCGTAATTATGTAGTTTTTATGCAATATCATCATTGACCAGGTGGTTGACCTAGTTAAAAGGGCGGTCCCTCTAGCCCTGACACCAGAAGATGACCCGAGAAGGGAAGAACTGCGGGTTCTACAAGCAAAACAACAAGAAATCGACGCGCTGGCTCACAAACAGGTGCGGTGCATTATGTGGACGGGGCTCGGGTTCTCATTAGCTCAAATTAGCCTCTCTTTTCGTCTTACATATTGGGAATTCTCATGGGATGTTATGGAACCTGTTGTGTTTTTCACCACCACATCGGGTTTAATAATTGGTTATGCTTACTTTTTATTTACTTCGCGGGAGCCCACATATCAAGATTTTATGAAACGGCTGTTTCTTTCGCGTAAAAGGATTTTAATTAAGAAACATAACTTTGATATCGAGCGGCTTAAAGAGCTACAAAATAAATGTAAATCACCGTTAGATGCACATCCTTCGGCTAAACATCACGTATCAGAGGATGAATCTGAAACAAGGGATCTCTAACATTGCCATAGAAAGTTTGACTTTTAGAGTTGACTGGTGTTGTTGATTATAAAATTTTAAGAGTAGGAAAAGAAAAGTAAAGGGTGTGTTATTAAAAATTTCAGGGTTGTAAAGTGGAGTTTTTTAACGTTGTGTAACTGGATTGATCATTAAACTAGTTTATCTTTTTTTTTCCCTCTTAAATTATTTAAACTAGGTTTGTGCCTATCGTAACGCAACGATGTATTAAAGTGCGTTCGAATGCCACAGGTTAACTATGTCACGTTAAGGGCATTCGTATAGCTAATGATAAAAAAAATAACATATTAAAAAACAAAAAATACGGTACGTACATTCATTTTTTTTTTAAATTAACATCTATTTTAAAATAAAGGGATATTGGTTTTAAATACTCTTAACTTTGACTCATTGGTAGATATCACTCCCAACTTACGAAATGTTCTCCAACACTCCCAACTTTTAACATATTTTCTTCTGACACTCCCGGGGTAACGAGACACTAACTTCGTTAGTGTTTGGGGGTAAAAAATATCATTTTTCAAAGTTCAAGTATTAAAAACAAAATTTTAATTTCATCTCCCCATGTGTTTAAACAAGAACAGCTAGGAAACATTACAAACTTTATATAAAAAAAACAAGGCACAAACTTCCGACAACGACTTATCCAAACACACAATTCAACAATAAAAACTAAACACTAACATACAACTCCTAGACACGTTTCGATTCATACAATCGATTATTCATAATCATCATTATACAAACCTGATCACTTAACCAGCAAGAGTTCCAACAACCGGATACTTAGCTTCGAACTTCTTCTCCCAGACATCGAGAACACTTATCTCTTTTTTAGTGAGTCCATCGAGTGATCCGATAACATCTTCTTCGTTCTTGATCATCTTGGCTAGGGCTCTGGTGGCGTCTTTGCCGACGAAGATGGCGTAGGAGCCGCCTGGGCCGTAGAAGGATCTGCCGGTGGTGACATCAAAGATGCGGACCTTGACCACGATGTATATGGGTTTGGAGGAATCGGTGCCGTCGTATTGCTTCAGCTGTTAAAATAAATAATTAACAAAATTTTGTTTTTAATCCTTGAACTTTGAAAAATGACATATTTACCCCTAAACACTAACGAAGTTAGTGTCTCGTTACCCCAGGAGTGCCAGAAGAAAATATGTTAAAAGTTGGGAGTGTTGGAGAACATTTCATAAGTTGGGAGTGATATCTACCAATGAGTCAAAGTTAAGAGTATTTAAAACCAATCCCTAAAATAAAAGTATGTGCTACCGTCACAAAAAATAAATTAGTAAACGTTCAAAACAGTATCAGCACTCGTATAAAAGGAAACAAAACAACGAAACTTGATGCACAAAGCTGTAATGGTACGCCAAAGCTCTGTTAAATGAGTTCTATGTATAGTTGGGCCATCCATCATAACGAAGTTTTGACGCGCGTAACATACAAAAAACTCATTAAATGGTTTTGTTATACCTCACAGGTTTGAGGCATTTTTGTCATGGTTCACATGAATTTATGTGACCATTGCTTTAATGCTTACTTTGTGATATGCTACATATGTTAATTAACCTCTGTATGAATAGCAGAAGTAAAGGATGGTTTTTGGGGAATCTCCAACGCTCCAGTGTTACCATCTAACATTTCAATAACTTCACGAATCGACGGTCTTTGTGTTGGAAGTGTTTGTATGCACCACAAACCGACTATCGTCATCTTTCTAACATATTTGTTTTCTTCCACACTCGTCATCATCAAAAACATATTCCTTATCCTTCAGACGATTGTAGATCCAGTAAGGAAAATATGAATCACTTGTACTTTTGGAACCTACCTCAACGCCCACATTTTTATTTCCTCCAACCATTTCTAGAATCAACATCCCATAACTATAAACGTCAGATTTATGGGTGACTCCTTCGATTTTCTGTTGAAAACTTCAGGAGCCATATACCCAACGGTGCCTCTGGCCTCTGGCATAGAAACAATACTCTTCTCCCTTGAGTACAACTTTGCGAGCCCGAGATCTGCTATCTTGGGACAAAACTTGTCATCAAAGAGAATGTTATGCAGATGGAGGATATGAGGATTGCACCCACGATGCAAGTAGTCGAGAACTCGAGCTATTCCAAGTGCCACCCCATAAAACTTCATCACTCCTAACTGTTCGTTTGAATGTAATGAATCATGATTATGATGTACAAACTTTTCTAGTGATCCATTTGGCATGAACTCGTATATAAGAGCTCTCTTATTGTTGTCTGAACAAAACCCTAACAGGGAAACAAAGTTAATGTGGGAAATCATACCAATGCTTGCGACTATATTAACGAACTCTTTCCCACTGGCTCTAGAGGAGTTCAAAACTTTAACCGCCATAAGACGCGCGGCCATCTAATAGCTTTCCTTGAAACACAGTTCAAAAACCTCCACCGCCTCGCCTAACCTAACTTGGAATGAGTTAGTTATTAATTTCTTGACATCGTGATACTTGTACCTCTTGATAGTTAAGGCTCCAAATTGCTTGATAAAAGTTTCAACACTTGTATCGTCCTCACTTTTATATTTGAATATTGTGGCTATATAACTGGTTGGTGAAAACTTCATTAACATATACATTATGCATATAAGCACAACTGACAATAGAGGAGCTCCAACTCCAACAACTACTATGATTCAAAGATATGCAGCTAGTATTAGAACACCTAAAAGCATTCTTTGCGAATTCTCAAATCAAAATTGACCTTGAAGTGAAACTTACCTACCTTCACTATCCATTTTTTTTCATGTCCAGATGCAATACAAAATTTAAATATTTATATTAGAAAAATAAACTTTAGTAATCAAGAATTCCACAAAATTAAAGGGATTTATAAAAGGGAAAATTCCTAAACTAGCTATTTTTAACCTTTTTTTTTAGTTTTATCCAAAGACCAAAACATATTCCAAATATAGTCAAACTAATTCGTCGGATCCGACGGAAACCGTTCCTAATCCGAAGGATTAATGACCCTATTAGACGCGCCATAAGGCATACTATTCCGTCGGATCCGACGGTTTACAGTTTGCCCGGCGAATTAATGAAACAAACTGATATAAACAGTAGGATTTAACGGTTCAGTTCATGCTTCTGTTGGATGTGACTGTTTAATTTGTCCAACAAACCCTATATTTTTCAATTCGGGGGTTTTTGATTTGAGTTCTAGAGTAAATTTGAACATTATAGTTGTGTTCTCCTCGAAAAACTAAGCAATTTACACTATTGATTTGCTTGATTTTGTGGAGAAATAAAAAAGATGGAGATGAACGTTGGTTATATGGAGGTTTAGAGTTTGAGAGATAGAAGATGAAGAATTCTAATTCTGTCGGATCCACTAATACGTTGACACGTGACTCGATTTTAAAGGTCCCAAAATTCCGTCGGACGATGTGAAAATTCCGTCGGATCCGACGGAAAAAATGGCTATTTGGGGATATTTTTTTTTATTGTAAACCTGGGCTATTTTTGCGAAAACTTTTGTCAAATAAGGCAATTTTGAGAAATTTCCTTAAAAAGAATTGTGTTTTGAAAATACCATAAAATTACTCAACACGATATGTGTTATTCACATCTTAAATATTTCAAACGTTATATGTGTAACATTTTTCTCAGTAAAATCATAAGATGTAGGAAAAATATGTATACATGGTGGAATGAGAAACAGTTATACAAACATTCAATTGCTAAATAATAGTTATACTATAAAAGGGAACACGGAATCACTTATAAATAATTATTTGTGGTCAAAAATCAGTTTTTAAATCATTTGAAAGGAAATGGTTGGTTATGAACTTGTGATTACAGAAAACATTAAGTAATGAGGTTATGATTCTAGAAAACATTAATTGGTGAATTAAGTGGTAGTTCTATACATGAAAACCAGATGACTTGGAAGCCTATAACGACATGCTAGTTGAATACCATGTGAATATATTATATTGCTTTAATAGTATAATAAGATATACAAGGGAGAGTTCATAAGATTACCAAGAAAATTACTACCAATCAATCAATCAATCAATCAATCAATCTTAATTCTACTTTTTGTATTTCTTTAATTTATAAGGGAGAATGTAAAAATAAAAATAAAAAAAAATGTAGGTCACCAAGTTACATATCATTCTAAAATATTTATCAACTTAATTATCTGACACTGAATAGTTTAAAAATTCTATTTTCGTAACGTTATATATATTCTTTGAAGCCACCTCCATCGTGCTCTACAATGCCATCACCAGTAATCACTAGAGAATACTTGTTTAATAAGTTTACCTAGAAACAACATTTTTCAACTTGATCATCGGTTTGGTTTTCCTTTGGTTTCATAAATTAATGGGATATTAGTTTTTAATACTCCCAAGTTTAATCCTTTGGTAGGAAACACTCCCAATTTTTGATTTGCTACTCACCGCTTCCGACTTTCACCTTATTTTCTTCTGTCACTCCCTAACTAACGGAGCACTAACTTCGTTAGTTTTTTGCTAACGTGTCATTTTTTAAATAAAATAATAAAAAAAATATAGGTCCCACACACCACATCATCTCTTCTTCTTAAAAAAACCATAACTCCATTACTACCTCCACCCAACCCACCACCCTCCACCACCGCCACCACCACCACCACCACCCACCTCTCCTTCCATCTCAAACAACCATCTGTCTCAGACTAATATCCACCCTCGGCTGTAGTAAAGCCGACAACGGCTGTCGTATATGTGTAACCACCAACCGATGATGATGCTCCGGCGAAGAAGTCGGTGGTGGCTCGAAAGTTCAGACGACTCTTGGTCTCCGGCGGTTACTACAGAAGCATTGAGTCGGTCGGAAGCATCCCGGTGTTCTGAAATGCAACTCCGGCAGTCTGTTAAGTTTTCCGATGAACCTCGCTATTCCAGAGAAGGGTTCAACCGAGCTCCCACCAGCATTCTTGTTCTTCGGGAAACGTTCATAGTGAGGTGCTATGAAGGATTGGGTTTCGTTGGCTGTGTTTCAAGCTTTTCCGTCGAACCTCGTTATTCCGGCGAGGGTTCCGACGAACTTCCACCCGCATTCTTGTTCTTCGGGAAGCATTAATAGTGAGGTGCAATTATGGCTAGGGTTCCATTGGTTGTGTTTCAAGCTTTTCCGGCAAGTTGACTCTATATTTGGTAGGGGTGGAGGCGGTGGTATATGTAATTGGGGTTTTTTATATAAAGAAAATAATCATTTTACACATAAGCATGTCATACGTGTAAAAATAGTCCACGTCAACAAAAAACTAGCGGAGTTAGTGCTCCGTTGATTAAGGGGTGATAGAAGAAAATAAGTTGAAAGTTGGGAGCGATGGGTAGCAAATCGAAAGTTGGAAGTGTTCCCTAGCTACCAAAGGATTAAAGTTGAGAGTATTAAAAACCAATATCCCTAAATTAACCAACAAACTTATTTTATAAAAATGTATAATTCTTTTTACCTTTTTAATTACTTATGTATTTATTTTTATTTTATTTAAAAAATTTTAATTAGTCGAGCAAGGTCCTCGTTCCCATTTTAATGGGGGTGGTAAGATAGTTAAGACATATAATATGAAGTCAATGATTCAATCCCACAGGGTGTAACATTTATTCGTTCAAAAAAATAAATCAAACAAAGTTTTCTTGTTTGTGCTCATTCCTAAAAAAAATGAGGGTGTTGAAGTAAAAGATTAATAAATAATAAACTAAGAAAAATATTTAAGTTATTCAAACAATCAAAAATAAAATAAAGGAGCATCGTTTGCTCGACCGTGACAAGGCTTCAAGACTGAATGTATGACTGTATGATTACCAAATAAACTTTAAACTACAAATAATTCTCTAATATTTAAAAATAGTATAAAAGATTATAATAAACATAAAATGATAAAAATATATAGCTTAGATTAACAAACAAAATAAAAATCATAATTTTTTTAAATACATATAAGTTTCTTAATTAATTGATAATATTTTAAAGAAATATATAAACTAAAAGTGGGAAAACATATAATTTATTCAAACAAACAAAATAAAGAAATTAAATAAAAAGTTCAAAAATATAAAATATTATAAAATAAAATTAGTTGTGCAATTGTGCAATTGAATGGATTTGTTTAATGTTAAAGCAGATAATAGTGCTTTAGCTGCATTTGAATGGCTCGGAATTTTAACCATGTTTTGTGTATATATTTTAGTGCATGATTGCCTTTTGACTATGTTTGTACTGGATGCTAATGGTTTTGACAATGTTTTATGATTCTCTAATTAAACTATGTGTCGTGGATGATGGTTAGCTAATAATCAAAACTATGTAATGTCATTGACAACGTTGGTGAAGGGCATTCACTAACTAAACCACTAAACATGCGTAACAATTTAAGTAATAACAAAATTATTATTTAATAGTTAATTAATGTTATTTAGATAGTTTGTTAAAAGGTAAACTATTTACAGGGCTGGATTTGGGCCTGTGCAAGCTAGGCAGCCGCACAGGGCCAATTTCTAGAAGGGGCCCAAATATTTTTTAAACTTCATAAATATATGTTGAGAAGATCAGTCCATAACTAGACCAGTTGTCCTTTGGCCCAAATCTGAAAGCCCAACTATGTTAAAACAAATAAAATAGTTGACATAGATTATCGACGATGACGTATCATACCAGCTGTTCAGAAATCAAAGTTTGATTATCAAATAGCGAACGTGAACCGGGTTTGATTTGTTTGAACTTTTAATCGTTTGATTATTTTAAAAGTAAACCTTTAATTATATTTAGCCCTCAAATAGAATAGGTATTGACTGAGTCTTTGAAATTGAAGTTGGATATAATTTGAAATTGAAACATGTGTTTTTTTATTTCTCATTCTGAATTTTTATCAATTGAAATTGAAGCAGCTTTAATTTCGTTAACGACCGATTACTAGGTATTGTTCTCATGTTCAGAAGTTATGTTTTGAAAAATTATTTGATTAAGTTTATTGAAAAAAAAAAGTTTATCCATTTATAAATGCATTTGAATAATAGTAAGCTTGATTATTTGAAATTTAGAGGGTATGGATTATAACGAGTTGATCGAGACATTTGCTCACAAAAATGCTAGGCGAATTTCAAGATTCGGATAATCGAGTAACTATTTAAAACATATCATTTTCCTACAATAGTATTGTTTTGTTCGTCGTTATTACATTTATCATTTTATTTTGATTTATATATATATATAAGTTTACATTAAATTTTTTGGGGCCCATTTTTATAACTCATGCAAGGCCCACAAAAGCCAGTGAGCTCCCGAGGAAGGCCCTGACTATTTAAATTAATGGTAACCAAAGTTTCCTAAGTATATTGATTTAACGGACTTTATAACATTATTTATAAGATAGTTTGTCAATTTTTTTTAGTAAAGTGTTATTTTTTTCCTTGTAGTTTGGTAAATGATGCAAATTTAGTTCAAAAAGTTTATTTTTTTACATATGGACCATCCACGTGTCCCAGTTGTTGCCAATTACATCCAAATAACTAACTCCGTTAAATTTAATCGTTAAGTCAGGGGGTAAACATGTATTTTCACTCTTTCTTTATTACAATACATATTTTAGTGAACTGCGGTTTCGTCCATGTGGTTTGTCCAAATTAGCGGTTTTAGTCCAGTAGTTTCAAATTTGCAATTTTATTTCCTATGGTTTCATTTCACTTGCAATTAAACCCAAATTCACTAATCTCGTTAAGTCTGGTCGTTAAACTCATCAATGTGCCCTTCACGTGAGGGGCAATTTTGTTCATTCTTTTTCCCCTTTTTCCCCAAATACACCTCAGCCCCTCACGTGAGGGGGCTTGCGATTTAGGACTGCGGTTTATTTGTGGAGAAAAACGAAAAAGCTGGTCGTCACGCGAGGGGCACACAAATGGGTTAACGAACAGACTTAACGAGGTTAATAAAATTCGTTTTAATTACAAGTGAAATGATACTACAAGGACGAAAATTGAAAACTTGAAACTATTGGATGACAACCATAGATTTGGACAAACCACAAGGACGAAAACCGCAGTTCATTAAAATAATGATTACAATAAACAAAGAGTGAAAAGACATGTATACCCCGACTTAACGAGTAAATTTTACGGGGTTAGTGATTTGGACGTAATTGACATGAATTGGGAAACGTGGATGATCCATATTAAAAAAAATAAACTTTTTGAACTAAATTCGCATTATTTGCCAAACCACAAGAACGGAAATGACACTTTACTCATTTTTTAATTTATTGAAAAATTCAAAAATTCAAAAATTCGTAACTTTTTCATTTTTCAATGTGTTATACGTGTAATACACAACTTCAAAATATCTTGATTTTGTGAATTATATTATTTTCATTTCAACCCGTGTATAACATGAGAATCTATTATAGTAGATACTATATGCACAACATACATGTTTTAATCAATTTAGCGCTTTGCTAGAATAATTTGTAGCTCCAGTGTACATTTTTATATTTATGATATGTTTTACATTGCCACGATATTTGCGCTGCCGTAGTATAGTTGGTACAATATCGTTTGGATATTTCTACGATATTTAAGTGATATTGAAACTTAGATAATATGTACCGTAATATGAGTGATATGCAGTGATAATAGTTATGAAACTATGCTATATAGTTGATAAAGTTGTGTGGTGTCTATGTCTTAACGGTATGCAGTATATTTGCAAACTGTAAATATATGTCAAATTAATGTGTGCATCAACATGTAAACTATGTGTATCAACGTTGACTTTGACTATGCTTCTGTAATCAATAATCGTGATGCATAAATTCGCAAACCTATGATACATAATTATTTGTCTACTAACACACAGTGCAACTTACCAGTAATACACAAGCAATAATTTGACATGAGACTTACAATAATTATTTAGCATTAAAGTACTATAAACACCAACAATAGGATCATGGAATACATATCCTTATTTAGTACTTGTCTTGCACCACAAATCTAGCAACACAAGTTAAAACAAAATCATAAGTCATATGAATTTTGCAGACCACAGTTCTCTTGCTCACTTTGTGATGTGCTATATATGATAACCGGTGCTTCAAAAGACGGTTTTTGTGGAACTTCCAACGCATCCGTGCTACCCTCTAACATTTCAATAACTTCATTGATTGATGGTCGTTGTGTTGGATCGGTTTGTATGCACCACAAACCGACTATCGTCATTTTTCTAACGTATTCATTTTCTTCAGCACTCGATATACCATCGAACACATATTCCTCCTTCTCAAGACATTTGTAAATCCAGTAAGGAAAGTACGAATCACTTGTACTTTTATAACCTACCCGAACATCCGTATCTTTATTTGCTCCAACCATTTCTAAAATAAGCATCCCATAACTATAAACATCTGATTTATGGGACACACCTCCAATGCTTCTGTCGAATACTTCAGGGGCAATATATCCAATGGTGCCTCTAGTCTCCAACATCGAAACAGTACTCTCGTTCCTAGAGTACAACTTTGCAAGCCCGAAATCGGCTATCTTGGGACAAAAGTTTTCATCAAGGAGAATGTTAGGTGGCTTTATGTCCAAGTGGAGGACACGAGGGTTGCATTCGCGATGCAAGTAGTCAAGACCGCGTGCTATTCCAAGTGCCACCTCATAGAGTTTCATTACTCCTAATCGTATGCTTGATTTTTGAGGATCGTGATCGTTGCGTATAAACTTCTCTAATGATCCATTAGGCATGAACTCGTATATGAGAGCTCGTTTATGATTGTCGGAACAAAACCCTAAAAGAGAAACAATGTTGTTGTGAGAAATCTTGCCAATGCTCGCGACTTCGTTAATGAACTCTTTTCCAGTTGCTTTAGACGAGTTCAAAACTTTAACGGCCACAAGACGACCATTTGATAGTATCCCTTGATATACAGTTCCAAACCCGCCTCCGCCTAATCTAACTTGGAATGAGTTGGTCATTTTCTTGACATCGGCATAAGTGTACCTCTTGGTAGTTAAGGAGCCGTATTGCTTGATAAAGGCCTCAACACTCATATCATCCTCACATTTAAGTTTTATTGCGGCTAGATAGCCGATCATTGAGAACTTCGTGATGTAACATGTAATGCATATTAGGACAATTGAGAATAGAGGTGCTCCAACTCCAATAACTGTTATGATAATAGATTTGAAGCTCGTATTACAATATTTAACATGCATTATATATTTTAGGTTTGAATCAAATACAAATGAAATTAACGTACTAATTGTGATAATCAAGCAGAATAATTATATATACAAAGTAAAGTAATTATGTAATTACTTTATGAAGGAGTAATTACATAATTACTCTACATGTATATATAATTACTTTACTTGATTCTTACAATTAACACGTTAATTTCATATATACGTTAACCTTTCAAATATATATTTTTAAGCTAAAAGTTGATCAACCATTTAAAGATATAAACTTACCAACTTTCAATATCTTGTCATTAAATATGCCACCTGCAATACCATTTTGATAAGGTTTGATTTAAATATAAAGTAAAAGATTAAAACGAAAACTTGAAAAATCATCGTTTTGAAAGTTAGTTAAAAAAATAATAAAAGAATAAAAAAAAACTAGTTAAGAAATAGATAACCAGCAATTTTATATTTTCAATAAGAATGTTAGTAAAAAAGTCATTTTATAAGTTATTTCTCATAAAGTATATTAAAATGATTAAATGTGTACTATTTAAAATCGTCGTCGAGTTTTAATCACAGTGGTTACTTTTATCAAAATAGGTAAACAAATGGATATGACGTTGACTTAACGTTGTATATACAGAGTTAGTGAAATGGAAGAAAACGATAATATTCGGAAGCCTCAAAAAGACTTATCTAAGAAAATGATAATAAAATATTAGAGTTGCATAAGTGATCAAACTGACGAAAATAACAATTTACTCCTTGTACAATTTGCAAACTTTTATGTTTTTACCTTATACATTTTATTATAATATTTTTACTGATACATATATTATCCTATATATAAAGGGAAATCGATTGCTACAGTAACAGTTTTGTGCGTGTATATTCAACTCGATTGAATTCGAAAGCTTGCAAAGTCGGTGGAAACATTTTTAACTTTTTTCGTTTTTTAGGACGAGAAAGACAGTAGAAACATTTTAACTTTTTTCGTTTTTTTATTAAATTTTAAGTTACAAATTTTTTATTAATTTTTTTATCGTTTTGTGAGGAGTGTTTTTGTGAGGCTATAAATCCTTTTTCATACTTCTTATTTTTATTTCTCTTTATAGAATAGCTTGACCTTAAATTAAATGGTATTAGTTTAAAATAATAATCAAATAAAAAACTCTGATAATTAATTGTTCTAGATCTTTGTTTGAATTCTTATAGCATTTTTAGCTTCATAGCAATTCTTCATATATTGGTATTATTCGTCATTAAATTTATAGTATCATTTTAACGTTTCATGCTACAACTTCACAATTTTTCTTACAGCTTGCGTCCATGAATTCTTTAAAAAATATTCTAAATACATAGTTGTGACTGCTATTTTTTCTCTTAATATTTCGTTATAAATGTTATTGAAAATGGAGTTGTATTCAATATAAATCATTTTTAAATATCATGAACTACATATATCGAGTGCCCGTGTCTGACGAATCAAATCAAACAATATTGATACCGGTGTCGGTATTAATAGAACCGGTACCGTCATGTAAAATATGTTTTAAATTTCTACTAGGCATATCACGATTTTATTTTTTGACTTTTCTCTAATTAATTAGTTGTTATACAGAATGTTGATTTCATACATATAACGTAACAAATCAAATTGATATCCACGTATGCCCCCAACGTAGGGAGGGGAAATCCTCTGGTTATGTTGTGAACGGAGTCAAGATAAGATAACAATCAGAGACAAATCACTAAAGTTTGTCTTGACCAAGTCATTATTAATTTCCTCAAGTATTAATCAAGAAACATCTACGAGTTTCTGACATTATTAAGACTTATCAATTATTTCTAAGGAAAAATAATATGCCCTTCACAAAAGTCTTATCGATTTAAAAATCTAATAAAGGAGTTACGACATTGGTGTCATTAGTTTTAAATTATTTCTCCAAAACAATTACATGTTATATAGTTTTTCAAACATATCCTTAATCCTTTCATAATCACATTAATTTATCATCTTTTTAATTTAATTTTTATGGTCAAATTATTTTACAATAACCTATTTTTTAAATATCATATTATCTAAAAATATAAAATACATTCAGAATTTAAATATACACGTTAATCACAATATTAATGGACAAACGTCGTTAAATTTTTTTTAAGCGTAACAATAAAATATCAATCAAGTCCAGAAATCGTGATGAAACGTACCTTTGTTACACTGATTTGTCCCGTCGGAACAAAAACACACCAACTCACTATAGTTTCGACCACACAGCCCTTTCGACTCTTCACACTTCCGGCAATCTTCCATAGCCCACCACTTTAGCTCAAATCCCCTCCTCAAACCTCTCACGTAATCTATCACCTTATTTATATTATGATCATAGACATACACCGCCTCACGCAACACAGGCGTGACCACTTCCTCATCGCACGAGTACACACTCCAATCAAACTTCTCCATTTCCAAATCCTTAATATTAAACGACGCCTTTCTTCCGTTACTAGAAACCAAGCACGGTATTGCATTAGCAAAACTAGGGTATCCAGTACAGTTAAAATGAAAACTTAGATTAACGTTAGACGTCGAAAATTTAAAAGGTAACGTTCCTAGATCAATCGAATGGCGCACTCTAGGACAATCATTAGGGACATGAATAATATTTGAAACATCGAAGTCCACGAGAGAAACAATAGAAGTGTCGTAGTTTATGTCCCGGACATGATAAAGAGCGCCGCCTAGATTAATGTTTGGAATATTCGTCTCGTTGATGGTGGAGCAGTTGATTCCGAGGCCTTCATAGCCACAAAACTGGGAAGTTGATTCACTGTCTAGCTTCCAAAACGGGTAGGTAATGGTTATGTTACCGCAGTTGTATGAAGGGCAATTTGGGTAACTTGAATCATTAAATTGAGCCAACACCATGGAGAAGATGATGGAAGAGAGAAGAAGACATGGGGAAATTTGTTGTAGAATATTTGACATGGTACGTACGTAGTGTCGAAGATTGGAGAACCAGTTCATGCTTGCTTATATATATATATATATATATATATATATAAATAGAAGCAAAATTGATTTTGCATTTGTTTTTTAATCATTAGATGTGACTATTTTCCTTTGAATGCTTAATTGCGTGAAAATATTGGATTATAGTTTTAACGGTTGATTAAAAGTTGTAGGTTTCACTTACATAATTTTTATTTTATGTAAGTGACAAGGGGACACTAAATGGATAGTCATTGAAGTTTAAGAACCAAAAGTAATATTACCAAAACATGATTATTTTCGTATATTGTTTAAAGATACCACAACATGCTATCTATGTAGTGATTGATCAGCACCGTGGGTAGGCTATTTATAAAACTGAATTACAACTTTTTGGACATTAGTTATTTGAAAACTTTGGATTATTTGACAGAATTACAAATTTTGTCCTTTAAAATAAGACGAATTACGGTTCGTGTCCTTTTTTAAGTTTCCTTGCAGGCGGTGTACTTTAAACTTTTTTTTTCTACACGTTATGTCCTTTACGCTAACTGGGTTAGAAAAACTCAGTTAAATGCCCTCACGTGAGGCGCATGTGAGGGCATTTTTGTCTTTTCACCTGTACCTGCAACTTCTTCTTCCTCTTTCCCTATGTTTCTTTAATCTTCCTTTCCATCCACCACCAACAGCCATGAACACCACCACCACCAACAGCCATGAACACCACAACCATCCGATCTCCAACCGCCATCTCCGCAAACACCACCATTTCTACCTCCCATTCCCTTCTCTGTATGGTTCGGAGCCTTTATATTAATCTTCACCCGACCATCCACCACCGTAACCACCACCTTTTCTGCCTCACAGTTTTCAACCAAATGATCATCATCATCATTATTATTAGTATCATTATCGTTATTACTATTAATATTATTATTATCGGACGGTCCCGGTTCTACTACTAGGGTTTGGTCGTTATTTACGGTGTCGGTGGCGGCGGCAACGGCGGTTGTTTTCAGGCGTCGGGTGTAAACTTTATTATTATTACCTTCACCCCACTTGCTCTTCTCTTTGCTAATTTTATCAGCATCTAATACCCCTGAATCCATACATATACCAAAACACAAAATTCACAAAATCCACCAAATTCAAACGCTAGAACTTCGATTAACGGAACCCTAGCATCAGATCTACGCAAATCCGAACCGGGTTATCAATTCCCCCAAAAGAAATCAAGAAATCGAACAGGTCAACGAAGTTAGGGTTTCAAAATCACGAGAAATTGAGCATCAAGACGTGAAATTGAAGGCGTATGATTGCAATTAGTTGGGTGATAGTGTCAGATCTGGGTTGAATTGGGTTGGAATTGAAGGATTACGGAGATTGAAATCTGTACGGAATTGGGTTGAATTAGGGTTTTCAACGGGAAGATGAAGATGATGATGGAACCATACGGAGGTGTTTGCGGAGATGGCGGTTGGAGATCGGATGGTTGTGGTTTTTTGGTGGTGGTGGTGGTGGTGTTCATGGCTGTTGGTGGTGGTGTTGTTCATGGCTGTTGGTGGTGGATGGAAAGGGAGATTAAAGAAACATAGGGAAAGAGGAAGAAGAAGTTGCAGGTACAGGTGAAAAGACAAAAATGCCCTCACATGCGTCTCACGTGAGGGCATTTAACTGCGTTTTTCTAACCCAGTTAGCGTAAAGGACATAACGTGTAGAAAAAAAAAGTTTAAAGTACACCGCCTGCGAGGAAACTTAGAAAAGGACACGAACCGTAATTCGTCTTATTTTAAAAAACAAAATTTGTAATTCTGTCGGATTATTTTGACCATGATATTGGTAAGAGTCGACAGAGTCAAGATGGCGATAGAGACTGATTTATTGGTTGACCAAGCTCATGGGTGGTACTGTGGTAGCTGTGAAATTTCCACACTGTATTATTCAAGAAACTTAATTAAGCAAATTTATGGCTATTTTATTTTGCTTCAGTAAAGGAAGCTGAAAATAGTATACACGTCAGCCTAAGAAATATCAACTAAATCTAGGAGTTGTAATAAACAAACCTTTGTCAGTGTTAAACTAATTTGTTCTGCCATAACAAAAAACATCAACATCCAAAATTAGCTAGGCCCCCCAAAATGTCATATATTAACTTTTTTGAAAATTTAAACGTATGGTTTTCATCAAACTTAATAATCTCAAATAGCATAAATATACAAACTATAATATAAATTGTAACAAAACAAAGTTCACAATTTGATTACAATATTACATACAATAAGAGCGTAGAGGTTAAGGGGTGACACTTCTAGAATTAAACAGTTGACGTATTGATTTGTAACGATGTATCAAAACTCATTATAATACATCAAACATATAAATTTTGATTGTAGATTATAACTGGTCAACCAAACTTACCTACTTTCAATGTCCAATTATTTTCACGGCCTGTAATACAGTTTAAACAACAGAGTTTACTAATCAAGAATTCAATAAAGCGGTTTTAAATATACACAACGCATGATGTTGCAATAGCAAGTGGTATACGAAGTAAATTTGTGATATATAAATCATCTCCTTTGGAAGTAACTGATCGATCAGTCATAAGTGGAAAATATGCTATCAAGCTTTAATCATGTATATTGAAACTCAGGAAGTCATAGTTCCTGGATGTATGTACAAAGTACAAGGTTATACCATGAAAAAATTTAGTTGTCTAATCAAACCATAATGATTTAACTTCAAATGTAGCAAAATTAAAAATAGGGAGAATTCTAAAAATAGTCCTTTTTAAGAGAGAGATTTTGAAAATAGTCCAAAATGTTTTGAATTCCTAAAATAGTTCTCCGAAATCTATCTCCCACGTGAGATTAGGATTCGTGACGTGAGTTTTGGTTGACGAATCACAAAAGGACACGTGTAAAGTTGAAGATAAACTTTAAGCGAAATCTGCCTCGGCCGATAGTTTTGTAGTCAAAATAGTCTTCTAGAAAACCCTAGGTTTGGAATGAAAGTTGTCCGTCACGTGAGGTTTCAAAAAAGATGATTTTCGCGTTTTTTTGAAATGCATCTCTTTGGACGCATTTCAAATGAATTTCGTCTATTTTTGTATAAAAAGACGTGTTGTCAGAAAAGATAGATTTTATTACAAAGTATTTTAATTCGATGGTTTTTTGATGAAACTTATCTGTTTTTGCATAAAAAGAATAGATATTATAAAAAGTAAATTTATCCACCCACGGCCATCATTCACCACCCGCCGCCATCATAACCATCACCACCCACCGTCATCATCCACCACTACCACCCACCGCCATCATCAACCACCACCGCCATCATCCACCACCACCACCACCCACCACCATCATCAACCACCACCACCCACCGTCATCATCCACCACCACCCACCGCCCACCGCCATCATCAACCACCACCGCCATCATCCACCACCACCACCACCCGCCGCCATCATCAACCACCACCACCCACCGCCATCATCAACCACCACCACCACCACCCACCGCCATCATCCACCACCACCCACCACATTCTTAACACTTGCCAAATTTTTAAAATTTTTTTAAAAATCATCTAAGGAGATTAAATTCGTTGGAAAATTATCGTTTTTTTAACATTTTTTGAAAATCATCTGACAAAACTAAGTTCACTGAAAAAGTATTGTTTTTTTCCATCTTTTTTAAAATTTCACGTAGTAGACGAAATTCATTTGAAATGCGTCCGAGGAGATGAATTTCAAAAAAACGCGGATAACGATGACTTTGAAACCTCACGTGACGGAGAACTTTCATTCCAAACCTATGGTTTTCCAGAAGACTATTTTTGACTACAAAACTATCGGCCGAGACAGATTTCGCTTAAAGTTTATCTTCAACTTTACACGTGTCCTTTTGTGATTCGTCAACCAAAACTCACGTCACGAATCCAATCTCACGTGGGATAGATTTCGGAGGACTATTTAGGGAATTCAAAAGTTTTTGGACCATTTTCAAAATCTCTCTCTTAAAAAGGACTATTTTCAGAAATCTCCCTTAAAAATGCTATGTGATTAGCTATTTCTCTATGGTTTGATTTGATGAGAGTATTATAAAGTCATTTCCAATATATAACATTTAAAGTAAGTAGATACTCTAAATAACTTATAAGCGCAACATGTAACTACACCTTAAATAGTAAATACCAATAATTAATTTTATAACTTGTTTTAATGGACCCAGCATCCCTCTTGTCACTGTATAATAAAAGAAGAACTTAAAGCCACTTGTAATTCATATAAAGTATTTGTTTGTACACATGTCAGCCAAAGAAGAGGTCTGCTGGCTTTACAAAGCAAGCTTCCTATGAAAGTTTTATTCATAAAGTGGCGGGGTTTTCTATGCTCTTTCACTTTCTCACAAATCTTCCTCTGAAGCTTAGACCGTCCGTTATGGCCTGCGTTTTGGGTTATAACGTCGGGGCCCCCTCCGGCGTTTTGGTTTATTTTTTTTCCGGCGTTTTATGGATAACGCGGAGGAAGGCATGAAAATTTAAAAAAAAAAACAAATTCTTCTTCGTTGGTGGCCGGAATGATGGATCCGGTGGTGGGAATAATGGATCCGGTGGGTTTCATGGTGGCCGGAATGATTGGATCCGATAGTTGGTTTCATGGTGCCGGAATAATTGGATCTGATGGGTTTCATGGTGGCCGGAATCATTTCAGTTTTCATGTATTGGAGGCATCGGGAATAGAAATTATGAATGGTGATGGTGGGTTTTCGGTGATGATCATCATTTCAGTTATATCGTTCCATTTTTTCGGTGGTGGGTTTTCATGGTGGCCGGAATAATTGGATCTGGTGGTGGGTGTAAAAAAGTGTAAACGTGACTGGGCGCCACGTGTCACATAACGCCCAGATTTGAGGCATTATTACTACACTCTCTTTTTGCAAAAAACCAAAACGTTGACTGGGCGCCATATAACGTCTGGGGGAGGGGCATCATGACTACTAGGGCTGGCATATCGTGTATACCCGTACACGATAAGACACGAACATGATAAGACACAAACACGAAATGGGTATACATGTACACGACACGAAAACTTATCGTGTACCTGTAACCCAAACACGAACACGAACCTGTTAATACCTGGTATACACGATAAGACACGATAGTACACGATAATAGCTGTTTAGAAACGCATATTTGACAAACCATATACATAAATAATATTGACTTTTTGGTAATAACCTGAATGAATGATGAATGGAACAAAACACATACATAAATAATATTGGCTCTTTAGTCAAAGTCTCAAAAGAAGTAAAATTTGACTTGTAAACAATAAAACAACTTTCAGTTTCGCTCTTCCGATCAACAGCAGCTCACCGGCGTTCAAATGACCGGCTGTGACATATGGATGGCTAGTATGGACGGAGAGAGTATGGTCGGCTGGACGCGACGGGTGGAGGCCGGAGAGAGTATGGCGGCAATGGGTTATGGCCGGCGACGGATTTTGGTGATGGCCAGATTGAGAGGGTTAGGGATAAAGAGTGTGTGTGACGGCTGTAACTTGTAAGGAAGAATTAGGGTTAGGGATATTTTAATATGAGTTATAACAATATATATTTATTAAATTTTAAAAATAACCAGGTACTAACAGGTACCTAACAGGTAAACAAGTATTATACATGTTTAGACACGAAAATTAATAGGTAATTTCGTGTCTACCTGTTTAGTACACGAAACCTGTCAAGGTCTTACATGTTACCTGTTAAAGTCGTGTAGGTACGTGTCGTGTATTCGTGTCAAGTGTACAAATTGCGAACCCTAATGACGACACATGGTCTTAACCATTCAAATTTTTTTGAAATCAGATCTATTCATCCTTCATATAACCAGAATCCCAAATACCTCCATACTCCATATAATGACCAACACCATGGCCTGTGAAATTCTTTCATTTACACGAGATGACTCATGCAATTCGATCTATTTTTTTTTTCACAAGACAAGGTAACAATCGAACCCACTCTTTGATTCCGTAAGCATAACAAACACCACTTGGTTTCTAGGGTCAAATCGACTTGTGTTATCATGTGCACCAGTAAGAGGATATGGCACTGCTATTCGACTGTTACGAGAAGAACATTGATTTGTCAGGTAGGTATGTTTCGGTAAGATTAAACAAGGAATGGGAACACAAATCGATGGTCTGGATCAGAACCCAATTACAGACTATTGTAGTGAGGTAGATTTACCATGGTATTTAGTTCCTGTTTAATTAAAATGTATAAACAGTTGTTGAACTTGATATTTAAAAAAATGGTTTGTGTTGACTTTTGATATCGATATTGTGTAGAGGATATTCGATAGGTGGGGGTTTAAGGAGACCTTACCAGCCAAGAAGGTCGGATTTAAAAAATATTCATTTGATGCACTTTTATTTTATATAATTCGATTGTGAATGTGTATATGCAGGTTATATTACTGTGTTCTTACTGCAAAAGACATGATGATAACAGCCATATCTCATATTCATAGAACACAAATTTTCTCACATTTTCACCAGTTATTCATTTTCTTTTGAGGTTGTATAAATAGGACCCGCCATGAAATATGATTGGTAAATGATATTATGAAACACTTCACCCCAAAAACACATGCTTAGAGACTAAACAGTTAGTCTGCTATATAATAAACTGGTAACTTTTTTATACATTGTAAAAAATATAAAACCAATAACTAGCTTTTAACATATATACCATTTCATAAAATAAATGTTATAGTTTACATATTTATTTGATTTTCAAATTTCATACATATATTTATTGATATGTTTTAAAAATAATTTTTTCAAATCGTGTATTACACGGATATATAAACTAGTATGTATATATAGTACAAAAGTAGGTATATAGATATAACTGAAGCTTGACCAAGTTCATTGGATGTGGCTTTGAAACTTCTAACACTCAAGAAAAAGTTGCAACTCACTGATTTGTTAAGGTCCATCCTTAAATCTACATTTAAGCACGTTTGTTTTATAAGCTAGGCAAGATGATTTTTAAAGAGCACAAATTATTGGCACATATGTGAGTCGCATATATTAAGCAAATTCTTACTACCCGTATGACTTCCAACACAAAACTACAGTGTCGAGTCAATCAATTTTAGTTAAGTTATACGAGCTCATATAACAGCACCAATAATGCTTTATACGGGTTCGTATATGATGCATTGACTCAGTGGCGGATCTAGAATTTCAGGGGTAACCCAAATTGTTTTGACCTATGACCCTTGACGCCCTGACGAAACCAGAACATTTTAATCGGGGCCCGAGCTAACTTTTGTCGTATTCACAATTGTATGACGACTACTTTATTTTAATAACAATTACAAACATCAAAACGTAAACTTCTTTTCACATTATCTAAATATCAAATTGGTATTTAAAAACCTTGATAAATTTTATATATTTTTAGCCTCCTAACAATAAAAAAAGTATTATTCAAATATTTAAAAAAACTAATGCTTATTCCAAAATTTATAAACAATAAACTAAACAAATTTTTAAAGTAAATAAAAACGTTAACCTTTTATATAAGAAGTTGAATAAAATGATAAACAAATAAATAAACGAAAAAAAAATCTTTGTGTAACAAATAAATATATATAATATTTGTTATCTATCGAAAACGGTAATTATTTTTTAATGACGTTCTTTTTTTAATAGTGAAATGGGCTCTGGCTCTAAAATGGCCCAATGTTAGTATTAGGTCATGATGGTCGTCTTCCTCACATTAATGGCATTTGCAGAGCCCCGATGACAACATAAAAAGAAAAGAAAAAATCCGGCTATTTTACTCTGATTTCATCTCAATACATCTTAGGGGTAGCCTAATATTTGCTCAGGGGTATCCTAGTACATAAAACCGAGAAGAAGAAAAAAAACATGTACTAATTTTGCACTTCATTGGAAAGTTGAGGGGTAACCCGGGCTACCCCTGGATACACCCTAGATCCGCCCCTGTCAGCATTGTCACCCTATCAAACAGTCTGTATGATATGGCGAGAATGTTATACAACTTGTATAATATATCGATGGTGTAGGTATAGACCTGCCATTTGATTAACAATTACTGAACCGGAAAAATAATAATTACCTTTGTTACACTAGTTCGTCCATCGGAACAAAAACACACCACCTCACTATAGTTTCGACCACACCGCCCTTTAGACTCTTCACACTTCCGACAGTCTTCCACAGCCTACCAGTTTAGCTCAAATCCCCTCCTCAGCCCTCTCACGTAATCTATCCCTTGATGAGAATCAAAAACAAATATCGCCTCATGCAACACTGTCGTTACCACTTCCTCGTCGCACGAGTACACACTCCGATCGAAATTCTCCGTTTCAGAATTCAAGACATTAACCGACGCCTTACTTTCATTGTAATCCAAACACGGTATTGTTGCATTCACAAAACTAGGATATCCGATGCAATTATAATGAAAACTTAGATTAACATTAGACGTCGAGAAATTAAAAGGTAAAGTTCCTAGATCAATCGAATGGCGCACTCCAGGACAATCATTTGGGACATGAATAATATTTGAAACATCGTAGTCCACGAGAGAAGCAAAAGAGGGTTGTAGTTTATGTCCTGGACATGGTAAAGAGCGCCGCCAAGATTAATGTTTGGAATATTGGTTTCGTTGATGGCTGTAACATCCCGAAATTTCCAAAATGATATTAATTATATTACTTAATAATAGAGGAAAGTTTACTCGGGTTATCGGGAAATAAATGAATAGAGTAGGAGTTGGTATGGGTCGGGCTAGCGTTGGGTAGTGGATATGGGTTTTGGACTTAGATTAATGGAGATGGGTTAAATGAGAATGGGTCTTAGGTCCATGGGATTTAAGGGATATAAATATCCCCTAAAACCCCATACCATCATTCTTTCCATCTATTTTCTAACACACTCCAAAACACACACACCACACACCACCAACACCGCCGGCCGGCCGAGGAGAGGAACGGACAGATCCGAGAGAGAGTGAGGGCTAGTTGTGATTAACAAGTTGAACAAGATCCAAACGAGCTCAAAAAGGTATGATTCTTGATCTTTGAAGTTTAAAGATCCGAGCTTTATAGCGTATATACGACCGGAAACGGTTGGGGAACGTAGGGGGTGATGTCGAACCATAGCAAGGGTGTTAAAATCGCTCGAAATGCTGGTCAGAAACTAAAACAGCGGCTGATCTGGGCAACTTCGCCTGCATCTGGGCAACTTCGCCTTCAAAGCGATAACTTCGCCTTCAAAGCGATAACTTCGCCTAAAGCCAAGTTCGCCTGATGACAACTTCGCCTAAAGCTAAGTTCGCCTGATGACAACTTCGCCTAAAGCTAAGTTCGCCTAAGGTTTAACTTCGCCTAAAGTCAAGTTCGATTAGAAAATAAGTTAAAAACGATAAGTAAAAGTATGCTAATACTAGGCCGCCAGATTAGATCAGGTGAGTATTGATACGTGTAACTTATACAGTCAGCCGAGCTCAGCTAAAGAAGGGATTTACAGCTATCGGAGGAAGAAGCAGAGTTCAGGTGAGTTTCTAGCCCCATTCCTTGTTATGTTTTCGGGGCTGTGTGCATACTCGATGTGTTGTTAATACATTCATCCTAAGTGATAAGTGTATGCCATATGTGATATATGTGATGGATATGAATGATTACTTGTCGGTACGCGAACGATCTTCGGATATTGCGCGTACTGTCAGGTTAAAAAATAAAGATACGAATATTATATATCGAAGATGTATGAACATTACAAATGAATACTTGTCGGGGCGTGAACGATCTTCGGATATTGCACGTATCGACAAGGGGTATGGTTGTTAAATGAATGATGTAAAGAACGCCTAGAGTGTTCTTATGTTATAATGTAATTATTGTATATGTGAAGTATGTGTATACAGGTACACGAATGGTATGTGAGTCCTACGTTCGACATAGTAAGTTAGGGTGGCGAATCCCTCTAACTCCTGTTGGACATAGACTTGGCAGGTGATGACGTAGTTAAGGACTGCGAGCCTTATACGTGAAGTAGATGATAGATGTAAACGTATATAAGGACCGCGGACCTTATACGTAATGTAGATAGGCGTCAGCATAGGAAAGGACTGTGAACCTTATACGTGCTGATTTTGTAGCATAGGGGAGGACTGCGAACCTCGTACGTGCTATGAATTAGGTTGCAACATAGGGAAGGACTGCGAACCTTGTACGTGTTGTGGATGTATGTCAGCATAGGAAAGGACTGTGAACCTTATACGTGCTGATTTTGTAGCATAGGGGAGGACTGCGAACCTCGTACGTGCTATGAATTAGGTTGCAACATAGGGAAGGACTGTGAACCTTGTACGTGTTGTGGATGTATTATGGTATAGGGAAGGACCGCGAACCTTGTACGTAACATAAATGGTGAACATAGGTAAGGACTGCGAACCTTGTACGTGTTCCCAACCTTGAGTACGGGTATAGACGGCGGACTATGAACGTACTCTCGGTAGACTGAGGTTAGTGATTGTAGATATGTATGTATGTATGTATGGTAGCAAGTATGTACGTAGAACAGAAGGGTAACTAATGATGTATGGATATGTATCTACGGATAAGTATGTATGTGTATGTATTGTATGGCGTTCGATTAACTAGAACTCACTCAGCGTAGATGACTTTTAGTATGCACGCAGGTGAGCTGATTACAGAGCTAGCATGAGGATGACGCATTGCATGGATTGAACGGCTGGCATCTGAAGAAAGGAGTAAAGATGTTTTAAATATAAAGTTTTATGTTATGGTATCAAAGAAAAGATTTAATGTTTTGTAACAAATGATTGATGTTTTATATTCCGAGAAAAGTTTTAATAAACTCTGATTTAAAGAACTGTGTTTATGAGTAAATCCGACGCTAAATTAGGGCCACCGGGTTCGGGGCCTTACAATGGCGGAGCAGTTGATTCCGAAGCCTTCGTAACCGCAAAACTGGGAAGTTGATTCACTATCCAGCCTCCAAAATGGGTAGGTAATGTTTATGTTGTTGGAAAATTTGTTACGTGTGCATTAGTAGGTTGTTATGACACAGCAAATGCACACTAATAGACATTGATGAATGAGATATCGATGTGTGATTGTGTATATTTGAAAGAAAATACTATAGTGGTGTATCCCACATTGGTGGGATGAAAAACTTGTGTCTTGTTTTTTCTCTATAAATAGAGAGGTAAACTAAGTTGCAACACACACCAAATCTTACACACAACACAAGCATTGTTGCAAGGTTTTTTTAACTTCTTCTTCTTCTACATTTCTGGTTTCTTTTATTCGAACCCTTTTCAGGTTTACGGTTAACTCCGGCAGTACTACTGCTCCGGCTGTTGTACCCTGGGAAACAACGAGTTCTCTTGGGAGACTCGAAATATTGTTTTAAGGGCTCCGTGTTCAACACGATCCTCAGCCAAACCGTTTATATTTTTTTTCCGTATTGTATTTGGTTTATTTCTTTGATTCTGTATTGTATTTCAGATTCTTGTATTGTATTGTATGAGTAATAAAACTGTTTGTTAATTTTCTGTTTATTTACTCAATTCACGAATTCGGTTCCTACAATCTTAAAACAATATTTTTAAAACCGTTTCGTGAAAACTTTGTTTAAATTTTCAGAAACTATTCTATTTTGATCCAAACCAGTTTTGTTTCAAAATAGTATATGTTTTAAAAACAGTTTTTCTTTTCTGTTTTGGTCTCAGAATCAAGAATTGGATCTTCAAAGTTGGACTTAGACAGATTCGTTCTTGGTTTAGCATTCTGAAATCAGAAAAGACTCCTTTTTTGGGTTGGTTTTGTTATCTCGCACGAGAAGAGCAACTGGGGTAACTTGAATCATTTGATTGGGCCGACACCGTCGAGATGACGATGAAGAGAAAGAGGAGAAGACATGGAAAAATTTGTCATGGAATTTTGGACATGGTAATGAAGATGTTGGAGAAGATGAACCAGTTCTTGTTACATATAAAGAAATATTGGTACATGCACTTGTTACATATAAAGAAATATTAACTTGGTCTTACTTGTGAAATTAATACTTGACTATTTTTCGTTGAATGCACAATTACGTAAACATGTTCAATTATACTTCCAAATCATAAAATGAACACTTTACAGCTTTCTGAATCCTCCATCAAATTTAGTGACGGAAGTTTCTATAACATAAATATTGGTTTACATCGTTGTGAGTAAAAAAAAAAAGATTAAATACATTGATCTTTCAATATACTTGAAAAGTTCATGTAGAATTCAATTTTTTTTAATATATTTTAAAAATGTTTGTGAATGAACAAAAGAGAAATGATAATAATAAATGTATAAAAAGTATTATTTTATTAAGAATGAGAGGTTATTAAATGTGTTTTAGTGTAATTTTGGATTTTAAAATGGATAAAGGGACGAGAATATCCTTAGTACATGAACAACATACTAGTGTTGAGATTGGTTTCGGAAATCATGACAATTAAATAGTTAAAATATAATAAAGTAGTAAACTAACAAAATAAAAATATATAGTATTTTATATCTTTTAAGGGTAAAGTTAAAATACAAAAGACAACAAAAATGAGAAGGGTGAGAAGGAATCCAGTCTATTGATCATAGATTTGAATGGCTCAGATTAATTCAATAAATAAAAATTGATGAAAAAGGCATTAAGGTAATAACTCATATTTGTTGATTTTCTCTCTCCACATGCAAGATACATGCCAATTCCCCCATCATTTTACAATGTCCATAATTTTTTCATACAATATTAGTTTTTTAAAAAAAAATTCACCATAATAATAAGCGTATTTTTATCTTTAAATATGATTATCATATTGTTATATAAAAATAAAAAAAAATTAATGGGTTTTTTAATTGTGTTTTTTTGTTGTTCATTGTGTCATTGTGTAATATGTTGTTTCCATTTTGTTTTACATGTCAAGTCATTATGTTATATATATTCACCATTGTGTGTTACATTTTAGGTCATTGTGTCTTACGTTTTAGGTCATTGTTTTACACGTATTCACTATTGTGTTTTACGTTTCAAGTTATTGTGTAGCATGTATTAATGGCGAAAGAAGACACAATGGTGTGCAAAAAGACACAATGGCGAAAAAAGACACAATGGTGTGCGAAAAGACACAAAAACGAAAAAATACACAATGATAAGCGAAAAGACACAATGGTGTGCGAAAAGACATAATGAAGAAAAAAGACACAATGACGAAAAAAGACACAATGATAAGAGAAAAGACACAATAGTGTGCGAAAAGACACAATGACGAAAAAATACACAATGATAAGCGAAAAGACACAATTGTGTGCGAAAAGACACAATGACGAAAAAAGACACAATGATAAGCGAAAAGACACAATGGTGTGCGAAATGACACAATGAGGAAAAAAGACACAATGACGAAAAAACACAATGATAAGCGAAAAAACACAATGGTGTGCGATAAGACACAATGGTATGCGAAAAGACACAATGACGAAAAAAGACACAATGATAAGCAAAAAGATACAATGGTGTGTGAAAAGACACAATGACGAAAAAAGACACAATGATAAGCGAAAAAACACAATGGTGTGCGAAAAGACACAATGGTGTGCGAAAAAGACACAATTATAAGCGAAAAAACACAATGGTGTGCGAAAAGACACAATGACGAAAAAAACACAATGATAAGCGAAAAAGACAAAATGGTGTGCGAAAAGACACAATGACGTGAATTTTGTTTTAAATTTTATATAACAAAAATCATACTCATATTAAAGATAAAAAAACGCTTGTTATTATAATGATTTTTTTTTAAAAAAAATATCATACGAAAAAGTTATAATTGTTCTAAAATGATGGGGGTATTAACATGTGTTTTGCATGTGGAGAGAGAAAATGTGTACAATTACCTCTATACCCTTTTTCTTTTGGTCCCCACTTGACACATGTCAATTATTTATGGCTTCTCACATTTCTCATTTTTGTTACTCTTTGTAGAATAACTTGAATCATTTGATTGGGCCGACACCGTCGAGATGACGATGAAGAGAAAGAGGAGAAGACATGGAAAAATTTGTCATGGAATTTTGGACATGGTAATGAAGATGTTGGAGAAGATGAACCAGTTCTTGTTACATATAAAGAAATTACATATAAAGAAATATTAACTTGGTCTTACTTGTGAAATTAATACTTGACTATTTTTCGTTGAATGCACAATTACGTAAACATGTTCAATTATACTTCCAAATCATAAAATGAACACTTTACAGCTTTCTGAATCCTCCATCAAATTTAGTGACGGAAGTTTCTATAACATAAATATTGGTTTACATCGTTGTGAGTAAAAAAAAAATTAAATACATTGATCTTTCAATATACTTGAAAAGTTCATGTAGAATCCAATTTTTTTTTAATATATTTTAAAAATGTTTGTGAATGAACAAAAGAGAAATGATAATAATAAATGTATAAAAAGTATTATTTTATTAAGAATGAGAGGTTATTAAATATGTTTTAGTGTAATTTTGGATTTTAAAATGGATAAAGGGACGAGAATATCCTTAGTACATGAACAACATACTAGTGTTGAGATTGGTTTCGGAAATCATGACAATTAAATAGTTAAAATATAATAAAGTAGTAAACTAACAAAATAAAAATATATAGTATTTTATATCTTTTAAGGGTAAAGTTAAAATACAAAAGACAACAAAAATGAGAAGGGTGAGAAGTAATCCAGTCTACTGATCATAGATTTGAATGGCTCAAATTAATTCAATAAATAAAAATTGATGAAAAGGGAATTAAGGTAATAACTCATATTTGTTGATTTTCTCTCTCCACATGCAAGACACATGCCAATTCCCCCATCATTTTAAAATGTCCATAATTTTTTCATACAATATTAGTTTTTTAAAAAAAAATTCACCATAATAATAAGCGTATTTTTATCTTTAAATATGATTATCATATTGTTATATAAAAATAAAAAAAAAATTAATGGGTTTTTTAATTGTGTTTTTTTGTTGTTCATTGTGTCATTGTGTAATATGTTGTTTCCATTGTGTTTACATGTCAAGTCATTGTGTTATATATATTCACCATTGTGTGTTACATTTTAGGTCATTGTGTCTTACGTTTTAGGTCATTGTTTTACACGTATTCACTATTGTGTTTTACGTTTCAAGTTATTGTGTAGCATGTATTAATGGCGAAAGAAGACACAATGGTGTGCAAAAAGACACAACGGCGAAAAAAGACACAATGGTGTGCGAAAAGACACAAAAACGAAAAAAATGCACAATGATAAGCGAAAAGACACAATGGTGTGCGAAAAGACATAAAGAAGAAAAAAGACACAATGACGAAAAAAGACACAATGATAAGCGAAAAGACACAATAGTGTGCGAAAAGACACAATGATAAAAAAATACACAATGATAAGCGAAAAAACACAATTGTGTGCGAAAAGACACAATGACGAAAAAAGACACAATGATAAGCGAAAAGACACAATGGTGTGCGAAATGACACAATGAGGAAAAAAGACACAATGACGAAAAAACACAATGATAAGCGAAAAAACACAATGGTGTGCGAAAAGACACAATGGTGTGCGAAAAAGACACAATTATAGGCGAAAAGACATAATGGTGTGCGAAAAGACACAATGACGAAAAAAGACACAATGATAAGCAAAAAGATACAATAGTGTGTGAAAAGACACAATGACGAAAAAAGACACAATGATAAGCGAAAAAACACAATGGTGTGCGAAAAGACACAATGGTGTGCGCAAAAGACACAATTATAAGCGAAAAAACACAATGGTGTGCGAAAAGACACAATGACGAAAAAAACACAATGATAAGCGAAAAAGACACAATGGTGTGCGAAAAGACACAATGACGTGAATTTGTTTTAAATTTTATATAACAAAAATCATACTCATATTAAAGATAAAAAAACGCTTGTTATTATGATGATTTTTTAAAAAAAAAATATATCATACGAAAAAGTTATAAACGTTCTAAAATGATGGGGGTATTAACATGTGTCTTGCATGTGGAGAGAGAAAATGTGTACAATTACCTCTATACCCTTTTTCTTTTGGTCCCCACTTGACACATGTCAGTTATTTATGGCTTCTCACATTTCTCATTTTTATTACCCTTTGTAGAATAACTTGATCCTATCTTTTAACACATATAGAATTAATTACACGGATGCTCTTATGTTTGCAACGATTTCATGTTTGGTTTTTAACTTTGATAAATTACAGTCGTAATCCCTGAAGCTTTGATCCGGGTAACACTTATGGTCCTTTGGATGGATGGCGTTATGATATTTTAACGGAAAACACCTCCACGTGCAAAACACGTGGGGTATTTTTGTATATTCCTGTTTTTTATTAAGAAAATGAATATTAGCCCTTTAAAATATTTAAATTTAAACAAATTAATCAGTTAATAAAACCAGCCAACCTAACGTGGGTTATTTCTCGAATTTTGCATAAAATACGGCACCGTACCGGTATCGAGCAGAATATTTCGGTACCGGTATCAAATATTTCGAATTTTCGAGATTAGTACCGGTATCATCCGAGCTCATCCTTACTTTCTGTTCCCTCTCGCGTTCACTACAAAAGGTGCATACGCTAACGTCCATAATCAAAACGGAAACATCATGCTCCTTTTCACATTATTAGTATTCCATCATAATTTGGTAAAAAGACATGCCTTAAACTTGAGTTTATCATCAAATAGTTGAATATATGACTAAATCAAAATGAAATAAATGATATCACCTCCTAACTAGAATTGGGTCACAATAACCGATATATTTATTAAATGTGCCTTTCATGTCTATTATTTATTAATGAAAATAATAATGGATGGTAACATCAAAAGTAATCAACACGTACGTTATAATAATCATGTGCCAAGTCAAAAGTATTAAATGTTTGCGTCCTAAATTGTTTTAAGTTCAAAAGAAATGCATTTAGTTTGTAACTAAGCAAAATGATGAAAAAGAACCATTATTCATAAATTAGAAAGAAAAATAATTACGAGTCAACTCAAAGCACTTTGACGTAATATCATTTAAAGGTTTAGAATATCGGAAGGGCTATTGAAGTGTTTTTAGATGAATTTATAACATTCACTATGAAAGTATGAATAATTAATTGATTCATTAAAAATTATGTAACTTTTATGTATTCAAGCTTTACTTGAGATTGGCTAGTTAAAAGTTTTATCGAGCTAAGCTTAAACAAGTTCAGACCTAAAAATTAGTTCAATTAATAAATGAGTTGAATCACAAGCTTTATGCATCAAACTCGAGTAGCTCGCAAGTTTAAACGAGTCAATTAGATGTACAGTTTTTATTAGCATATCAAAGGTATATTCATAAAATAAGTATTAATTGATATAAAGTTATGATAAAATAACTAAATAAGACATATTATGTTATATATAATTATAAAATCCTTATATGTCAAATAATTATACATGTATGTATATGGATTTAATAAATCTTGATTATTTTTATCTAACACTCGGGTCATGCATTTTATTCAATGTGTAATCTAATAAAACCATTTATGTGTTATGTAACGGCCCCGTGTTGATTCAATAAGAAATATAGAAACCAACTACACCCAACTCGTGTTTTAGGTGAAAAAATAGTAAAGGCTAAGGAACACTCTACAACTTTTGGATGTGGTCCTCAGGAACACTCTGCAATGAGACATTTCGTTACCATCAGACATGAGACACAAATCAAATTTTGTGAAGATTTTGAGATTTCTCGACTTTCATGTATGAAAACAGTTTTTTTTTTTCATTTGCTATGTGTGCTTCTTGGGTTGAGACTAGAGTTTCAGAAAAATACAAGTGGTATAACAAAATACAAATTTATACTAAGTTGGGGGGTTTAAAGTTTAAACGGTCAATAACCATTTTCCAACGTCTTAAAATGTGTATATAGCTGGTAGAAAAAAGCCAAATGGTAAAAATCCAATCTGTTTCGGTTAACCAGTTAGTAACCAATTAAAAATAACCAGGTTCGAATAACCGGTTAGTAATCGGTTAGAGTCCAAAAAATGTATAATCGGTTTCTAACCATCGGTTACAGTCGGCTAGTAACCGGTATCTTCAATACCAGTTATTAACCATTTAACCTATCCCGGGTCTGTTTTGGTCTGGTTAACTGGTTAGGAATTGCGCCCCCAGCATCCGGCTCTTAGGTTGTACATGCAGCTTCTTATGATACAGATGGAGTCTGTTTGGTTGTTGCTTCTTATGATGTAGATAAGAGTCTGTTTGGTATACGGTTTTATACGCTAAATCATATCCATCTTTTATTATATAAATTTTGGGTGTTCAAATACCAACAATGTAGCACATATTACTTGTAACTAATTTATAAACATTATATGCATTCTCGACAACTCATGTATGAAGCCTTCACACAATCACACGCCTTCGAGGGCATTGCGCAGTTTAAAACCAAAGAACGTATATAAATATGTAATCAGGTGGGATTTAATCAGTGATTGACGGCACAGTAAGTTATTTTCTGGGTTATCAAGATGACACTTATGTCTATTATATAAACCGATAATCTTCTACCATCAACTAAGCATTCATGTGTGACACGTTAGGTAAATTCCACATCAAATATAGTATTAATATGTTTCTTGTTCATACGGTCAGTATACCTCAAAGGCTCAAACACCAAAGTAATGACCATGGTGATAAGTGATAACCATTACACCAATGCAACTAGCGCAGTAGCGCACAAAGCCTCAATGAGCAGCTACAAAACCTCACTGAGTTGTTCAAAGATGAAAACAGCAATCACATAACATGTAACCAAAAAAAATGAAATAGTAAATTAAAACTATTATATCAAACTCCATTTAACTTCACCAAAAGTTCATCCAAGTTTAACAAAACATAACTCGAAAAAGATCACCAGTCTTATGGGATGAAATCAAACATCTAAATATACATCAAAAACCAAACCATCAACCGAAAACATAGTTTCATCAGAAATCTAACCATTTGGTGAAGTAAACACAGGTAGACGGAGAGATGAGTCCATCAGGCGTGCACTGTCTAATTCTCGGACAAACCCCACAAGGAATCGAGACCAAAGCCCCTGCCTTCGGACCACCCTGATTAGCATCTCCAACCGAACATCTATAACAAACTTGACCAACAGGAATCGAATGGTACTCCCCTAATCCAGTGCTCTTAACATCAATAATCATATTATCCAAAACCATAGACCTCAAAATCTCAACAATCTGCTGGCTCGTGCACTCCGTGTGAGTCAGCCTATTCGCCTTAAAAAAGTCATAAACCCCGTCAGCCGTGGCAACCTTTAACCTGCGAATGATCTTTAAACAAAGGTCTTTGAGTTGATCAACGTATGCAACATCAAGTTCACCGTCGTCATTATACCACAAACCGCCTGTGACTTCCGTTGACGGTTGAAAGTCGGCTCCAATGTAGTGTTTTCGACCCTTTTGTTTCACGTGAACGACTTCCCTGATCAGGGAGGCGTTTAGAAGGTTTTTGAGAGACTTGTTGATGACTTGATCGGGTAAACTGGTTTCGGACTTCAAGTCGCGTGACCAGATGGCCATTTCTTTCCTGCTTTTGATGGCATCGAGTACTTTGCGGTCGACTTCAAGTAGACCGTCGCCTGGTTTAGATTCTGGTTTCTTTCTTTTGTTTAACAGACTCATCCTGATGAATCTGCAACAAATGGAAACAAAACCCTAATCTGTCAAATTACGAAGAAGCTTACTCGAAGTCTAACATAAATTATTTCTAGCTTACTCTGTCAAATCTATATTTATAAAATTACAAAGAAAGATAAACCCTAACTGTGTATCAAGTCCTAGAGCTGCAAACAAACCGAACGTTCGGTGAACTGTTGGAAGGAAGTTCATTGGTTAAATAAACGAACAGACATGAAAAAGAAATTTTAATACGATTAACTAAATAAATGAACGTTCGATACACCCGTTTATTGTTGTTAAAAGATATTTTGTAACACATTTAACTAGTTTTCTAATCTTATCAAAAAACAAAAATATATAATATTATATGAAAATGAAACCTAACTGTAAATAGAACTATTTAGACATGAAATTGTAGATTGATAGTTATATAGAATCAGCAGCAATTGAGTAATTGAAGGAGATGATCTAACTAACCTTTGATGAGATTCAATTGCTAAGACAACAAGACCGCTATTATGCTACTGCAGAACAGAAAACAGTGTGAGCCGGCTGCAACTATAAATAATTAAAACCTAAAGATTTGGATTTTACACTGAAAAACCTTCAAATTGCCTCTTTGTTTGGGGTGTTTATTATATGAATCGACTAAAAATGTTAAAAAAATTGGATTTTGTAAGGGTTTTTTTTTGGTCTGTTTCTTGATGGAAACCGAGTTAGGTTTTTGGTTTTCGCTTGGTTCGAAATGAGTATGCCGAATTTTAAATAAAGGTTATTAAGATTTGTGATTTAGCATGATCCCGTTATAGTTTAGCCCAGTCTTATTGAACCCAATCCAATTCAATAACAAATAATAATAGTAAGTGTATTCAGTTTATTCGGTCGAAAACTAAATAAAGACACAATACAATTGCATAAAGTTTGACGCTTTGATTTAATTTGTGCTTGTGATTCTTGAACCAAGCTTATAAGAATACAAGCCGAATTAGTTTGGTGCTTGAATTACTACTCATGCCTTGTAAGTTGGCTCTTTTTTTTATATGATTTGGTATTTTGTTTTTACAAATTTCAAATAACAAGTTAAGGACACTATCAAACTATGCAAAGTCTCAAAAGGCTCTACATCAAGCCACCAATATACAAGAAATAAGTTTATCCTATACCTTCTACTTGAACTCAAAAATTCGTGAATCTATTAACTCAAGCCGAAGCAACTCAGTGTGCTATTTACGAGTCATGAGCTAGTCATAACCTTAACCTTCAAGTAACATGCGTTCTCTAATGGATGCTATTCATAATGATATATATTACAACCCTCTGATGATTATAATTTGATAAAACTATTTCTTGTAAGCAATTGCCTCACCATGTTGGTGAAAACTTGCTCCTTAACTCTTGATCATAGCATAAAATCACTATCGACTGCCTAGTTTAACACACCAAGACAATTTGTAAAATGCATCTATCTTTTTAAGTACTAAAAAGCGCATACGATGTTTATATGTATGTTACACCAGTCATATAAAACTCTATACACATGTGGGAAGGAGATACATGAAAAGAAGTATCCCAAAAAACTCCATTTGATGTACAATTTCCACAAACAAAGCCACTCCACCAACCGGGAGGGTCTCTTTGCTCCCTTGAAAGCTCATATGGCATCATCATATCTTGATTCTAATTACCTGCGTCTCGTTTCTTTATAGAAAGAGATCTATCACGGATCATGTTTCTAAGATCTTTCTGGGAATCAACATCAACACCCTCCTTCCTTGAAGTGTGGTTGACTGATGACTGTTCTTTAAGAGCTTCTTTCTCCAATCTTTTCTTTTCAGCATCCGCTTGCTGCTCATTTTCATCACGGGCCTTCTTGAACATTTTAGCAAATACTGCCAAAATTTGAGTTACTGCATCAACAAACCAAAGAAACAATGAGATCTTTTTCCATCTTTTTATAAATAATTAATGGATTTAACTTCGCTACAAAAACCTTGCTCGAAGGGACAACGAACAGGATCCTCTCCAAAATACTGTGAAAGTGAATCCGCATTTCTTCCCTGCAAATAATATTCCTTAAGATTAGTTAACATCGCCATTTGATGAGATTACTATCAGTTGGTGAAAACTGAAAACTCACCACTTCGGTATACAATGATATTAGAGCCCGCACTTCAGCTTCAGCAGTATCAAGAAAACCCTTTAACGCCTGAAAGTGTTGTGTTTACAAAAATACCCATCAGTACGCTTACACTTTCTAATTTTAACTTTTTTATAAATAAAGAACTCACCTTTTGGAAGCCAGCAGATATAGCCCCATCATTTTCAGAAGCAGTGAGCTCTTGCTCAACTTTTTCAAGACCTTTGCTCACTGCTTGCATTTCTTCAGCCAGTGTCTTCAATTGTATCTTTTAAGTCGATTGAATACCAAATTAGAAACTGAATATTTAAAAAAAAAAAGAAAGAAAGAAATATTTTGAGTTTTAGCATGTTGATATACCTTGGACGCGGCTTCCAAATGAACCAGATCCTTGTCAAAATCAAGCAACTCTGGCATCTTCTCAGCAAGAAGCTAGTGACGATATTATAGTTTACATGAGTAACAAAAATGAAAGAAAAATGAACGTCTTTCTAAACTGACAAATATATGTTTCAAAAAATCAGAAATATTTCTACCTTGCATAAATAATGCATTAGAGTCATCTTGTTGTTCCTTGCACGTGTATCCGACAATTTAAGAAGGCTGTCCAATTTAAATCCAATGGCAGATCCTGCAACACAGATTATGTGTGTATATATATAAAATCTTAAACTCAAAAATTTCAAGCTATTTATATAAAATCTTAGTGGTACCTCGAGCAGTCCCCTGATTTAATGCATTTCCAAGTGTAAGAATTGTCTGCATGATTTGACGCAACTTTGCAGATTCCTTGACCTACATTATACATGTGACTATTATTATACAATAACAATAAAACAAATTTTATGTGTTTACTAAATATTCAAAAAATCAAAATGTAGGGATCCTGATAGCAAATTACCTCTTTAGTAGCATCATTGATTGCACTAAGGTTTCGTCTTAAATCGCTGACCTGGAAATTTAAAGAGATAAAGGCATAGATAGCCAAAAACATTAAAACAATCAATAACGTTTATAAAAATGGTAAAAAGAAGGCCGCAAGGATATTTACTTGACTGGTAAAAGTAATTGTGAATGCAAACACTCGAAGTTTTGACTCAACGCGTGGGACCTTCATCAGCTCCATAAAAAACTAGAAGAAACTCAGAAAGTGAACCATAACATATGTTAGTATGTTACATACATATGTTAAATAATTGTTGACTTCTAAACTAGTTTTAATCTTATAGAGTACATTACCAGTTCACACTTCCCCAGCATTTCCTTGTTTCCTGTATAGTTCTGAGACAGCAGAAAAATAAACGGTTAGCACAAAATACAGGTGAAATCATATATAGATAATACAGAGAAGCTAATGAATGGAGCAGAGTACCTTTAATGTCTCCATTTCTTCTTTTGTGGGACAAAATTTGATAAGATTCTCAACTTGATCGATGTCTAAAGCAGAAGCATCCAATGCAAGAATCGCATTCTAAAAGGGAGAAGTAACTTTTGAGTATAATACTATTTTGAATTTACAGAAGAAAACAAAATATTATAACATACATAAACTAAAAAAACTTTTACTGTAAATGATTCATAACAAAAACCAGACAATTAAACGAACTCTCTCAATTTATGCGTACTTAAAGCGTAGCAAACTTTGCTAAAATATAGTGGCTGGAGAAAACAGAATTTACGACTTACGAGCATATCAGGCAGAGGAATCTTTATCTTCGTAAGCATGATTTCGCAATTATATGCTCTACGCAAATCAACCTGAAAATGTAACAAAAAAGAGAAGAAAAAAAAGTAGCTGTTAACAAAATTAAAATAGCATTGTTAATAATTTGCTAAACATATCACTGCATGCATTTCGGATAATCTAGCTAGACCTTGAAGATGAAAAAGAACAAACGATCTACACAGTCAAGAGAAGTAGAAGAAAGCCCACTCACCAATTGAACTTTCTCAGGTTTATTGATTTTTGAACCTCTTCTAGCTCCAGCTTTGCTGGTATTGTCAGAAATAGTAGCTGCTGAAAATAGACTCTCAAGCTCTGATATATCAATCTCAGGAGCCCTACAAAAAATACTTTTAGGTAACAATTTGCACAAGACAACCAATAAACAATATTTATATTAGTTGCTATGATTTATAACGGTAATTACTTTGACTGGTCTTCTTGTTTTTGGTTATCAGCCCATAGACTCCCTTGCATTGCTCTGGTAACTTTTACCCAGTGCAAGGGCTTCAAAGATGCTTTTTTAGGAGGAATTGAAGAACCAGCACCAACTCTACCTTTTCCACTGCTCAGAGAACCAGAAGAGCGTAACCGGTTATTGGATGGGGTAGGTTGCTGCAGCCCATTAGAGCCCTTTGGTCCAGGAGGTGGAGGTGGAGCAGGTCCACCACCGCCACTTGGAGGCGGAGGTGGCGCACCAGGGCGTCCTGGAGGTGGAGGTGGCGGACCAAGAGGTGGTGCACCCGGACCATTACGGCCCGGAGGTGGAGGTGGGGGAGGTGGTGCACCTGGACCATTGCGGCCCGTAGGCGGAGGTGGAGGAGGTGGTGCACCTTGACCATTGCGGCCCGGAGGCGGAGGTGGAGGAGGTGGTGCACCTTGACCATTGCGGCCAGGAGGCGGAGGTGGAGGAGGTGGTGCACCTTGACCATTGCGGCTCGGAGGTGGAGGCAGAGGAGGTGGTGCACCCGAACCATTGCGTCCCGGAGGTGGAGGTGGAGGAGGAGGTGCACCCGGCGGCTTGGTGGTTGAAGACAAAGTTCCTTGACTTGGAGCTCCAAGAGGGGGAGGAGGAGGAGGTGGTGGTGGCCCTGGGATAGCACTAGCTTTAGCTGTCACGCCATTATTGATTGTTGGTGGTGGAGGTGGGGGTGGGGGTGGTGGAGGGCCTCTAGAAGAAACAGATGAAGGTGGAGGTAAAGGAGGAGGTGGTGGTGGTGGAGGGCCTTTAAAAGAAACAGCTGGAGGTGGCGGTGGAGGCGGAGGTGGTGGTGGGCCTTTAGAAGAAATAAATGGCGGTGGAGGTGGAGGTGGTGGTGGTGGTGGTAGAGGGCCTCTGGAAGAAACAGATGGTGGCGGAGGTGGTGGCGGCGGTGGTGGAGGGACTTTAGAAGAAACAGGTGGAGGCGGAGGCGGAGGTGGTGGTGGAGGGCCGTTAGAAGAAAAAGGTGGAGGCGGAGGTGGTGGTGGTGGTGGCGGTGGCGGAGCTTTAGAAAAACTAGAAGTAGAGTCCAGCGGTCTTGGTGGTGGTGGCGGTGGCGGTGGCGGTGGGCTTTTCGTGGAGATAGGAGGCAAAAGTGGAGGTGGTGGTGGAGGTGGTAGCAGAGGATTGGCTGCCTGAGGAGCATCTCTAGAAGAATCCAAATCAGGAGTTGTTTCAGATGGTTGCGAACCAGTTGAAACATCTTCAACCGAAACTTTATTTGGAGACACTGAAGTGTCATTTGGCAACATAGCACCACTTCCAGACGATGAAACACTTGAATCAACTGCATCTGATGTTTTATGCTCCATTGATTCATCAAAAAAGTTGCCCAACGATGCATTATGTATATCACTACTCCTTTCAGATTCCAAAAAATCCAAACTATCAGCAACACTAGAGGCATTATTTTCATCCTCGGAGTCAAAAGGTGATGAATATGTACCCAATTTATTCCTCAGCATTGACAATTCTTTTGCATCATTTAAATGCGACAGTTGTTTGACTAGCCATAAAGCAGTATCATCACCACCATCACCCCATTCAATCCCATTAAAAAGTTCTTGAACTTTGTTAAAAGCTTCAATAGGCAATCCACCTTTTTCTTCTCCGTTCAACATTGTGGTTGGAGCTTTAGGTGTTGAAACATTCTCAACGTCTCCAAAAAGAACCTAACATATGCCAAAGAAAACATATAATCAAAATCTTGTCTCTAAAAGGTTAACTGCATAAAGAAGTAATCAACTTTGTTTTCACCCATAGAAACACTTAGAGAAATGTGTGTTTTAGGTTATGTAATCCTTACAGGTTACAATAAGCAGGATGACATGTCAGTATCTTAAAAAAAGTTGACTTCCCTGATATAGGTTACCTTAAAATAGAACTTACTTAAAAAAGGCTTTTTACGGGTGAAAAACAAACAAAAAATTTTAATTTCTAAATGATAGGATTCACCTCAGCTCGAAAACCTTTTGGAAACCGTGCCTTTGAGTCCCAAAGAGTGTCCAAGTTGTCACAGTTGAGAATCAAAATATTAGATCTGATAAAAGCGGTGTTAAACATTATGCGAAACATCATAACTTCTCTTTCAGAATCAATGTCTAAATGTAGACACTCTAGTACAACATCACCTTCCACCATACACTGAATATCAATCTTAATAACATCACTTTGTTTCTGCATAATGTAACTTCATTTGTTAGTCAATCACATCAAAAGAAAAGGTAGATATATAAAACTATAAGAAAATTAAAAAACAAGTCCTACCTGGCGGTAATGCCGAAGATTTCTACCTTTTCTAGGAGTTGAATACAACATTTGTGTCAAAAGCCCGTCTTTACTTAGAAGATTTCTACCATAAATTCGAATAATCGGTCTGCATCCGTGTTTATTATCAAAATTTGGAATAGCACGAAGAATGAGACAATCTAAAGACAAATCTCGTTCAGGTGGGGGCCACTCTTCAGATAAATTTCTTCTTGATATATATTGTAGGTAACGAAGTTGTGATGGGTACGGGTTTAAAGGTGATAACAGCTGAGATAAACCTTTAGGAGCTTCTCGATAAACAATTTCAAGAGTCTTCCGTTCTCCAGTATGCAATTTTTTGTAAATCAAAATGCTGGCTAAAAGAAATGCTAAAATTGGCCAGCCCCCTCTTTCACAATGAAGCAAGATGACATTTTGATTATTATTAAGTGTAAGCCAACTCTCGCATAAATGGAGAAAATGATGGACTAAAGATAATGGTAATAAGGGGCAGCCCTCATACTGTTTTGGATAGTCCATGACAGTGATGTCATATTCACATAATATTTCTGAGAATTGGCTCCTTCTTTCACCTTCTCGGAAATTAAAAGCAAGAAGAGATGACTCGGGAAATTCTTCATGTAACTCGTTACTAATTTCATGCAAGTAAAGTTGGTACAGTCCCTCAGGTAGAACTTCGGTTGAAAAGCAAGAATCAAAAACTACAAGGGTGACAGATAAAATAAATTAGTTAGAAACTTAAGGAATTGAATATTTACAAAATAAAAGGAACCTATAGTACCATAAATTCTATCTGTAAGCTCAAGCAAGCCATCTGGTGGTCTTCTATAAAAAAATCTACTGAGAAGAGACATAGCTTGTCAAACAAATCAGCTGCTATGTCTGAAAGAGGTAAATCTGCAAGGTGAAGAATAATTAGTCATGTAAAAATAAGTTTTGTTTTATAAGGTTAGAACATACACAACTAGCATATAAGATAGACAATATAAAATCATGTACTGCAGCTTTGGCATACAATTTAATGTTCTTTCATAACCTTTTTGGATTACTTGTTTGAACATGTGCATGTTATGGCTGTGTATCAGTATACCTTATTGCGCCAATATCATTGCTAATGTGACAACGATATATTTAATCATAAACTGGTAACTGAGTTAGAAACAAAATATCTCTGTATACACAGTGCAGATATAATCAATGGCTTATTTATGCCAAATGCGTTACATTAGTATTTCCACTTAAATGCACACAGAATTCTGAGACATGAATAAAAACCACATAGAAATAAAAATGACACGTTTATAGTTTTACACACAACTGTACACAAAGCGCCGCACAGTTGACTACAAAATGCGGCATGTAAGCGTGTAACCAAAACTTAGAATTTTGAATTGGATCTCAGTTACTTCATGACAAGGACCAAACTCACTGACTTCCAGTTCAAATATTTAAAACAAAGATTTTGTACCATCCTATGCGGTTAATGCGGAAAAACATCGGATATCGGTCAAGGACCTATATTTGAGATATTGATTATCGTGGTGGGATATATCGGTAATTTTAATATCATGCAGAATTCATATATATATATATATACACACCAATTTAACAATAGCAATTTAGTATACTCCCCTACCATTAACAAATTAACCTTTAACAACTTACAAAACACTAACAATTGTAGCAAGTAGGAACTGATTCAGACTTAAAACACTAACATTAAACACTAAAAACTGAACATTAAGACTTCAAAAACTAATCTCGTGAAAATCAGTGATATATCGCTGATATTATCAGTGCCGATATTTATAGCACCGATATTTACTGCGTAAATACCATCTAACCGAACCTTGTGGAAACATTTCCCCACCGATATTAAATTAATTATTATCAACACAACAGTAGCCCGTTCTCCCATTAATTTACCAATTGTCTGTACTACCATAACTTTCTTCAACTACTCAAACAACATCATATAACTATATGCTTCGAATCTCAAATTCCATACCGAATATCCTCTCGCTTATCAATTCGACTCGCAATCACACACAACACAACACAACACTAATTGAATTCCAATTCTCCGAACCAAACACAACTACAACCAGATCGATTCAAATTTCAAACTAAACGAGCGTTAATTACTCAATTTCAATTCAAAACCACTACACGCTACTTAAACTCAACGGTAAATGTTAACGGAAAGCGTTATAACGGAAAGAATAAAGCGAACGGATATTTAGGGCTTTAAAAGAGAAAATTACGAAATTAACCTCGAAGTTCACCGAAACAAATCGAACGGATGAATGAATGAGTCAATGGAGGCGGTGTAGTGGTGGTGGAACGGTGGTGAGACCGCCGGTAAGTTATAGGACGCCGGTGAAGAGTTGAAGCAGCGTGTATATGCGTGATGTATCTGAAAGAAATTTGAAATGAGGCTTTTTTTTTATTAATTTTCCCCTCTTTTTAGGCTATTATTATGACATTATGTAGTTGGATTGGACTATGTGACTTTGTCTGTTATTTTCAAGAAGTGCCACTTTCCACGTTTGGTATAGTACATATCATAAATCAATTGGAAAGCTTGGTTTATATTTATTACAATGAAATAAGTATGAGAAAATCATAAATGTGTGTATGTATATATTTTTATGCAGTTTTTTGTATAAACCATGGAGGATACAAATATATCAACAACAAAAAAATTGACGTACTTATAGATTTCTCAACAGATGATACATTACTGGTTGCTTTAAACTCGTGCGTTATGATGGAGAATCAACGGAAAGTCAGTTGGTATCAATTCGGTTTGTGATACAACTTTGGTATTTCGGTCGCTATCGGTTTGATTATTCATGGTAAATCTTATTAAAGTTAATTACTACTAATTTATTTAACAATCGAGGTTAATTATTGTTCATACTAAACTAGCAAATTACCCGACGCGTTGCGCCGGGACTGGTCAGATATGCTTATATACCTGTCATGTTACTCTAAATTCTAATACACAAGCGTTAAAACAAATAAAATATTTGGCCGCTAAACCTCGAACGTTAGTAAATCCGAGCATTGTTGGTACCCGGCGTTGTGGCGGTGAGTCGACACGAATTTGGTCGGTTTTAGTTATTATACGGTATAAACAATGTTGGTAAAGAACCTGAGCATTGTCGGTACCCCGGCGTTGTGGCGTTGAGTCGACACGAATTTGGTCGGTTTCAGTTATGTTTTTACGGGACAATATAAACAATATTGGTAAAACGTAAGCGTTAAAAACCCAAAAAATAAATTCGTCAAATTAACATATAAAAAAATAAAATATCTAAAATGGCGTTTATTCGGTCGATAAAACCTGAGCGTTAGTAAAACTCGAGTGTTTTCGGTCCCGGCGTTACGTGGTGAGTCGACATCAATTCGGTCGGTTTCAGTTACGTTATTTATGGTTCCAGAACTAAAACAAAAATGTCTGTAAAATCCGTTTGTTGGTAAATCATGTGTGTTGTCTGTTACAGACGTTGTAGTGGTGAGGCGACACGAATAACCGTTTAATCATCAAACTTGAAACAAAAAACTAAAAATATATATATAATACTTGGACAGTCGGGCGCCGCCAAATAAACCAATCATAGTCCAGCGGCGCCAAACTTTCTTTTTAGACAGAATTACAAATTTGGTCCTTTAAAATAAGACGAATTACGGTTCGTGTCCTTTTCTAAGTTTCCTTGCAGGCGGTGTACTTTAAACTTTTTTTTCCTACAAGTTTTGTCCTTTGCGCTAACTGGGTTAGAAAAACTCAGTTAAATACCCTCACGTGAGGCGCATGTGAGGGCATTTTTGTCTTTTCGCCTGTAATTTGTCTAATATATATTAAAATGATTCTCTCTCTCTCTCTTCCCATCCTCTCTCTCTCTCTCTCTCTCCACACCAACACCACCACTTCTTCTTAAATCCGGCACCATCTCCTGGAAACAAGCCGATGAGGCCATTCCGCTCCGGCGAGGAAGATGACAACACCATCTCCGGTCTTCTTCTCCGGCGAGGAAGACGACAGCTTTCATGAAAATCATGACTAACCTGATTTTGACTTTAAGGTCAATTACATGCCTGCATAATTTTACATGAAACAAAAACCCATTAAAGCAGCCAAACAAAACAAACCCGGATCGGAAGAAAATCATCAAAATGATAGATTTTATTATTATTATTGGTTTCTAATATGAATCAATAATATTCATATTCACCATCTAATAATAATAATATAAACATCAGATCTACCGGAAACCAGTCATGCGACGAGCCGGAAGACCCAAGACCGTCGCCGGAGATCCGATCGGACCGCCGCCGGGCGAGCCCCGGTACCGCGGCGTCCGTAAGCGTCCCTGGGGACGGTTCGCGGCGGAGATCTGTGACCCGTGGAAGAAAGCCCGTGTTTAGTTAGGTACGTTTGATTCCGCCGAGGACGCCGCACGCGCCTACGACTCCGCCGCACGTGCCCTCCGTGGATCCAAAGCCAAGACTAATTTTCCTCCTTTAACAAACGAAACGATTGATGATATGATGATGACGTCAGATCGGAGTCACGGTCACGCCAAGCCCGTGCCGACGATGAGCGGCATGAGCAGCACCGTGGAGTCCGCCACACAGCCGACTGTAAACCCGGTTCATAGATTGAAATTAAAGCCGGTTCAGGTGGATGACGATTGCCATTGTAATTGCGACTCGTCGGAGTCGGTGGTGGATGATTTTTACTGTGACGTGGATCTGACGTCATCTTCGTCACGGAAGCCGTTACCGTTTGATCTGAACCTGCCTCCGCCGCCGGTGTCTGATGAGTATGGACTTTGTTCTAGAGAGAGAGAGAGAAGATGGGAAGAGAGAGAGAGAGAGAATCATTTTAATATATATTAGACAAATTACAGGCGAAAAGACAAAAATGCCCTCACATGCGCCTCACGTGATGGGATTTAACTGACTTTTTCTAACCCAGTTAGCGTAAATGACAAAACTTGTAGGAAAAAAAAGTTTAAAGTACACCGCTTGCAAGGAAACTTAGAAAAGGACACGAACCGTAATTCGTCTTATTTTAAATAACAAAATTTGTAATTCTGTCTTCTTTTTATTATATATAATAATAATAATAATAATAATAGTTAATTAAAAATTGTTAAATTTAGGGAGTAAAACCGGTAAATTAACAAAGTTATGAAAAAAAAAGGTACATCAAATCGCCCCCGGAGGAATTCAAATTCAAACGCAGGTGTTAAGCTTGCCAAGTTTTATGCATGTGTCATCTAACAACTCCACTAACTCTTTTGTTTTGTCATTAAACGGTTCTCATATCTATATATTAAAAAACTTTTGACGATAATGTCAGAGACCGCCAAATTGCAATTTTTAATACAAATTTAATAGCTTCTATGATTAAAACTAAATAGTTATATGATTTAATTTTTTTTTTTGAATGGCAAATTTCATTAAACACCCAAAAAACGAACTAACTCCAAGACGGAGATAGTTCCAAGCCACAACAAGGAAAAAACGGCTAAATTACATCAAAAAATTGAAAGATTGGAAGAATGCCAACCCTTCCAATCTACATCACATTTACCCCTACTTTTATACCAAAGGAAACCCATCGACTTTACGTCCGAAATAATCTCAGTAATCTTTGTATTATTCTTCGTAAACACCTTCTCGTTTCTCGCCTTCCAAATGCGCCAACATGTTAGCACCAAGATGCCATGAAGCAGCTCCTTTTTCCGGTTCGAACTCCCCGACTGATCAACAATAGTCTGTATATCATTAATTGAGAATAAGAAGATCGGAGGAATGTGACACCACCGAGCGATTCCATTCCAAACTCCGTCAGCGAATCGACACACCGTGAACACATGTTCAGCCGTCTCTTCAACTTCTCCACATAGGACACACTTGCAGTCTCCTACCAAGATATTCCGTCTTCTAAGGGCAACCTTTGTAGGAATCCGATCTAATAAAGTTCGCCACATAAAAATGTTGCACTTAGCCGGTAGCCAACTACTCCATCGAAACGTATGCCCAACAGCATCTGAATTGAAACTTTTAATCCACGACTTAGTTTCCTGTACCGTTAGTTGCTGCAATCGACCCTTATTCCATTCCCACAAATCCCGGCTCGAGTCGAGTGTAGTACCTGAAACCATCTGAGAACACTCAACAACCTCAGCTATTTCTTGGACAGTGGCCGGATACTTCTTCCATTCCCAAGTCATTGCACCAACAAAGTCATTATTGCCGACTCTATCCGCGACCATACACCATTTATTCTTTTCGAGACGGAAGAGTGCAGGGAATAAAGTCTTCAAAGGAAGGGGATTTATCCAAGGATCAATCCAGAATTTAATACTCAATCCGTTCCCGACCTTACCTTGCATCAAACTACTAAAGCTAGATCCATTCACTATAAGCCGAGAACCACTTTTAACAATCTTTGACCAAGTACCCGAAACATTCCTATTACACGGAACAGATTGCCACCGTCGTTTAGACCCATGAACAGCATCAACTACTTTCCTCCATAAAGCATCGCCCTCCATTCGGTATCTCCATATCCTTTTGAGTAATAACGCATTGTTGCAATCATCCAACTTACTCAAGCCTAACCCACCATCCTTTTTTGAGCGAGTAACTACATCCCATCCAACCCAGTGGACTTTATTAGCTTCCAAGTTTCCTCCCCACAGAAACTTTTTAATCATCACCTCAAGCTTTTGGATAACCGCAACCGGGGCTTTAAACAATGAAAAATAATATGACGGGAGACTCTCCAAAACGGCTTTTATCAAAACAACCCTTCCACCAATTGAGAGGACTCTAGATCTCCACTTCGAAAGCCTGTTCTTGAAAACTTGCACCACCGGCTCCCAATTATTAATTCTGTTCATATTAGCACCAACTTGAATCCCAAGATACTTGAACGGGGTTACTCCCGGACGACATCCCAACTCTCCCGCCTTCACCCTAACCTCTTCCCCATTTTTCCCAACACTAAAAAGGGTCGACTTGTTAATATTAATTTTTAGGCCCGAACACAAATGGAAAATCCGCAAAATTCTTTTAAGCGTCCGGAAATTCGAATCCGACCATTCACCCATAACCATTGCGTCATCCGCATACAGCAAATGAGAAATTCTAGGACCTTCATTAGGAAGATCAACGCCCTTGAATAGACCAACATCACACGCCTTTTTGATAAGACCTGAGAGTGCCTCCATAGCTATAATAAACAAAAAAGGGGAAATAGGATCTCCTTGGCGCATACCTTTCCCACAAGCGAACTCAAAAGTAGGAGACCCGTTAACAAGAATAGAAGACCTAGCCGATGACAGCACCCCATAAATCCACATACACCAAGGTTCTGGAAACCTCATTTGCCGCATCACCATCAATAGAAATCCCCAATTCACATTGTCGTAGGCTTTTTCGAAATCAATTTTAAACATAAAGAACTCTTTACCACTTCTTCTAGCCCAAGACAAAACTTCACTGACGACTAATGGCCCATCTAAAATATATCTTCCCGCAATAAAAGCCGATTGAGTTTCATTAATCAGAGAATCCATTACCTTCTTTAATCTGTTGGCTAAGACTTTAGATATAACTTTGCTAACTATCCCAATTAAGTTAATAGGCCGATATTCTCCCAATTCCACAGGGTCGCTCACTTTAGGGATCAGAGTTATGAAAGACGACCCCGCCCTACGACTAATCACCCCATTGTTAAAGAAATGTTGAAAAATACTACGAAAATCTTGTGAAAAATAAGACCAAAACTTTTTCACAAACCGAAAATTGAATCCATCTGGACCCGGTGCTTTATCACTCCCGCAACCGAACACCGCGTCCTTAATTTCCTTTTCAGAAAAAGGAATCACCATCTCATCTGCATCAGCCGCCTTGATTTGCTTTAACCCGTAACATGCGAGGTACGGTCGCTCACCCATATCTTCAGTAAACTTTTTTCTAAAAAAACCGAATACCTCTTTTTTTATTGCACTCGGTTTCGTCTCCCATCTCCCATTGATCATGAGGCCAGGAATCGAATTACGAGCTTTCCTAATATTAATCGAACCGTGGAAAAAACTGGTGTTTTCGTCTCCATCTTTCGCCCACTTGATCCGAGCCTTCTGTCTGAGATCTTTATTCTTGAAATCCTCAATTTCCTTCAATCGCTTTTTACCTTCCTCAAAAATCCAAGATTCCTCTGCAGACAACTCCCTACTCTCCAATATAACCTCCAGGTCGTTCACCTCTTTTTTTAAACAAAATTCCTCCTCCACTTCATTAGTCAAAACATCTTTTATCCACAATTGAATTCCTCTCCTTATCTTCTTTAACTTAGACATAAACACCTCATCTGGCTTTCCCACCATTCCATTGAACCTCAACAAGGACCGGCTAACAACCTCTTCGATACCGTTCCTGTGCAGCCAAGAATTGAAAAAACGAAAAGGTTTCGCACCGAAGTTCCGAGACACAACCTTTAAAACTAACGGGCAATGATCCGATTTCTCCCTAGCCAATGCCCGATACTCCGCATTGGGCCAATCATTAAAAAAGTTCCACGAAACAAAAATTCGGTCGATTCGGCTTAACTTATCTCCTGCAAGAAAAGTAAACTTACGGTCTCTCAAAACAAATTCACATAAACCCGATTCTTCAATAAATTCATTAAATTCCGAAGAAGCAACCGCATTGAACTTTGAGTTCCTCCTCTCGTCTCGGTGTCTAACACAGTTGAAGTCACCACCCACGATCCAGTACTTGTCATCCGCCTCCATAATGCTCTTTAAATCGTTCCATACCAACCGTTTGTCTACCAACTTATGAGGGGCATAAACATTGATGAACGTAACTTCCTTTCCACTTTCTTTAATCACACCTGAAACGGCTAGAAAGTTCCTGTGCTTGACCACCACTGTGTTCACCAGCAGCTTCGGATCCCATAATGAAACCAATCCACCCGACCGTCCCGTCGCATCAACCCATTCATATTGAAATTCTGAATTCCCCCAAAATTTACCCATATCCAGCCCCGCAATAGACACAAATTGAGATTCCTGTAACATCACAAACCCCACCTCATTAGCACTTCGAAGATTACGAACCCAGACACTCTTACCCTCGGATCCCATCCCTCGAATGTTCAACGATAAAACATTCATTGACAAACAAATTGAGAACCTTCTTCCATTATCGCCTTGGCCACAGGACCTTCGAATTTCTCTATATTAGAAGCACCGAGCACCTTTCCCAGCTGAACCGTTTCCATGACTTCGTTCAATTGAGGATCTAGTATTGAGTGGGAGTTCTCTTCGATGCCGTCAATAGACTTGAAACCCATCGGGTTCACACTTTTGTTCAAATCTGGGGTCTGAAAATTATCCTGAAAAGCTTCAATATTCGAGACCGAAGTTCTGGGCATTGGGCTCCCCTTCACAGCCCAAATATATCGGTCCAAATCGAACATATCATCTTCCTCTCTAAGCCTCTTCTTGGGCCTCTCCTGGCCCACTGGTGAAAATGATTTATGTTGCCTGGATTTTTTACGGAACCCCTTCCCTTTCTTTTTCAAAGTATCCCTACAATTGCTCCCATCAAATAAATGATGATTAAAAGTTTCCTGAATTCTCGGACCGTTTCCTTCTTCAATGGCATCAAGATTGGAAGGTTGATCTTGTTCCACAAAAGTTTCCTGAATTCTCGGACCGTTTCCTTCTTCAATGGCATCAAGATTGGAAGGTTGACCTTGTTCCACAAAATTTGCACCTTCCAAATTTGCACCCATGACCCCGGCGTTGACCTCATTCGAGTCCATGCTCACTTCGTCTTCTACGTCCTCCGCCGCATAATCTTCATCTTCCACATTAGCTATGCAATCAGGAATCCAATCACCGGACTCCTCTTCCACCAGAATGGGAAAAACATTAGCCTTCCAATTCAAACTGATCCGTTGTTGAATCCTGCTCACCGATTTACTTAGAACCCCAATCAACACATACGAGACATCATCATCTTCTTCAGATATGTTCGCAGGTTGGACCACAACACCAAATTTGGATCCAATGTCATTAATCACCTGTTCAACCGCCAAACATAACGGGACCCCATAGACTTTAATCCATGCAATACGTTCAAAATCAAGAACCTGTCCATCCCACTCTTCCATCCTCTCAAAAACCGAATCCCACACTTCTTTTCTTTCTAAAAACAACTCTTTCTTTTCTTTATCTTCAAACACGAGGATAACCAAAAAACCACCCACATACTTAATGCAAATCTTACTCTTAGCAGCCCGTGACAGCCAGGTCCGTAGATTTGTCAATGAATTAAAATCTTTTACCCTGCCAACCAATCCACGGTCGCTCCAGTTCGACCGTACAGCAATTCCAGACTCCACCGTCACCTCCATCGTCCCTTGCTCTGGATCTTTATCGATGAGAGTGTCCCGGAAAGACCTAAGGCCAACAACACTCGGACCCGGCTTATCCGTAACCACCTCTGTAACTTTTTCCATAGAAACATCTTTCTGTGCCGCGTTCTCGCTAACCGGCTGCCAAACCTTGGTATCCTTCCTAGTCATCTTCTCGCCATCCACAAACCTTGCTAATACTATATATAACTTATAGCTGCCGATCCAAACGTCTTTGAGATCCTTCTCGAGTCCCACCGGATCCCTCACATTACGAAAGGATACAAAACCAAACCTCTTCCCGAGTTTATCATATTTCCTAGCAATATACGATCCGTGAATGTCCCCAAAAACCTTCAGCACCGCAACCAACTCTGCCGATGAACACCTCTCCGGCAGGTTTGAAACAAAAACCTTTGTAATCACCACGTCCTGTTGTCTTGATCTCCTGCTGTTTTTCGTCGAAACATCATACCAAGTATCAACCCTAAAGCGTTCCCTGCCCGCCATGTGAGAGAGAGAGTTTCTTTCTCTAAAACCCCGAAATTCCGGCGACGTCACGGCGGCGGCGGTCAGCGGCAGCAACAGTTGCTGCAGCAGCTCCGGTTCAGCAGCGGCAGCGAGATATCAGCCGGAAACGGGAGGCGGTGGCGGTGGCGGCGATGAAACGGGAGGCGGTGGCGGCTGTTTTGGTGATGGTGGCAAGGGTTTAGTTATATGATTTAATTGGATTAGGCTTTGAGCATCCACATTTTTAACATGTATAGCTTGGTGATACATTAAAAAACACTCATTTTTATAAATACCAAAAACTGATGATAAAAATATTCAATATTGTTGCCACATCATCGTTACATTTTTTTTATTTGTAAATACTTATCTATGTATATTTAATAACAATAAAAAAAACTAACCACCCCAACACCCTTTGGTTTTTCATACTTATGGATGAACGATGCTTCACAACAAGCTCTCCCAATGGTAATATATTTTGTTTTAAATGCCCACCTTTGCAATTGAACAACCCTCCCCCAAACAACCATCATGGCTGATATTGATTTTAGTAGGCTGTTAGTTCGTGCCTTGACGTGTTTAATAGAATAGAAACTACGTGATTAACAAAAGTATCAAACATGAAAACGACTCGTTTGACAATTGACTTTAGTGGTTTGAGCATTGCGGTTGTGAGGGAAACCCATAGCCATGTAGGTAGGTACCTAAAGAAAATTGTCTTTCTACAAGGGCATGATAGGTTAGAGACGATGGAACCAGATGTGAGGGTTTTTTTTATTTATATTACAACTAATCACCGACACATTTACGATCTTCCCAACATGTTTGACTCGTTTAGATAAATGAGTTACTCGTATTATGTTTAGGTTTCACGATCTTTATAAGTGTGTTTAAGACATGTTATGTTCAGGTTACACGATATTTTTAGACGTGTTCAAATTAGGATTGCTAGTTTACTATAGATTTGGTTTGAAGAAAACAAAGCAAAATGTGCACAAAACAAAACAAAGTCCGGCTAAAATCCAACAATTTCATTTCCAATCAAATACCATATCCATAACTGAACCTAGTATACTTTAGGATCACATAACATAGAAGTCACCAACAACTTAAACATAAAAACATTCATATTCATACTGCATAATATTAGCTGTAACTCAAGCGGTGGCCGCAGCAGCATCAGCTTCAATCAATTGTTTCACCTTGGTGATATAGTCGGTCATCGCTTCCTCCTTGGATTTCGCTGCAAAACGTAAACACATCAAATACCACAACTTGACATTTTCAAATATTATGTAATAAGTCCACATGTTCCAACAATAACAATACCTTCACAAGCCTTCCAGGCATCCCATTTAGCCTTCCCTTTCAAGTCGAATATGCCCGGACGAGCTGCAAATCCAACAAAACAATTATTAATATATAATCACATCACAAACAAACATAGTTAACCAGGCATAATAAAGGTCCATACTTGTGTTGACTGGTCCAACTGTGGCTTGCTTGAACAAGCCATACAGAATGAGCAAGTCGTCATCGGTCGGCTTCTTAGTGAGTTGCTTAACTTTCTCAGCATGCTCATCAAATTCCTCCTGTAATACATAAATCGTCATTTAGTAACTAGATTCACTAATCTATTCCTTTGCCCCAAGTATACACACATGTTTCCCCAAATTATAACTCATAAGGTAGCAGATTATAGGGGTGCAAACGAGCCGAGCCACTCACTAGTTACTCGATCTCGGATCGATAGAAACCTCGGAAAAAGCGCACTTTTTCGAGTCGTCATATTGTCTATTTTTATTTTTATTTTTATTTTTTTCAAAATGTCCAACTCAAGTCCAGTCGATTCCTCTACTTAATAATCGTCACATGACAAGATTTTCAACCTAACAAGATTTTGTCACGCATAAAAAAAACTAGGCGGAGGCAAAAAAAAAAATCTCAGCATATTTAAAAAGAAAATATCATCGGAAGACAGAGAATCTTGTCGGGGCGCCTAAAAGTTCCCTTCGGTCTGACTTTTATTTCAAAAAACCAGGGACCTCGAAGGGATATTGACATGTGGCGTAACCTAATTAGTTGAAAATCTAGTCGGATGACAATTATTAAAAGCTACTCAAGCTCGGATCGATTAAAAGCTCGAAATGAGCCGAACCTTAAATAAATCAAGCCCGAGCTCAAGCCACGAGAACTCGTTTAACTTGTATTTTGTAGTTTTACCTCTTTTAAAATAAACTTGTATATATTAACTTCCCACTTCACCACGGTAATATATGAGCTTGGGCCCAGCCCATTAACTAATTAATAACAAATAAACAAGCTGAACCCGAGTCAACAGAAAGCTATCAAACTCCACGATGAACAAGATCAGATCTGTTATAGGAACTGATCTGATCTAATTTAATTAATAATTGATGGATAAATAAATGAAATTTTCATGTGGGTTTTATTTAATTAGGATTGAAAACGATCAAATTGCAGTTAATAAGAAAGAAATCAAATGATTGTAGGGATTATATGAGTGAATTCAATACCTGCAAACCCATTTCTTGGAGAAGAATTAATAATTGATTGAGTGGGTATTGAGGATGGTGATGTGATTGTGTGCGGGATAAGTGAGTTATTGTTACTCTATTTATAGAATTATAGATGTGTATGTATAGTTTGTTCCGGCGGAGAATTCAAGGATAATAATAATAATAATAATAATAATAATAATGCAATCTAAGTTTTGAAGGCTTTACAATTACAAAACTTAACTTTTTAATTTAGCTTTTTCAACAAGTAATAAATAATCATCCATTAATAGCACACTAGTGTAAAACGTCTTAAGTTTTTTTTTTTTTTTTTTTCACGGCAAGGGTAAAATCCAGTAAATTCCTCTACTTAATAAGCATTACCTGTGCCCTGCTTGTGGTGCGCGCATATAATGTATATATGTGTGAACTCTCGGGTGGGCAAAAGTGAAATTGCACTAATTTTGACGTTATTTTACTAATCTCGTGAAAATAACGTTAAAAGTGGCATAAGGTTAATCAGGCATCATATGGTGGCGTTGATAGCTGATGACAAGGTACATGCATCAATCAGCCGGTGTCCCGATGATTGAGTGTTATGTGCCTTATGTCCAAGGCTTGATGCAAAACTACTATCGAGCCGGGGGTCTCACCGAAAGCAGCCTCTCTATCCCTATGGGGTAGAGGTAAGGATGTCTACATCTTACCCTCCTCAGACCCTACCATAGCTTTGCTATTGGTGGGATATACTGAGTACGATGATGATGATGACGATGATGATGATGATGATGATTTTCAACCAACAAAATTATTTCATGCTTGAAAAAAATCTAAGAGAAAGCAAAAATAAAATCTCAGCATAAGTAAAAAAAAAACTTATCGGAAGAAAGAGAACTTCGTCAATATGCCTAAAATATCCAGTCGGTCCGACAATTTTTTTTCCAAAAAATTTGGGGGTCTCGACAAGATATTGGCATGTGGTGTGACGTGGTTGGTTGAAAATTTGTTGGGTGATGATTATTAAGTAGGCGGGTCGAGTGGATTTGGAATGAAAATTTTGAGAAAACCTCGTTTAAATGAATAAATTGTTTATTTTGACCAGTTAAATGGATATTTTGGTAGTCTTCCCTTGTATTCATATGCTAGGTAGTGATATCCTATATCAAAATCATGGTCATTACCTAGCTTTACAAATGTTAACTAACTTCTACAAACATATGCTTTTATTATAGCTATAATGTGATAGTGAGGCCATTCATATTGTAAGTAATCCCGTATTCCATGGAAAACTGTACATATAGAATTCAATTGTTATTTTGTTCGAGACAAAATATGAGGATGGAATGGTCAAAAAACGCCATTTATAAGTGGGAGTAAACTGACTAATGTTTTCACTAAAGCATCGCAAGGAAGTCAAAATAACCATATTTGTAACAAGTTCACATGATCCATATTTTATGTTTTAGATTAAAAGGAAGTAAACTAACTAATATTTGCACCAAAGCATCACAAGGACGTCAAAATAAACATATTTGTAACAAGTTCACATGATCCATGTTTCAATCGGTTATAGCCATTGTTTGTTTGGGAGATTCGGATGATAAATGGGTGTGGGAGCTGGATCTAGCAGACGTATTTTCAGTTAAGTCAATTAGAAAACACATTTATAGTAAAGCCCCTCAAGATGGGAGTCGTATTATTAGATGGAATAGACTTATCCTGAGAAAAGTTAATATCCATGTTTGGAGACTGATTTTGGATCGTCTTCCTACTATATTAAACTTAAATAAGAGAGGTTTTGACATTCAACTTATTGTTTGTCTAACCTGTTTAGTTACATTTGAATCTTTGAATCACGTGTTTAGTGAATTTTATTTTGCTAATAGGATGTCGAGTTGTATTGGTAGGTGGTTGGATATTTCTTTTCCAGTTGTCAAATCTCCTCAATCGACAATCATGTGGTTATATTCGCTTACTATTATCAAGAAGAAGAGAGAGGTTGTTAAGACGATTATTTGTACCATTTGGTGAAGTATATGAAGGTTTTGAAATCGAGAGATTTTTTGTCACCGAGAAGCCGAAAAGGAGAATATTTGATTCTATAATTTCTTTGTCATATTTATGGTGCTCTAGTCATAGTGTTAAATTTTATGTTGATTGGATATAGTGGTTTAAAAATCCCCTCTTTAGCATGTAAACATTTTTTTTCTTGGTGTAAGGTTAGCTTTTAACCAGCCGGGTTTGCGATTTCAATAAAGTTGTCTTTAAAAAAATGTTGTTAAAAGGGAGTCTTGAGTTTTGTTATGTGTTTAGTTATTTTTCTATATATTTCCCTATCTACTATCTCGTTAATTATTCAATAATAATACATCGAAAGATTTTTCGTCTTTAATGACACATATTCTACGTACAATGACATATAAAAGTAGATGCCACAATATATTTGAATATGTGAAGCAACGAAGATCAAACTGTTAACGCCATAGGAAATAATCAAATTCACTATTTGATCGTTTTTAAGTTTTGTTTAACTTAATCCTTTTACGAGTCAAGCTCGAGTAGCTCAACCTACACACAAAATGGTAAATATTTAGCTATGATTTGTTGTTGTTATTGCTAATATGTATTCATTTTTCTTTTTTAATTGAAGTATTTTCTTATATAAAACATTTTTAGATGATATTAATTCTTTTGCACTATTTTATTATATCAATAGTCAATAAACTTCAGACATGTCATAATATAGTGCAAAATAACATAAATGACTTCTTGATTGTATAACATGCCATGGTTTTCTCGTATAATATAACATGTTCTTCGTTAGCTCAGTTTTATAACATAAAACAGGGAAAGTAAAAAAATATCTATTTTGATCATGATAATCTCCATAATGTACTTACATATTTCATCGGTTTAATTATATTCAAATTAAAACCAACCGGGTCGTCCTTTTTTCTAACCCAATGATTGAGGTACAGTTGTCAAGAATGTTTCCCGTCGACGCCTTGTTTTTTGTCCCACCCAACAAAAATTTTCTAGGCGGCGCCGGGTGGACTTTTCTAGGTGCCGCCGCCTGGTTGTTTTATTTTTAATTCGATATTTTTTGTTGTGGTAACTCTTTAATAAGATCCTTCGAGAAATCAGGTTGTTTTATGGGTTTAAGACGACTACCCAGCCGTACATGCGATGACTTCAAATACTTTGATAAATTCCGTGTCCTCTTGTGGCCAGCCGCCTCCGGACAAGTCTACACATTTAACATTTAAAGATCAAAATTTAAAATATAAATAAGAAAAAAATCAAAATTTTAAAAACCAGACACCGCCTGAAACATTTTTGTTGGGAGGGTCAGAATACGAGGCGCCGACGGGAAACATTCTAAACAGGTGTCACGATCATTGGGTTAGAAACATAAAGACAGATTAGTTTGCTTTGAACTGAATATAATAAAACTGGTAAGATTTATATGGACATTTTAACTTTTAAGAATTACCATAGTTAACATGGACATTTTTGTCATTTTTCTGGTAAAATAACATAACATAATATGGTTTCTAGGTTCTCGAGGCTATTTGTAACCGACATTGCATGAGGGTGTAATTGTCAAATGCTGTAAACATGAGGGTTATCTGGAGATTAGAGAATAAAGAATGAAACAACTAAGCATATTCTGGTTATAAACTTATAATTGCGTGCATATGGCGCAACACATGTGGTTGGTTGCCAACTTGCCATCCCGCTATATTAAGGCTTTTATAGGGATCTCGATTCTTGTATAGTACCACTATGGTGAATTAGTATGTCATATAATCAAAAATCAAAATAGCCTTATGAGTTATGATATATGATTATAAATAAAAAATAATCGTTTACAATATATAAATGATTCCTATACAAATATTTATTCTTCTCTTATGTTTTTATATTCATGACACAAGAGGCCGCTTTAGATCATCCTATAGGAGACGGTTACATTATCTTTTTACCTGATTTTGTTTGATTATGTTTGTCACATAACACACCGAATCAAACCATAAACTCAATGTAAGTGTTACCGGTACCAAGCTCATCCCTAACAGATGGTAGATATGGCAACATACGAGCCGACACTAAAATACCTAAAAAGAGAGACATGGACCACACAAGATCCAACCTCCATCATACACATGTCACCTATTCGTGAAATACCCACTACACTCACGGCTAAAAAGTGTTGGCTTTGCTATGTCTAAAGACATTCTGAAAATTCGGCTCCTTCACAACGCTAACTCAGACAATTCGACCCTTTCACAAACCACACTCAGCAAATTTAGCTCCTTCAAAGATCACTTGAACACATATAAAAGAAGTTATGCCTATTTTCGCAAACTTGGTAGTCCACATGCCTATTTGGTGAATTTCCTTTAAATTAAAGATATAATATAAGTAGTGTATAGTAGTAAAAATGGAATACGAAATACTCCATTTTTAACCCAAAAAAAAATGAACCTTGTTTTGTTAAGAACTAGTAATTTCACCCCTGCATTGCGGGGGACTGTGATGGTCGATTTGAATGTTGTTTACCGAAATATAAGATAGGTGGTGCCTAAGTCAATCACCTATGCTAATGCTCAACTTGGGATGCCATATTAGCCCTAGGCCATGGAAGAATCAAGTAGAGCTACATTAATGCCAAATTAGCACTACGTAGTAGCAGTGTGTGAAGTTTACAAACTGTGTAGCATTGGCTATTCAAGTTAAGATACACCAAATTGATACAAAACACCAGAGATAATAGTTTAATACAAATCATATACACCGAAGTCCATCACAATGGTTTTTTTTTCTCCCCACCCCTGAACCGGCCGTTTAAATCCCAATTTTCAATACCAGCAACTAAAAAACAATTCACATATCCACACACATTCACAAGCACATATATAAACAAATAATGTTAGATCATATCAAAATCATATATTGCAGAACTGAAGTAAATCTATTTTGCAGAGAGAGAATATGATGCAGTGGTTAGATTCATCATGGTCTTTTAACACCATTCAAGCCATGAACACCACATGCAACATATAACCCCAAATGTGAAAACCGGATGCTCAGATCGATCAATGTCGAGCGATCATCAGAAAAACAAACCCAAGACTCAAAACCCCCCATTGAAGCCATGAACCCACTGAACAAACAACACTCGGCTCTAAACTTTCGAACACTTGAACTCATAAGTCCATGCTTTTCAACAAACCAACATTAATGATCACAGCGAAAGCTTATAGGTAGAAACCCAAACTAAACTGTTGAGATAGAGCCCGTCAACAGTAACCGCCATACCACCGCCACGTAGGGTTCCAATATGGAACTATCGAAACCCGGTAACAAAATTGATCGGCAGCAACACAAATCAAAAGCACATACCCCGTCAGACCACTGTCAACACCACACCACCATCACCTATGGTCCCGATACGTAACCCGATGGAAACATAAATGGAGGTCGCAACAGGAGAGATCGAGGTCGTAACCGTCATCGTTGTAGCTTTGTCGCCGGCATGGCTGACCTCCTGAACAATATCCGCCGCCATCTTGGGATTCAACCACCGGTATTGACTGAAACGCCCAACAAAACCGCTACGACAAAAGCCAGAGATAAACCGTTGGCGGTGGTGGAGGACGACATGATGGCGGTGGATTCAACGAAGAGAGAGAGAGAGAGAGAGAGAGAGAGAGAGATAAGAGAGAAAGCAGGTACAACTAAGTATGTAGTTGCAAATAAATCTCTATAGTAATAAAAGAAAAACATTTTTTTTAAATTCTGACAAGTGGCATGTTTCTGAATGTTTTGTTTGACGGTTACAACAAAGATTAAACAAAACAAATTATCATTTATTATTTAAAAAAATCCTCAAATAAAACATTACCCTCAAATAAAACAACTGTCACAAATCCTAATCCCTTCTTTGTCTCCTCCAGTAGCAGCCAACACAAAACTGCATCGTCCTTCCTTCATCCCGATCAATTGCTTTCGATATATTTTCTAGTGAACCCTAATCCCTAATTCAGGTGTTTATAGATAAAATCATCCGATATATTTTTCTAATTTTGCTTAAATTGTGAATCTGTTCTTCTTTTAGGCATTTTCAGTTTTGTCAAAAATGTGTAATCGAATCCTTTTAATGTTTGTTTCTATTATACTATTTTTACACAATATAGATTACATATGCTCACACAATACGGAGCATTATTTCCGTATTTTTTTCCTATAAATAACAAAAATAAAAATTAAACAAGACTTTTAGTTCTATAGTCTAGCATTCTTTCCATTGCATCCATTATTTTGTAGGCTTTTCTTTTAAAACAAAAATATATATAAAATATATAATTTTAAATAGTTATGGGCCTCTTATTAGGAGATTGAGCCTTGGTTGGCTGCCCTTCTCATCCCCCTTTAAGCTGGCTCTACTTTCATAAACATTTTCAAGTGAAAGATTAGAGAGTAGAGGACAACAAATACTTAAACCCCTGAATCTCTTCGTATAGCAACCTTTTAAGGTGAGATTCTTTAAGTTTGCAAATTCGAACAAAAAACCAATGCACTTATCAGTATTTTTATCACAACTTAAGTAGACATGATGAAGCTGGAAACTCCGTAGATGTTGTTTTAAAGAGAGGTAAAAAGTAATATTTCTTGAACAAGCATGCGATATTCAGTTATTGGATATTGTGAGAGAAAATGAGAATGTATACTTCATAATGTGTTCGACAAACACATCAATATCCTCCCCATGAAAACTAAGCTTGGCAACAGACACTTCTAGTTGATTATTGCGATTAGAGAAGACATGTGTAACAAATTTGAAGAATCTCGGATAGCTATATGTATCCTCCTTTGAGAAATTGGGATGAGTGAAGTTCAAACAAACCTCCATATCTAGATGACAAAATACTCATTTGATAGCCTGTTTGATGTCAATAAAATAGAGGACTTTGTGGATAAGATCATTAGGCAAGCTACTTGGCTTAAAATCATGACATCATCTATATTGATCATTTTATTTTTACCATTTCTAGAATCTATTCTCTCCACTCGACCAAAAGGCAAAAGGTGCAATTTGATCTAGCGCAATAATCACGACAAGTGAAAAATCTATTGATACACGTGGTTACATAAAAACGCCTATAAAGATTTAAACGATGTGTATTAACCCATCTTGATGGGTATGCATCTTTCTCAATAATATACATTCAACTATTCAAGTATTGGTTAAAGTGCATCCATTGGCTTTCTAGTAGACATAAGGTTGGCTATAGTGACAACAAATAAGATTTTATCACACATAACAAATTATCACTCAAGAATCAAGATCGATCATATAAATTAATCAACATCTCGATCGGTTATCACTATGAATAAAACACACTCAAACACAACGTGCAAAGGAAGAAAGTTTAAACACCTCACCGCAGGCTAATGTTTGGTGGACAAATGAAAGCTAGACAGCGTCGGGCGTAGCTGATTGACGTGGAGCAGCCGAGAAGACAATTTAATTAATATGAATAAAATGACTTAATTATATTAGAATAAGTGAAATGAGGTAACACAACTTGTCTCGTTGCGACGGGACAGTGATGCAAACATGTCGATATTGATCATGAGAGTTACGGTAATTACAATAAACATGAAGAATAAATTAGCAGTAAATACCTATAATAGTATTGATATTCGTACAACTTAAAATAAAAATACGTATTTAAAATGACATGTATCATTTGGTAAAACGCGCACGGTTTGACACGGATTCGCTTTGTATCGAGTCACGTCACTAGAATTAAACCTAAAAATAAATTCGGCAATGCTCAAATACAAAGAAACATAATTACAAAAAAGAGAACAATGCATACACATTACGGTGACGAACCGACACATGTTCAGTCAATATTTATAAGAACTATACTAAATCGTAAGCATCGATTATTGAATTAATAATAATAATAATAATAAGGAGCAACACATGTCCCTCATTTACAACCAACTTTCCTGCCTCTCTCTTTCTCTGTCTACATATTTGTCTCCTTTCTAAATCCATAGCTTTGAGGTAATTCACTTCAATTTAGAGCGTATTATGACAATGAATCATTAATAAGTGATTTCGTTTAGTCATTATGCATATACGATTGAATCATCTTCATTGATTCCTATATGTATAGATGTACGATTGATTCATATTCATTGAATCGGGGTTTCAGTACGTTAATGAAAATATGATTGTTTAGTATCATTATTCAAGGATATGATGTTAATTGTGAGAACATTTGTATGGATCTGGGTATAATATCTTTTCTAGAGGTTTTTGACCTTCGAATTAAAGTAGATGACATTGTAGTCGGATCTAGTTAAAACCATCCCAGATCCGGAGGCTTTGATCATCCGAATCAGGTAGGTTTTTTTGAAAGACCAACATATCTGAAAGGGTTTTCAGATTTATTTCACCACCTTGATCATCCAAGAAAAATATCTATAAGTCAAAAAAGATAGAGTCGAAGATGGGGTTTGTTTTCATGTCCCACTGATGGCACTAATGAAAAAACACAAAATCCCACCTCGTCTGGGTCAGATGGTTGTTCTCCTGTTTTGAGCACGAACGAACCCGCACCTCGATCTTCTTCTCTGGTTGATCGAAACCTGCCATGGAAAATGGAGGAGTGAATGTGACTGCTAAGAGTTTCCTCTTTTTTATAAACACAAAAATGTGGTGGATGCCAAGAGAGGATCCTTTCAAATGAGAGATAAAGATCCTTTATATTGGGACTTTATGGCCACTATCATAAAACTCTAACATTTAGTGAGCCAAGCTCGGTTAGGGGTTACCTCCACAACCCCCCGAGCCATTGAAACTTGGTTAGTAAACAAATAATAACATAACAAATATAATACGTAATATAATAAGTAAAGAGTCATACACCGGGGGATTTTGGTCCTTACCTCTACACGTGTTGTTATGGTAATTAAAATTAAGTTAATAACGTGCTTTCGAAGCAAATACCAACTCAAGAGTTAGCTATTAGGAAACACGAGAAATATTTTTGGGTGCGGGCAGATTATCCCCAAGGAAAATAAATGGATGAAGTGCCTTCATGTAATGCACTCTTAAAAAAGAAGGATGAATCCATTTTTAAAAGGATGATGAATCCACTCTTAAAAAGAAGGGTAAACAAGTAAATGACAAGTCAGCAGGTGAGGATGAACCCATGAACCCGTTTTTAAAGAGATGGGTAAAAAAGTAAATACGAAGTCCACGGGAGAACGATGGTAAGCAAAAACCTTCTTTTTCTTTTTTTTTAATGTATTTATTGCACTCATTATATATAACTAACTTTTAGCACGTACTTTTAGCCAGCGTGTTACATGGGTTTATTCATGTAATTGTTTGTAATCATTATACAATTATATTTTTCTTTTCTAATTAAGTGTATTTTTTAACCTAGTTTTCTAATTGATAACTATATATTTGTTTGTTACGTTAATTATAAGTATTTTTAAACTAAAATATTGTGCTTAATGGGTCAAAAGCACAATATTTCACCATTCAATGAAGAATTAATCAGGTGGTAAAGTCAATGATTTTAGGGGGTGTTTGTTTTTTCTTCAAACATCTTCAAGGGAGCTAATGTCTGCAGGCGCGCAGACATTACCCTTGAAGACTGTTTGTTTTTTTTCTTAAAACAGATCTGAAGTTATCTTCTTTCATCTTAAAAGAAAAGCAAGGAAATCTTGCTTAAAACATCTTCACAAAAAAACCCTACTCTTCTCCCTTTGCAGCCACCCTCTCATCCACTGCTCCTACCACCGTCCGCCAACACCACCACCCACCGTACGCCGCCACCACCACCCCCGTACCCCGCCGCCACCGTCCACCACCATCCACCGCCACCACCACCGTCCACCACCCACCATCCATCACCACCACCGTCCACCACCCACCATCCATCACCACCACCGTCCGCCACCACCACCACCATCCATCACCGCCACCACCACCATCCATCACCCACCACCACCACCATCCATCACCGCCACCACCACCACCATCCATCACCGCCACCACCACCGTCCACCACCCACCGTCCACCACCGACCATCCATCACCATCACCGTCCACCACCCACCATCCACCACCGTCCGCCACCACCACCACCATCCATCACCACCACCGTCCACCACCCACCATCCATCACCACCACCACCATCCATCACCGCCACCACCACCATCCATCACCCACCACCACCACCATCCATCACCACCACCGTCCACCACCAACCAAAACCATCCATCACCACCACCCATTGTCCACCACCACCATCCACCGCCACTACCCACCGTCCGCCGCCACTACCACCATCCACCACCACCACCTTCCACCACCCACCAAAACCAAATCGGCATGGCAAGCAAAGACTAAAAACTAGATGTAACTTGAATAAATGACTTCTATCTTGTGAGATAAGTTTGACAGTTATGCAGACAATATCAGCTTATAAAAACAAACAGTCTTATATTTTCAGCTTGCAGATCTTCAGACCACATCTTCAGTTGCAGACATGAAAACAGATGAAATCAGCTTGCAGACAGTTTATGTCTACAAAAACAAACAGCACCTTAGACAATACAAATATATTGTTAATCGACTCACTTTCTACACTAAGCAATCCTCCTCGAACTGAAAAATTAGTCACCTTGACACATCACCTAAGAATTACATATCTTGACCATTCAGATTTCTCTTTGATCAACTTCTCCGGCCTTTCAATATCTCAGCTTAATGTGTGAAGATTTGGATTTGACTTTTGCATCCATGATCCATCCCACCTCTTACCAACCTACAATATGCAAGAATTCATATAACATTGTTATACGAGACCTTAAAAACATGTGGACTGTCATTCTACGTGAATAATTAAATATCTTGTAAAATTACATGTGGACTTACCTTAAACACAATCGAGTATAAGTAAATATTTAGTTTTGAGAAGGTCTCCCGATAATCACCAACAAAGTCCTAAGTTCTAATTTAGTATATACATAGTTTCAAATAAACTTGCTTTATTTAATTACTACAATTTAGGCTTTTGTTTCTTTTCAAACTTAATAATTTAAACCTAAACTTCTAAAATTAAAACTTAAAATTTTTATTATTCAGACAAAAAATTCATATGACCATATTATAAGAGTTAGGTGCATACAAACCTCATGGGTCATCATATTATGTGGTGTTGGTAATTTAGCTTATAGGATAATCTGAATCCAGTTTGCTTATACCTATTTCTAAACCAAACATGATTTGACCGACTAAAGTCCTCGATATCTGACGCAAACCACAACTAATACTTTTTTAAATAACCAAAATTTAGTTTGCTCTTAACCCGTTTTAATACAAACCGAAAGTGATACTAAGAACAAATTACTTCATCGGTCATATGGCTTAAAGATCTTATTAGCATCCGAATACAATCCAAAGTGAAATAAGTTTTTAAACCAATCATTTAAAGTCATAGTATTGTATAGGGATTGCTCCATAAAATAGTAATCAACTTTGAAAGTTGTTCCAATCAGGTCACTGATAAAAACTTTTGTTCCAATCAAGTCATTAAACTTTCATTTTGTTCCAATCTTAAATATTTTATCTGGATAGCAGGTAATCTAGGTTTTTTTTTTAAAAAAAACCTTAAAAAAATTCAAAAAATTTATAAAAAACCATAATTCAAAATATAAAAAAAAACAAAAAAAGTAAAAAAAACTAAAACGTTTCGTCCGTTGTCCTCGTTCAACAAACAAAAAAAACCGACCCGAAACCCGTTTTGACCTTTCCGACCTGAACCCATTCCGACCCGAACCCGTTCTGACTCGAACCTGTTAGACCCTAACCCGTTCCGACCCGAATCAAAACAACCCATTTTGATCAAAACGTGTTGAAACAAGCTGTTAAATGCTTAACGAACTGAAAAATCGCTTAAACGAGCTGTTAGGTGCTGAAACGAACTAAAAATCGCTTAAACGAGCTATCAGGGGCTGAAACGAACTGAAAAATCGCTTAAACTAGCTGTTATGTGCTGAAACGAACTGAAAAATCGCTTAAACGAGCTGTTATGTGCTGAAACGAACTGAAAAATCGCTTAAACGAGCTGTTACGTGCTGAAACGAACTGAAAAAATCGCTTAAACGACCTATTAGATGCTGAAACGAACTGAAAAATTGCTTAAACGACCTATTAGGTGCTGAAACGTACTGAAAAATCGCTTAAACGAGTTGTTAAGTGCTGAAAAAAACTGAAAAATCGCTTAAACGAGCTGTTAGATGCTAAAACGAACTGAAAAATCGCTTAAACGAGCAGTTAGGTGGTGAAACGAACTGAAAAAATCGCTTAAACGAGCTGTTAGGTGCTGAAACGAACTGAAAAATCGCTTAAACAAGCTATTAAGTGCTTAAACGAACTGAAAAAATCGCTTAAACGAGCTTTTGCTATTAACACGAGCTGTAACGTGTTGAAAACGCGCTGATTCGTTGGTCCCCAAATGGTCCAAAAAAAAAAATACCCGAAACCCGTTTTGACCCTTTCCGACCTTGACCCGTTCTAACCCGAACCTGTTAACCTTAACCCCTTCCGACCCGAACCAAAACAACCCTTTTTTTAAGTGACCCGTTCCGACCCATGACCCGTTTCGACCCAACCCAACTGAAGAAACACTAATGGACCCCGGGCAGATTACGGGTAACCTGGGGGTTAGATAGATGTTTCCCACGAGGGGTTAGATCCGGCAAAGATGGTTCTTCTGATAACCTGCAAAACAGACACCGTGAGCTCGTCACTGAGAAGGGGGGGGGGGGTACTTCCTTGTGACCACCCTCCGGCGTGAGAATCAGACTAGATTGCTCTTGAATATAAGTGTATATTAAGAGATTGCTAGAGCAGTTATCAGGTATATGATATAAGATACAAGATAAGATGAGATGATCATACCATTTGGGGTATTTATAGCCGAATGTAGGTTTCCAAGAGGGTATAGCCGGCTGAATAGTATTCCTGTTCTACCAACTGTGGCCTACGCATGTGCCATGCTGGTAGTTGGTGGGTAGGCAGCGGCTGACAGTGACCAGGTCTGCTGTGTACTATTCCTTTTCCACCAACTACAGGCTATGCACGTGGTATGATAGGAGTTGGTGAGTAGGTAGCGGCTAATAGTGACATACAGTACAAGAGCATGCTACTCGCCATACTGTTGTCAATGAGCTGTCGCATCTTTGGTCAGATCTTTTGCCCATACCTCGTCAGGTACAGTACAAAAGATCTTTCAGTATCGTACGGACTGGCTCATATGGGCGGGAGTATTCCCCCTCCCGCCTTTGTGCGGGACTGTTCCCGGCTTGCTCATTCCTTCTTCAGGTGACTACTGAATTATTATGAGAGTTAAGCCTTATGCGTGTAGCCATGCTGCGCGGGTAGCCTTCCCTGATGGCTGGTATCCGTAACTGCGGGAACAGGCGGAGTACTTGGAAACCATTGGGAGGCGTTTCCTGCGGGGACAGCTTGCGTACTGCGCGTAAGGACGTCACGTCTCTGAGCGTGGTGGGTCCTGCTGATCCAGTTGGTTTCTGCGCAGACGTCCCTTTAAGTTAAGTCTTGCGGGTTCAACCGTTCAGACGTCCGTTAAGGAGTCTTGCGGGTTCAACTGGGCAGACGTCCCTTTTCAAAGTGAGTCTTGCGGGTCCAACTAGGCTCTGCTGGGACCTACCTCTTCAAGTATCAATAATAATAAGTCATGATAAATAAATTTGGCTATTAAGTATAAAAGGTACAAACATATGTTATAGTTAAATTATATACTGTTTTTACTAATGCATTAATTATAACTTGCCAAAATATTTATGATAGATATCACATGTTTGTTTAATAGTAAGGTTTAAAATTTTCTACATTTTAGAAGATAAGTGTGCTTAAACAAACATAAATATGTAAATATAGCATTTTCTACCATATAGCATTATATTTCACGAAAAAATACCTTATAAATACTTGTCCGTTTACCAGAGAACGAAATCTCAACATAAATGACCATACTATAAGAAAAAGAATAATTAATGTGCTTGCTATACAATAAATGATCGAACACAATATAAATGATACAATTATTCATGTCATGAGAGAAAAGAATAAACAAAATGGTGAATTACATTAAATAAGGTCAAGATTAAACCAAACAAATTATCACATATTTGAAGAAATATTGCAGCAAAATGGCTAATCAAATCCTACAAATTGTTAAAAAGATAAGGTTTTTACAAATGTTAACTACAAAAATAATAGCTTGTAAGTTCTTTAAATGCATGTGATGACCATTAAATTTTAAAGATTTCAGATCCAAATGAAAAAAATGGACAAAAAAAAAAATCTGTGGACTTACATGAAGAATGAAAGTTGAAGAGCCAAAAAAAAACCCATTCCTAACAACCATATTTAACCATCGTCACGTCAAGAACATGTAGATATCTTCACTTAAAGAAAAGCAATCATAGCAATTAGTGGAGACAAATAGATTTAAAGTAGGGGTGTGCAAGAAAACAAAAAAACCTATCCGAAACCGAAAAATCCAAACAGTAAAAACCGAAAAACTGAAGTTATGTTTCGGTTTTGGTTTTTTCATGAAATAAAAACCGAAAAGACCGAACCGAAGTGAATTTCTAAATTGTTATTTATTTATTTTTTATTTTAAATAATTTATAAGAATTTAATAAGTATGTAACTCAAATATTTTTTTAACCGAAATGCATAATTATCAATTAGTTAACAATTAACAAAATTATTGATACTTATATTCATTATTTTTCCACAACTTTTTTTTCGGCCTAAATTTTCTAAGGTCAAATGAAAAAAACCGAAAGGGAACCGAAACAAAAACCAAAACCGAAAACACTTAAACCAAACAGAAACCAAAACGAAAACCGAAAAACTGAAACCGAGAAAACCGAATCAAACGGTCTTAAAATTCAAAAAACTTAAGTTTTGGTTTTTTATTTGGTTTTATCTTAAAAACGCACCGAACCACACCACGCACACCCTAATTTAAAGGATTCATAAGCAAAGCAACTTACCTGGAAATGGGATACGGGGAGCAGATGCAAAGAAACACAAAAAGGCACAAATCGACGCAAAGATCAAGGACCCCAGCACAATCAAAAACTAATCTAATTAATAGTGAATATAACAGGTCACTACGCAGTCAACAATAATTCACAATAATTTAGGTAGATAAAAAAAAGAATGTATCACATGACTGCACAAACTTAATCTAATGTAGTAAGTGCCATAAAATTCATTCAAATTTGACACTATATTAGACTTTTACCTTTTTCCAACCCATTAAGAATTGGAATTTTGATATTTGTCAACAACGTATTAACAACCATATAATCCCTAATCGAGTTAGGTGTTATTGTTTTGAAATGCAACAAAGAATTATGTTTACTATATCTTTTTGTTAGAAAGTATAGTTTTTTTAAAAACATACTGAATGCAGCCATGCATAAATTTCAAATTACTTTAACCTTTCTAATATACAGTTATGCTTCAAGTTCTGGTATTCACAAAATGGCCCATTTATTAATTTTGACCGACAGATTTCCTACCATCTATTACACATGATCTTCAATCTATCCTCTTAACTGCAACCTATTCTAAAGGATATTGAGTAATAGGCTAAAAAAATTGGATGATAAAAGTCATAAAAACAACAAATACATGTTTAAACCATATATTAACCTTAAATCGAAATCGAGGATTTGGAAATAGAAATAAGTAACCATATTAATTCGAGCACCCAATAATAAAGAGATGTAGATACAAATCTTATATTGAAGATGGTATATAATGAGCTGATTAAGACGATGATTTCAAAATGATTTTAGTTATGAATCGATGACAAACGATGTTGATAATTGAGTATAAATGGTGATGTAAAGCAAGCTAGTTTTATACTTTTAATCTTGAAGACGATGGCCGATTACAATGATTGATACCTTAAATCTTGAAGACGGCTCAATTATTAAGATATGTGGATTGTGGAAACCGATTGAGAGATTAAAGGAGGAACAATCTTGCATATACCTGAAAATTATTAACTTAATTCAAAACAACATAAATCAATCATTAATTTTGTAAAGTAAAAAAATAATCAAAACTCACCATATTTTGATGCTTCTAGTGCAATCTGATTTACTTGCATTGGATGATTGTTTGCTTCTAGTGCAATCTGATTTAATTCAAAACAGACTCAACTGAAGAATGATAAACAGGACATTCTGCAATCTGATTCATCCATTCAACATCATCCTCGGATTTACTTGCATTGGACGATTGTTTGCTTCAGTTTCATTGGAATAATTCGTGTTCTTTGAATAAAAACGACAATTTAACATGGCAACCTATGAAAATTTTACTCATTTAGAAGTTGTACACCAAACCCCACTTCATAACCTATTTAAATAGAAAGGTTTCCACCAATGAATAATACTTTTACACAATATTCATTATAATGTGTATATGCACGCCAAGTGTTTGAACTAATGAAAACAAAATTACATGAAAAAATTTTTACAAGCTGAACATAAAAGCAAAATTAAGGTTTAAACGAAATTAAACATGGAGACAACAAATTCAACAACAATACATCTCCTTCAACGATAATAATTAACGAAAAATAAACATAAAAGCAAAATTAAAATCGGAACCCTAACAGAACAACAAACATATACAAAATTTGTAAAACATAGAAAAACAAACAATTAGAAAAAACGCTATAACTAAGTCGCTGGCGGATCGAGGAGATGTGGATGATGATGACATGCGGTGATAAGAATCTGCTTGTTCGGGTTTAAGCAAGGATTATGACATGGTTGTTCTAGTTTGAGGGATCTGATTAAGGATCGGGCTATCTAGGAAAGGGGCAAGAATGGTTTAGCGTTTTTTAACCTCAAGGATGATGAGATGGTTGGTGGGGTTATAATTTCAAAATAGGGTGGAACAGGAATCCAATTTGTGAGTGATATAAGGATTCAGAAGGGAGGCGGGATTTTGAGAATTAGGATGGGGTATGAAGAAGACACGTGGCAAAGGAAGACCTTTGTTTATTAAGTTATATATATATATATATATATATATATATATATATATATATATATATATATGAGTAACTGTTATTATTTAAGAACTTGAAGGAAACATTGAAAACTAACGTTTTTTATTAATTTTTTTGTATGTTAATGTTCTTTGAGAGTAGTTTTATCATTATGTATATCTATATCTACGATTACAGCTTTGAAAATTAGTTTTTATACATATCTATGTTTTGTTTTACACCTATGTAAATTTGTTAGTACATAAATTTTACATATATGTAAACTTGTGATTAATATATATAATCAAAAATTTTTATATAAAATATGATAAAACTACTCTTAAATAATGTTAATATATAAAAAAAAATAAAAAATTGTTTAGTTGTTAAGGGTTCCTAAGAGTTCTTAATCTTTTTAGAGTTCTTAAATGATACCAACCATATATATATATATATATATATATATGTATATATATGTATATATATATGGTAAGGATACTAAGAGAACCCTTTACAAATTGAGAACTTTGAGAATCATTTTGGATCACTAAAAACACATTTAAAAAAATCATAAAACAAAAAATAATAAAAATTTTAAAAAAGTAAAAAAACCAAAATTCTTATATTTCTTTCCAGTTTCATTAAAAAAAATAAAAATAATAAAAATAAAATAAAAAAATAAAAAAAAACGTCGTGTTATACACATATGTATAATTTTATTTAATCTTTAATTACGTAATATACACATATGTACAGTATTATTTATCTTAAATTATACACATGTGTAAAAAACATGTAAATGTACATATATGTATATATTATACATATGTGTATATAATTTAGCTAAACCGAGTTTTTTTTATGAATCCGTGATGATAAAATAAGAATTTTGGTTTTTTTACTTTTTTGATTTTTGTGTTTTTTTTATTTTATGATTTTTTTATTTTTGGGTTTTTTGTGGTCCAAAATGGTTCTCATGGTTCTCAATTTCAAAAAGGTTATCTCATGATCCCGATCCTATATTATATATATATAAATACATGGTTGGTATCATTTAAGAACTCTAAAAAAGTTAAGAACTCTTAGGAACCCTTAACAATCAAACATTTTTTAATTTTTTTTTATGTATTAACATTATTTAAGATTAGTTTTATCATATTTTATATAAAAAATTTTTATTACATATATTAATCACAAGTTTACATATATGTAAAATTTTTGTACTAAAAAATTTACGTACGTGTAAAACAAAACATAGATATGTATAAAAATTAATTTTTAAAATTGTAATCGTAGATATAGATATAAAAAAATGATAAAACTACTCTCAAAGAGCATTAACATACAAATTTTTTTATAAAAAACGTTAGTTTTCAAGGGTTCCTTCAAGTTTTTAAATAATTTAACAGTTCTGTAATGATACTCATCCTATATATATATATATATATATATATATATATATATATATATATATATAATGTTAACGCTCATCCAATTTAGAGACCATCTATGTAATAATTAATAGAGTAGCAAATTAATGAAACTTAGTAACCAGAATCATAATATGGCCATACCACATGGCCATTCATGTAACTAACATACCGTATAAAAACCCATATTAACCTCCTTTATCGTTTTATGAAAACTTTCCCTAATAGACAAGGTGTTCATCGGCTCCGGGCTCCGATATTATTCGGTTCAGTTACTAGGATTTAAAAATTTTGGACCATATTCGAAATCTGAGTAGATCCGAATTAGGAATATTCATATCCGATCCGAATCTATCTAAATTCAATTCGGATAGGATTCAGATAATATCCGAATAATCCAAAATTATCCGAATAATCCAAAAAAACCTAAAATTTTTTCCTAATTTTTTGTTTCTAACATTTAATAGTTTGGTATCACAATAAACATACAAACCGGAAAATACAAATTACTCTTTACACTAATTTTAAGTTCAAACTTCAAATAGTAGTCTAATAAATATGCCAAACCGGAAAATAGCACTAAAAACATGTTTTTTATTTGGATTAAACGTATATCCGAATAATCCGAAAAATCCGAATTTTTTAAAATTTCATATCCGAATCTGATCCGAATTAGTTATTCGGATTGATCCGATACGAATATCCGAATAAGAATTTGGATCGATTTATTTGGGTTTTGGTTTTTTTTCGGATTTCGGCTTTCTTGAGCACCCCTAATAGACATGGTGTGATAATAAGGTGTCATCTCTCTATTTTTAAGTATAAAAAGGTCAAAATCTACAAGTTGCATGTATAAGTAAATGATATTAAGGAGTGGGATTGTTTGTCGTTTAAGAAAGATTAAAAAAAATATTGTCGATTTAGAGTCACTAAAATTTAACAATGTGTCAAACACATCAACTATTAGTCTACTAGGTTAGCTACCCGTGCATAACACGAGTTTAACAAATTTAATTTTATAAGTTCAATTATTCGAAATATCAATAATAAAAACTCATGATAAGAAAATTTGGGTATTAAATATAACAAGTAGAAACATACATTACTGTTATATAATATAATTTTTTTGCTAATACAACGATAATATGACAAAATATAATATTATGTTATCGAACATATATAATATATAATACAAATTATTAATGTCATGAGTTAATATAAAGAAAAAATACGTAAACTTATAATTCAATTTGTCTAGTTGAACAAAATGTGTATAGTATTCAAGTGATCTTAAAATTGAAATTGTAACTAATAATATGTAAATCGTTTTTAATTATAAATATCCCGTGTTCATGGATCTAAATTGGAATATATAATCCATCACATGTGGCCTAGTGATAAGAAGGTTTGGGTTATTCAGTAGAGACTCAAGTTCAATCCCTACTTGTGTAACTTTGGGTGGATATTGGCAATGAAGGATTTGAGGTAACCTTCTCTTTGGATCCCAATCCCACTCGGGTTTTCGTTTCATCATGGGTTACGTTAGAGAGTTATGCTCTTATGACGGCACAACGACTGTCAAGTGGCATCTGTTGGTATGGTTACCGGGGACGCCCAAACCAAACTCTGAAGTCATCGTAGACCCGTTTAAGACAACATAGTTTGGAAGAATTGGGGCCGAGGGCTCTTTAAATTAGAGTGTGCAATGACTTAAACACAAAAATGAAGTCACCGCTCAAAAAAATTCCGAAAAATAATATAGTATGTGCATATACTAATCCAAAATATAGGGAATCTAAAGTTTAAATTTTAATATATATTTGGATAACGTTCGTTATTATTCAAAATCCATAAATGTGTATGCATAAAAATTTTGTAAAAAAACATAATATGAGCAAACAGTGAAAAAGAATAATAAAAAAGGAAACTGTTGTAACGATTAAAAAACATCTACTTCTCCGTTTTTGGAATCAACCATTTGTTAATCCAAGTTGCATCGAACACATCCTTTGAGTGAGTCTTCGTTTATTAAGTTGATGATAGAGAAAATGAGTCGTCAATGTTGGATACATATTCAAGGTTATGCTTAATATCAACATTGATGTGTTCGACTTGTATTGTATGTTTAAACAAATAAGCTACATAGTATGTTTAAATTAGTTGACTATAAATAAGGTGTAAAATGATAAGATACTAAAAATAGTCAACATAATGATTAAGTGATTTTTAGATTTGGTGAAAGCCATAGGGTATCACTAAATCACTATCTGTATTCTCTTTTTATTTTTATCTTCAAGTGTTGGAGATATAGTGGTAATACCAATCTCTCCATGTATAAATTAGATATCATTAATTCTTGATTAATGATCACCCAAATAAGTTGTAATATATATGCATTTATTGATTTAAGAGTGATTTTAATCATTCATGTTGATAATAAAAATACTATATGATAATTGTTTGCATAAAAGTATAGATTTAAATAGGTGAAGTTAGATATCATATCTTTAGCTATACATATTTTTGCATTTAATAAAAAAATAATTCAATTTACGTTACATGCTACTACCATATTCTATGACATATAATAATAATAATAATAATAATAATAATAATAATAAACGATTTAAGTTACACTACATGTTCCTACTAAATACATATGACAATTAACAACTATATTTAATATGTAAAAATCTGTAAATATATAACTTATTTTAATTACTTTTACAATTTATTTCACTAATACATCTATCAATAATCAACAATTATAATAATTTGTTTCAAATTTCAAATCCAAAATGTACCATCTATAAATAGATGTTTTCTTATGGGGTTTGTAAAAGGAATATGGTGGGAGACAAGAATTTAAGAGGAATGATGGGCTAAAGAGGACATGTGGTTTAAGGAAACCTTTATTTATTAATAGTATAGATTATATATGTTAACTTAAAAGTGCAAAGTTGCTAGCAATACTAGTGTTGTTTCTCATCCACCATCAACTCGTCACCACCGGTCCACCTCCGCCTTCTACGTCGTCCCCACCCAACACCGCCAACAATAACACCAACCGCCACCAATATCACCAAAATCACTGTTGTCTCCATCTCCGCCACTTCCACCACTATCATGGCACCACCTCACAGGCGTAACCACCGTCGCCAAAGCTATCTCCACCACTGAGACTAGCTCGATAAAAAAAATCAACCGGCAAACCTATATTGCTCCTCGCTTTTTTTTTCTTAAACTAAAGTAACCCCAACTTTATTTTTGACCATAACCGGAACTAAATTGAAAAAAAAAAATTTAAGACATGTCGTTTTAACCCATACTCATATTTTATTAAAACCCGTAATGACATTAGTACATTTTGACCATCCCAACAATACTAGTTCCAACAGATTTCCAAAAAAAAATGAGCTCTAACTTTACTACAGTATTATCTAATAAACATTATGTTAAGTCAAAATAGTTTTCATAGAAAAGTTGTAGGAAGTTTACAACCTCATGTTTAACGATTTTCAAGCATGTGTTTTTCCAACATAACTTTTGTTAGGAAACTATTAGAAACTAAATTTTTCAACAAATTTTCTACGAATTCAGTTTAAAAAAATATTTTTTTTCTAGTAGTGCAAGTTGCTAGAAACGTAGACTAATTAATTACAAAAGGTCAAAAACTATTAGAGCCTTTCATAGTCTGACAGACAAGTGTATCATAACATAGTCAAGTATATCATAACCAGATATAATACAAACCCAAAAAGACATATCCTTGACATAAGCACAATTATTCTAATACTTCACCATCAAATCAAGTTGCTGCAAAAGGGTAACAGCTCAAGACAACTAAGAACCTACAAACAAAACAAAGGACCATGTGACACCCGCAGTACTTGGGATGTTAATTATAAGGTTATAAACGATTATAAGGTATCTGAGTAAATGGAAAATCAAGAACTCACAGTTTGTGATCTTTGCAAGTTCATGAAACTAGACATTTGAACCGTGGCCTCTTATCACATTGGATCTTCAAATGATCCATCATATTATCCATAATAGTGTCAGCCTCTACACACATGCCAGAAAACCTTGCTTGCAACTTATCCCATGATGATGTAGGCAGCTTTGTCAGTACTTCTTCAATCTGCCTCAACAATGAAATTGTGCGACCAGCATTTATATACCCTTCCTCCAACTGCCCTTTCAGATCTTCCCAGTAGCTCTCGCTCTCGATATGCGTCATCCTATCACCTAGTTTCCATTTCATTTTTGTGTCTGGTTGTGCCATATCAGTCGTGTTTATTTCATGGTTTTCTTTCATCTTATCTAATACCTCATGAAGTTCACTCATAAGCTCTTTTTTTTTTGCAACATTCCTCGCAACTCTAATGCTGGAAATAATCACTCACAACCGAAAGGGCCTTTTAGTCATTTATTTATTTATATTATGTTTTAGTTTAATATGTTAATGTAAACAAACTACAAGGGTCAAACTGTCATTAGTTTAAAGTTGTATGTATGTATCGTGTCTATATAAACGATGTCTGTATCATCATTCAGTTTGTAGCGAACCCACATATTCATATCAATTGAAAGTATTGTTTGATCAATTCGTTGTTATATCTCGATCCTATTTATCAATTCCTGTCAAGAATTGGCATCAGAGCATAGGATTATCAACAATTGTTCAATCCCTCGTCATCCTGATTGCACGCACAAGAAGATCGTTCCCTGTCCCACCGATCATCAATCAAAATTCGTTCAGTTTATTGGAATTCGCAATTGAAGGAAACACAAATCAATTGAATTAATTGATTCAATTGGTTCGTTATTCGTGATTTCCCACTCGCGACCGTTAATTCCAGACACGCTTCAACAATTCAGGCCCGTTTCAAGAATCTGTTTCAAATTTATTGTTGGAATCAACCCCTGCAATAACCGTTAATTGAAACAAGATTGATTGAAGGAAGTTTGGCAAGAATCCAGAATCAAGAATCCGAACTCAGGGGATTTTTTGTTCATCGCTGGTTATTTTTTTTGAAGTCAAACGGAAAGTCAGAATCAAGATAATACAGAAGTCATAATTATATTGGATTCAAAATTTGTTGAAGGCAAATTCCAGATTCACAAATTTCCAGATTTGACATTTTGAAATTGTTTATAACCAGACTGCCAGACACATCAGAACCCACGGTGATATTCAGGTTTTTCAATTCTGAAAATTATTTCAAGTTCCTGTGTTTGTTAGATATCAGAATTCAGAGTTGTTATAGTTTATTGAAGCCATTAGATTATTGGAAATATAGTGATTTTATAGGATTCCCTGTTAGAATTGAATTGTTGATGAAAATTGTTAGTATGTCAGACACAAATCAGAGTGGTCCCGTGATACATTACAAGGAAGTGGCAACACTTTCTAGTTTTCAATGCCCAATCTTAAAACCGACAAATTATACGGTTTGGGCAATACGTATCAAGACCATATTAGAGGCAAATGGCCTTTGGGAAATGATTGAACCGCTTGAAACCACAGAACCCGATGTGAAGAAAGATAAGACGGCCACCGCCTATCTTTTTCAATCATTACCCGAAGATTTGGTGTTGCAAGTTGCAAAGTGCAAAAGTGCAAAAGAAATATGGGACACGTTGAAAACTAGACACGTAGGAGTAGATCGTGTGCAAAAGGCATGACTACAAACCCTTAAATCCGAATTCGAATTGTTGCAAATGAAAGAAGATGAATCTATTGATTCATTCACCGCTAAGTTGAATGCCATAGTTTCTAGAGCAAATGGTTTAGGATCAACATTTGATGAATCAACCCTAGTACGTAAGTTACTTAACTCCGTGCCCGAAAGGTTCATCCAAATAGTAGCATCAATAGAACAGTACTCGGATTTAGATGAAATGACTTTAGACGAAACCATCGGAAGACTTAAACTTTCGAGGAACGAATCAAGTCAAAGAAAGGAAGTCTAGTTGAAAATCAGGATAAGTTAATGTTCACACGGCATGACGGTAATCATGGCCGTGGACAATCAAATGCAAGACGAGGAAGTAGGAGGTTCAATCCACGAGGCCGAGGCCGTGGACAGTTTAGACCATCATCATCCCGAGAAGATTCTACTCAAGACCCGTCCAAAGATTCTAACCAAAATAGAAGGAAGTTCACTAGTGACACGAGTAAGGTTAGATGTTACAAATGTAGCAAACTTGGACAGTATTCTTCAAATTGCCCTCAAAAGGATCATGCACAAGATCAGGCCAATCTAGTGCAAGAGGACGAAGAGCCAACCCTTTTAATGGCAATCCGTGAAGACCGTATTGATACTCAAGTAATTTTCTTAAACGAAAAGGAGATCAAGCCCAGTAACTATAGGTTAACTGATGAAAGCATGTGATATCTCGACAATGGTGCAAGTAACCATATGTCCGGTTCGCGAGAGCATTTCGCTGAATTAGATGAGAAGATTAGTGGGAATGTTCGTTTGGTGATGGTTCGTATGTAGATATTAAAGGCATGGGCTCAATATTGCTGGAATGTAAAAACAGGGAGCAAAGAGTTGTTACCAATGTTTATTACATTCCCGGTCTTAAAAGCAATATTTTGAGTCTAGGGCAACTAACAGAAATCGGGTGTAAAGTCGTTATGGAATACAATCAGTTAAGTTTGTATGACATAAAGGAAACACTTCTCATGGAAGTCGAACGTTCGAAGAATAGACTTTACATAGTTAATTTGAAGATTGGCACGCCCATCTCACTGTTAGCAAGTTTGCAAGATAATGCATGGCTATGGCACGCACGACTTTGTCATATGAGCTTTAACATGATTAAAGACATGACACGAAAGAATTTAGTTAGAGGAGTCCCGTGGATTTCACACTCCTCACAAGTCTGCGATGCATGTTTGCTTGGAAAACATAGTAGATCTCCGTTTCCAAGGCAAGCCGAATCTAGATCAACTGAACCGTTAGGTTTAGTTTCAGGAGATCTTTGTGGTCCTATCTCGCCATCAACTCATTCAGGAAAGAAGTATATTTTCTTATTAGTCGACGACTGTACAAGGTACATGTTGGTATACTTTCTCGAATAAAAAGATCAAGCGTTTGAGACGTTTAAGGAATTTAAGTTGATGATAGAAATAGAGTTAGGAACCAAATTGAAGATGTTTAGAAGTGATAGAGGTGGAGAATTCACGTCCAAAGATTTCTCCAAGTTCTGTAAAGGAAATTAAATAGCAAGACAACTTACTGCACCATACTCCCCGCAACAGCATGGTAGAATGAAGAAATAGAACAATACTATCTGCTACAAGGAGTATGCTAAAGGCAAATAATACGCCTAAGATATTTTGGGCAGAAGCAGTAAGACATGCTGTCTACATCCTAAATCAAACACCGACCAGAGATTTAGTTAATAGCACACCTTTCGAAGCGCTTAAAGGTGATAAGCCAAATTTGAAGTATCTTAAAGTTTTCGGTTGCATGGCATATGCAAAAGTGTTACTACCACACTTTAAGAAGTTGGATGATAGAAGCACTGAAATGGTATATTTAGGTAGTGAACAAGGATCAAAAGCCTATAGATTATTTGATCCCAGAATGAAGAGAATTTGGGTTAGTAGGGATGTATACTTTAAGGAAAAGGATATTTGGAACTGGAAGGAGGAAGATGAGAGTTTTAATCAGAAAGGAAACGAATGGACAGAATTTACAGTTGACGAAGTTTCAACATCTGTTCCACCCATCAATGTCGAACCTGAGTTTGAACAAACTGAAAATCAAACTCATGAAGATGAAGAACCACTCTCACCCGATAATCCACCAAATTCACCGGTCACTCCACAATCGTACACCCACGAACCAAACTCTGAAACATCTGCAAGCTCCTCTAGACCATATGATCATACAATATTACGATTTAAAACTTTAGAAGATATTTATGCTCGAGCACCGGAAGTAGTTTTAGATGAAAATGAATTGTTACTAGTTGAAGAAGAACCTAGAACATATAAGGAGGCAGCAGTAGATGAAAAATGGATTGAAGCTATGAGTGTTGAATTAGATTCAATCAATAGGAACAAGACTTGGATCTTGACCGATTTACCAAGGATCATAAAGCAATAGGTTTGAAATGGGTATTCAAGACCAAGAGAGACGCAAGTGGAAACATAATAAAACACAAGGAACATTTAGTAGCAAAAGGTTATGTACAACAACATGGGATAGATTTTGAAGAAGTCTTTGCCCCGGTAGCACGAATAGAGACTGTACGTTTAATTTTAGCCTTAGCTGCTTATAACAAATAGGAAGTACACCATCTAGATGTTAAATCAGCATTCTTACATGGAGAATTAAAGGAAGAAGTGTATGTTTCTCAACCTGAAGGCTTTGTGAAACCACAAGACAAAGGAAAAGTTTACAAACTTTCAAAAGCTTTGTATGGACTACGACAAGCACCACGTGCATGGAATGTAAAGTTAGACAACACATTGAAGTCACTTGGATTTCAAAAGTGTTCGTTAGAGCAAGCAGTTTATATCAAGGCAAGTTCAAACTCTAATCTGATAGTTGGAGTTTATGTTGATGATTTGATTGTCACCGATCGCCGAAGAAAGAAATTGACAAGTTCAAATCACAGATGGAAGGAAAATTCGAAATGAGCGACTTAGGTTTATTAACCTACTACTTAGGTATAGAAGTCACCCAATCAGGAGGTGTTATCTCAATCAGACAAACTGGTTATGTGAACAAGATTCTCAAGGACTCAGAAATGCTTGAGAGCAATGACACAAAGACACCAATGGATCCAAGACTTAGACTAACAAAAGTTGAAGGTGGAGAACCAGTTGATCCCACCAAGTATAGAAGTCTAATAGGATGCCTAAGGTATCTCCTTCACACGAGACCAGATTTAAGTTATTCTGTAGGATTACTTAGTCGTTTTATGCAGGATCCAAAGGAGCATCATCTCAAAGCAATAAAGCAAGTTATTCGTTATATCAAAGGAACAAAAGATTATGGTATAACTTATCAAAGCAATGGAGGATGCAAGTTAATTGGTTATAGTGATAGTAGCTACGGAGTTAACACTGAAGAAGGGAAAGGCACAACAGGAATAATATTCTACTTTGGAAACTCTCCTATCAGTTGGTGCACACAGAAGCAACCTACCGTAGCATTATTATCATGCGAGTCAGAATTCATGGCAGCAACCGCATCAGCATGTTAAGAATTATGGTTAAAGAGATTACTTAGTGCTTTAACCGGATGGAAAGAAGAAAAGGTCACATTGTTGATTGATAACCAATCAGCAATAGCCTTAATGAAGAATCCCGTGTTTCATGGAAGAAGCAAGCACATCGATATACGTTATCACTTCATACGTGAATGCATCGAAAATGAACAAATAACCGTGAAGCATATTGCTGGAGAATCACAGAAGGCAGACCATCTTAACAAAGGCGCTACCAAGAATCAAGTTCATCACAATGAGGGAACTAGTCGGCGTCAAAGACATGCTTCAAGTTGATCGTGATTAAGGGGGTGATTGTTGGAAATAATCACTCACAACCGAAAGGGCATTTTAGTCATTTATTTATTTATATTATGTTTTAGTTTAATATGTTAATGTAAACAAACTACAAGGGTCAAACTCTCATTAGTTTAAAGTTGTATGTATGTATCTTGTCTATATAAACGATGTCTGTATCATCATTCAGTTTGTAACGAACCCACATATTCATATCAATTGAAAGTATTGTTTGATCAATTCGTTGTTATATCTCGATCCTATTTATCAATACCTGTCAAGATCTAATCTCCTGCTTGAAACATATAAAAACATGAGACATAGAGATAATCTCCATGTATCATCATAAGCTACTATACAGATCTATTGCGTCGGATCTACTTATTACGAACTTTGAGAAATCAGAGCAACAAGTAAATTAGAAAGATAAGTATATACCTCATGTGAAACCATTGTTAAGGTGGCACCTGGAGAACGATCAAGCATAAAGTTTTTTACTTCAGTAGACATAGTAGCATTTGGTTGTGTTTGCTCTTCATTGGAAACCCTAGCCGGATAAATCTTTAAACTCTTTAAGTTGGCAAATGGAGAAGGCTGACGTGAGATTAGTTTCACAGATGAAGAAAGTAACTGAAAAATATACCAAAAAATAAAGCAATCTCAAAACCATAAGTTTGTCCATTGTTTATGTTGAAAATCTTTGTTAGATGCACGAACTATAAGACTAAAGACAATACCAACATATCTCAATAATTTCCAAGTTAAGTGTAAGAAATTTGACACTACGGACCCGTTGAAGCATAGACACAATTTTGTGCACATTTTCCTTATTTTTATAGGGAGAGGAAATGCATATATCAACCTCCTCTAAATGGGGAATATCTGAACGAAGGTTTAAAGGATACACGGAATCTTTATAATGCAAGGAGGAAAGGTTGGGTGCAGAAATCAGCTTTATCCATCGCCAATCTTTTATAGTGAGATTCTTGAGTTGAGGCGTAACTACATTGACACCCTCATAACCACCAAAACATGCTAGATCATCACCCTGATCACCATCTATAAGTGTTAGACTAGATAGTTCAGGATGACATATATTCAAGCCAACCAAGGTGAGATTCTTCAAGTTTGTACAGTTGGAAAACGGACCGACAGACTTGCCAATACTGGTATTATATAACTGAACACTTTGAAGATTCAATGTTGTTAAAGCTGGTAGCTCCCAGGTAGGTGGGGTGATATAATGTCCGTAAGGACGGGCTAACGTGAGATGCTTGAGAGAATGAAAATTAAAGATAGAAAGAGGATTTTCATGAGTCGTTAGATTCGTGTAAGTAATATTCAGTTGTTGGACATTGTGGGAGGACGCATACTCCAAAATTCTTTTGACAAGCATCTTTATCTGGCTATCACAATCCCACAAATAAAGATTGACAAGACTCACGTCTGCTTGACTATTCCGCCTAGACAGAACATGCGTAACAGCTTCGGAGGAATAAACATACTCATTGCTTGAGAAATTGAGAGAGGGCATTGAAGTCCAGATATACCTCCATCTAGGTGACAAAGCACTTGTTTGGATTGCTTGTTTAATTCACATAAAAGAAAGGATTTTATGAATAAGATCATCTGGCAAGTCGCTTAGTCGATCTCTATCAATATCAGCTTGTACATTCTCTGTTACTTTACCATGCCCAGATGGAGAATCCATTCTCTTCCAACTCTACATATAAAAATCCAAATATGTGTTGATATTGGTTAGTTTTAAGATTCTTATGTCTTAATTTGCCTTTCTGTTGCTTCTGTTTTGATTAAATATAGATCAAACTAAACATTAAGATACGAAGTCTTACAAAAAAAAAAAAAAATAATAAATAATAATAATTCTAGTTTAAGAGACAAGGAGCGTACAGTGGTGACGACGATGGCGGCGTGCAACTATGCTAGCCCTGCTTTAAACTTTAAAGACATTAATAACGTAGGTAACTTCACCTCCAAGTAATCTCCTATTTAAAAACTTATTCAAAATCAATGTGTCTGGCCCATTCTCAAATATTAGGGGAATTTACCAAAATACACAATTCTTACCAAATGTTGTACTAGTACTCAAATAGGCATCGAATAAAAAACATTTATAGAATACCTTTACAAGCAAGGGCAAGTAAAGTGTCGAATCCACAGAGAATCAGTGGAAAGTGCTAATCAAATTCAATACTTAATAATTAATTAACTAAGCGGACAAACGATGCCAAACGGTTTAAAAGTAGTTTGTAAAACAATAATATGAAAACAGTGACCACACTTCAGGTTCGGGATATGCAATAAACTGACTGACAGTAGTTTATACAAATCGGGAAATCACATAGACATGATTCGTGTATTATAATAGATAAATGATTACTAGATACAATAGTTTGGTTATGATGATTCAGAGAACTTAATCCGAAGAATTGACAAAACTGAACACGGTCTACTTAGTTACCGGTTCATTAATATAAAACTTAGCATCTATCAATGATTAATGTTAAACGGTTCAATGACAATAAGAACTTAATCCTAAATGTTGATGAGCACAAACCAAATAATTTATGATAAACGAAAGTCCCAAAAACACAATTGTTTAATCAATTCCAATAAACATATAGATTCAATCAACCAAAAGATAAAAACTAAATCCCAATACATGTAACGTTCATAAAAATAATCAGTTCATATGCAAACCCTACACCTGAAGTGGTCACAAGTGGTTTAGCCTTGCGTCTGCATCACGATTGACTCGAATATGGATTGGAAGGATGAAACCATGGATGATTTAGTGATTGAGAGGTGTTAAGATGATGTATGATGACCTCCAATAAGTCCCAAAACTGATGGTAATTGAATATTATCGACCTTATGGCTTTATATATGGAAGAAAATCACCAAAATTCCTTTTTCCGTCAGACAAGACCGTAAGCTACGGTCTGGCCTATGGGCTGTCTACTCTGCCTTACGGCCACTGTAGCACCAAAACACCGTTTTCTTCATAAAATCTTCATTTCAACTCCGTTTTCCTCCTCGTTTGCGGCCACGTCTTCGTATTCTAATTCTATATCCTATCATAGATCATTACTTTCATTTCCACTCCATCATGAATGTTCCAAATTCGCTCCTTTAGCTCCGTTAAGCTCCGCACACCTATAAATATAAAACCTATCAAAGTATTTGTGTTTGATACATATAAAAAAGTAAAACACACAACATAAAACACTTAAAGCACGTTCTTTCATCCTTACATCAGGTTTTCGTTTGGTTTCGGTTTAATCGGTTTTTGCCATTTGAGCTTGAAAATTTTAGGCCGAAAAAAGTTGGCTAAACATAATGAATTTAGATATAATAATTTTGTTAATTGTAAAATAATAGACTATTATACATTTGACCAAAAATATTTAGTTACATATTTATTAAGTTCTTATAAATTACTTAATTTAAAATATAAAAATACAAAAATTTAAGAATTCGGGTTGGTTCGGTTTTTTTGGTTTTTATTACATGCAAAACCAAATCCGAACCTTTAGTATGGTTTTTACAAAAACATAAAACCAAATCGTCGATTTTTGTTTTAGTTTGGTTTTTTCGATTTGATTATTCGGTTTTTCGGTTTCGGATCGATTTTTACGGTTTTTGCTAAACCCAACATTTCTTACCTTTACACCTTGTTCCAGAGTTAAGTCATGGAAAGAAATGAAAGGAAAGTGGAAGGAATCATGATGAAAAGGGCGTTAGTGAGTATTATATGGGAATGAAAGGAATGGAAAGGAGAAGGAACAAAGTGTTATTTGTTTTTTCTCCAAATTGGGCAGAATCAGAGAGAAAAGAAAAGGAAAGGGTTTTGATTACCATATTACCCTCCACAAATATGCTCTTCTTCGATCCCCTTCTTCCCATAAAAACTTACGAATCAAACCCCAATCCTCTTCTGTTAACTCTTACCCTAGCTTCACATTTGATTTGTTTCTACATCCAATTAAGTATTATTTTGGTTCTGATTTACCAAACGATGATGACGTCATTTCTGGATATGAAGAGTTACGAATTTGGGCTCATATAGGGTGAAGAAGAAGATGAAGAAACACAATTTGAAGAAGCTCAGAAAGCGTCTGCAGAGTTGTTTTTGATTTCAGCCTGGTGAGAATTAATTGATTTCTTATTATTCTAACAAAATTTTTAGTTTAATTTACGTAACTATTGTGTTCATTGCTCGAATTGAATAGATTCATATAGTTATCTGATAATAGATATCAAGTTATCAATTAATTGGCCTCTGATCCATTGGTATCTGGTTAACATTGAACTGTTTTTGATTTTGGTGGTTTTATAAATATTTTGATATGAATTGAAGTATTATATTCTCTTGATGATCCTTCGTTCATATTTAGTTCATTGAGAATAGGACTTGTCTTCATGGAAATAGCAGTGTAACCAGAGTGGCCAAGTTTATATATGCATAAAGTATGATGAAAACCTATAGCTGTTGGATCTTGTTGTTTAACATTCTTTGAAACTTACATACAAATCGAGAAGAATACGGCTCATAACTCAATTATTTTGTTTTCTTTGTGACTAGAGATGATATATTTTAGCTGTGAAATCATCTGAAACATTTGCATGGGAATAATTTAGACAAAAAATAAGGCTTCTTATAATTTTGAGTATTCATTGTGAATCATGACTCAGTAGATTTCCATTTTTTTCAAAAGATTAGCATAAGTGGATAACTATTAAAATACTGCACAAGCTTCTGATTTAGTAATATGGACATAGAACTGATTTTTAATGTAATGTAGCAACTATTAGGCCGCAAAGGTGGGCATTTTAAAATATGGAGAGATGGAGACTAGTTTGAGACTCAAAGGTTGGAGAGCATAACCACCGGTAGATAAACGAGTAATAGAGAATGGAAGGTATGTATTTTTATTTTAGTTTTACCTAAGTGTATAATGGTAAAATTATAACTTTCTTTTCTTTTCTTCCCAACCTGGGAACACATAAAATGTTAACTTTCCTTTCCATTTAACTAGGGAACACGAAATAGTATCACTTGTTTTCCTTTCCTTTCTTTTCTCTCTTTAAATGAAACTCGGGAACAGAGTGTTAGTATTATTTGGCACAACATAATAATAACATGTGCCACTGCAATGCTACATTTTTGCCTAAATTTGAATAAGGAGGCTACACATTTTCACTAACTAATAAGGCTACAACATGCCAACAACAAAACGACCTCCAAATACACAGTGACAAAGTTAGAACATTTCCTCACCACCATCGTCAAGGCCATATAGGTGCCTAACCAGTTAGGTTTTACCAGCGCTTAACCACTATCGCCTAGGCTATCACAATGCCCTACTGGTTAGGCTATAATGATGCCTAACCACCATCGCCTAGATTATCATGGGTCCGACCGGTTAAGGTGTAACAGTGCCTAACCATCACCACCGTCTCAAACGAAATAAAGAGAAGAAAATATTGAAAATTTAATAAAAAGATGTAATTTAATTGAAATAGAGATAGATTTGTGGAATAACGAAATTTATGTAAATTTCTAGGATGAGAAAACCTATTTTGAATACCTCCAAATAAATTCCATCCATTCAACTTTGATACATAGGTGGTGTTTGATTTTTTGAAAAAAGCTATGCGGAAGCTCTTCTATCTGCGCGCGCAAACATGAGCTTCTGCAAAGTATTTGTTTTCTTGCAAATGTTTAATTGAAAAACATTTGTGCTTGACTTCTTGGTGCAGATATGAACTATCCACATTTTACCTCTTCTGTAAGGCCATGTGCCCGAGCACCCTATATTGACGTTGGATTTACTAATAAACGTAGTTTTAAATATCAGAGTTAATTAAAACTTTTGCAGAATAATTCAAACTTAACCCATCGTTAAACAATCTTAAATTTTAACACACATTACACATGTCTTAAAACATTACAAATATCATAACTCCAAATCTTCATTTGGCAGCTCCATTATTCTTCTTCCATGTGCTCTTCTCAAGCAAGTTGTCTCATCTTATTTACATGTGTGCATACTAAAATTCAGCTATGTTTACTGAATTCTATTTAATCAGGCAACATACATTACATTCACATACTTACACATTCATATCCGAGGATACCTAACACATAGTTAACCTATTTATCTTTCTTTCATAGATACATACATACTTTAATCCTTTTATTTTTCCATGTTTTAACTTACATAATATAATACATAACTATCTCTACGTTTAAAAGAGCATTTCGCCCTACTTCCTCGTATATTATTAGGGTCCGGTCCCTCCTTCCTCGGATATCATGGGTGTGGTCTCTACATACCTTGGTATATTATAAGGGTCCAATCCTTACATACCTCAAATATTATTAGGGTCCGGTCCCCGCTTCCGATATTATTAGGGTCGGTCCCTCCTTCCTAGGATATTATTAGGGTACGCTCCCTACATACCTCGGATATTATTAGGGTCCGGTCTCTTCTTCTCATTCCATACAACCATAACCATACATATCTTGCCATACAACCATACATACTTTGACATACTTTTAGTGTTATATATATATATATTAAAATAGTAAAAGATAACATACATTACTCCATATATCTGTACCTAATATTTCTTTTGCATACAATATTCACATGTCATATTTCTCTATAAATTACACCCATAATTATGACATGCTGGTTTTAACACTGTGTATAAAGGGTAGGCTCCTTATTGTTTTCTCTGTACCCTTTTGATTGCATCTTTTACCTTAATAAAATGATTATGGTATTAGAGCAACCATAGAAAAGATCCATCAAACGATTCAAAAAAAAAAAAAACAAAAAAACAAAAACCCATCAATCTACATGGCTGATAATGTACAACAAAGGGCTCTCCACGGTAGCAATAGACCAACCACCGATTCCGCTACGCATACATGTGGAAGACAAGAAACAGCAAAATCGAGGGCAACATGTGTTAAGGGAAAACAAGTCAAATATGGGTCTGAAGCAATACCAACAGTTTATCAAACTTTTTGGCAACAAAATTATTATTACTAAAGAGGAGGATTCGCACGTTGAAAATATGGCAGGTTACATCGATCAACAAGTTAAGTGGGTTATCGACACAAGTGCTACTGAGCACATAACTTACACGGATTATCTTCTTACAAACAAAACCAAGAAAAATAAGAACCACCCGTTATTATACCAAATGACTCGATAGTCGTCGAGGTTCGAGGAGACTATACCATACCCAACGATACGATGATAAAATGAGTCCTTAATGTGCCTAAATTCCAGTGCAATCTGCTAGCTGTCAATATATTAGCACAAGATCTCCAATGTGTTGTAACATATTCTCCTGATTTTTGCGTTATGCATGGCTTGAGTTCGAGGATGTTGATTGGAGTGGGAGAATGCAAGAATGATCTATACAAGATGGGGATGATGGGAAGCACGAGGCAATTCTTGATGACAACGGTTGATACTTGGCACAACAGATTAGGTCATGCGTCTAATACTAAACTTGCTTATGTTGATTTTCTCAGTGAGGTTTAAAAAAAAGACTTTTGTGACTCTTATGTTAAGGCCAAGTATACTATATTACCTTTTAAAGTTAGCACCACTATAACAAATGCTTGTTTCAATTTATTACATTGTGATGTGTGAGGCAAGTACCGTACACTCTCCTACACACGAGCAAGCTATATTTTAACGATAGTAGATGAGTTTAGTAGAGACGTATGGGTCTTTCTACTCACACATCAGGATGAGGCTAGCACTTGCCTTATCCATTTTCATAAAATGATACAAACTCAATTTGAGAAAAATATAAAAAGAATTAGATGTCATAATGGGAGGGCGGAGTTCACATCAAACCGTATGCTTGATTTTTATGCCAAATATGGAATTAACTTGAGACAACATGCCCATATACACCACAACAAAATGGTTTAGTGGAGCGAAAACACCGACACCTTTTTGAATTGCACGGGCTTTAAGATTTGAGGCTTGTTTACCTATAAGATTTTGGAGTGAGTGCATCCTAATAGCAATGGGTTGGGTTTGGGCCGGGTTAGGTTTTCCCAAACTCATACCCGATTATTAAAATCCGTCCAAACCCATTGGGTTTTAATCGGGTAATTACCCATCGGGTTTCGGGTTTTTTCATTGGGTTTGGTGTTTCCTATCAGGTTTTGATAAAATAATGATGTGTATAATATTATATATCTTTTAAGCATCAAATAAACTCTAATAACTGCAACTTCTATCAAATAACATAGCACAAAAGGCTACTTATCATAATTAAATGCAATTTCAGGTAAATCCAAGCCTCAACCGAAGAAACAAGAGAGAAGAGAAAGAAAAATGGAAGAAAACACAAGAAAAGCAAGAAACACGCCCCCATGCCTCTGAACACAAGAAAAGACAAAAAGTTACAAGAAAAGACAAATACTGAGGACAAAAGCACGGGACCGTGCCCCCTTGGCCACGGGGCCGTGGTCACCTTTAATATAAAGACAAAATAAAATTAGCACATGTTAATAAAAGCATGGGGGCGTGCCTCAGAAGGTACGCCCCCGTGGTTGAGTCATTATGTACGATTTGAGAACATGTAACTAGGACACGAGACCATGCTTCTCTGGCACGGGGCCGTGCTTCACTCTCCAGACAGTCTATAAATAGTGGCTCATGTTGCATTGATTAAGTGTGCCTTGAAGAGAAATCTATACGGTTTTCACTTATAAAAACACCCACTAACACTCATATTGAAGATCTTGTGAGGAGTTTGAAGGCTTGGAAGTTATCATTATCATCCATCATCACCAACAACATCATAATCCACCATCATTAACAAGGGAGGCTCATCCACTTTTGGTTAGATTGTTCTTATTTAATCATGTGTTTGTTAACATCATCTCTTGTTATGTTCACAACAATGCTTATTATGAGCTAAATTCCATTTACCATCTATAATCTATGAAGAAGCTTTGTTTTACTTGATAATTATGTAAAACATGTGGTTTAGTTGGTAAAGTACATGGTTATTTTGCAATTATCCATTGATGAAGAAATTTTTTATCACTCTAATCCAATAAACCAAAGTTGATGACTAAAACTCATTCATGATCACTCATGTACTTGGAAACTAGAAATGGTAAAAAGAATACTTTGGTAATTTATTCAAGATAAAACATGTATCTATATGTTGTACTTAGAAATGATGATATATAGATTATGATCTATTTCTCTGGTTTTGATAATTCTGAAATAACATTGTTAACACGATTGCTTAGATTATCATGCTAGTTAAAAAAATCATATGTTAATGGAATGTGTAATTATAACCTAATCTAATCAACCAAGGGGAGGTTGTGTGAGTTAACTACAACCACTCGAAGTTGTAAGGATTGGTATTTGAGAAATCGAAGTCAATTCTAATCATTATACTTTACCAACTTCTTGTCTACTTAAATTGGCATTCTCGGGGTAGCATGATATTAAGCATATGATGGACTTGAAAATATGCATGCTATTATCCATTATATCATAGAATGTGTTCACTCAAAAATGAGGACCATAGTCTATCATATATTATTAGGGCAAGTATCATTTGTTTGATTAATAATCATCAAGGAATAATGGAGTGGATTCTAGATATTAGATGGTAAACCTTCATATAATCGAATTACTTATTTAGAATTTCTCGTCTTGGTCACCAATATATTATTATATAAAGTTAAAATCAACCCCAAAATGGTTAAAACTCTCATATTAAACTAAAACAAAGATCCATTATTAGAAATATTTGTGTCCACGGATCGATACTTGGTTCTTACCAATACTATTTTACATATACGATAGGTACACTTGCCTATTTTGTGTGTGTTTAGTCTTAGTAAAAATCACTTTTATAAATTTAAAACACGATCTTGTGCAAAAACCAAATCATCTCATCCTTTACATTTCACACCCACACGCACGACAAGCATCAAGTTTTTGGCGCCGTTGCCGGGGGCACGGTACGTTTCTAAGAACAATCCAAGTTTTAATTTAATCATTGTTTATAATTGTAAAAAATTTTAACTCTTATTTTATTTTCTCTTTACTAACTATTATATTATATACTTTTTCAGGTAGCCTAACTTTAACTAACCTTTAGTTTAACTTCGATAGTTTAACTTCGATTTCATCCCATGTATGTCCTCTACATTCGAGCCTGAGCTTGTTTCTCCAATTTCTAAACCGGAACGAATCTTTCGTCGAGGAGAACGTAAACGGAATGCAGAAACCGCCGAAACAATCAAAGACAAATCAGTAGACGCTACAACATCAGGAGAAAATCAAATCGAAGAAATGATGGCAGACCAAAACAATGAGCCGAACATGAACCAGTATGCCAAGCCAACTCTCTAAGGCTACGACAACCGGGTAGCTCCAGCCGAAATCACCGAAAATTTCGAAATAAAATAAAGCACCATCCATATGGTGGAAATTCAGTTCAATTTCATGGTCTCCTCAACGAAGACCCTCTTTCTCATATATCTGGATTCTTACGAATCTGGGAAACATTTAAAATCCAAAACTGTTCAGAAGATCAGATCAAACTCAAACTCTTTCCTTTCTCTCTAAGGGGTCAAGCCTTGGAGTGGATAGAATCTCTTTCCTCTGGTTCCATTACCACTTGGGACCAGCTGGTTGAACAGCTTCTCATCAAATATTTTCCGCCTGATAATACAGCCAAATACCGAGCCAGCATTACCGGATTCCGGACCGATAATGATGAGTCGTTACACGCAGCATGGGAGAGATACAAAAGTCTTCTAATAAGATTCCCACACCATGGACTGAGCGTATGGTTACAAGTACAAACCTTCTTTGACGCACAATCTAGTCAAAACAAACAAGCCATCGACTAAATAGCCGGTGGAGACCTGGGATCCAAATCACCTAACGAAGTATTTGAAGTCCTGGAGAAGGCAGCAACTTACAACCCACCAAGATCTACACCAACTCATAAAGAAATGCACCACGTCGACTCTAACACTCTTGTCACCGCACAGCTAAAAGCCCTCTTTAAGAAATTCTAACAACTCCAAGTCGAATTATTAAAAACCAAGAGCACATGTGACACCTATGGAGGAACTCATAAGAAGAGTGATTGTAATCAAGTCATCATGGCCATGGAAGAAGTTGACTTCATTGTCCAACAGAACAACGCCTTCAGCAATAACTACAATCCAGGATTGAGAAACCACCTAAATTTCAGTTGGAAAGATGGAGGAAACACGCAAACCCTACCCGGATGTATCAAACCTTCCAGCCCAAACCTCAATTTCAAGAACAAAGTTCTAGTATCCATCAAAATCCAGGCTACTAAAAAATTGAAGAAATGTTAAGCCAAATCATGACCAAAACAAATGAAGCAGAAAAGAAGGCCGACTCAAGAGCTATTGATATCAGCGGAGTATTATTGAAGCACGAAGCTGACCTAAAAAGTCAACAAGCGTCACTACAGAATCTAGAAACTCAGATCGGACATTGCCAGACAATTATCCGATAGACCACCCGACACTCTTCCAAGCAACACAATCACCAACCCGAATGCAACAGCTAACGCTGTTACACTAAGGAGCGGCACAACCACTGCTGCCTCACCGACTTCAGAACCAGTCATGGAAAAGGAAACCACCGGCAAAACACAGGAAGTACTGATTCCAATAGGCACCGTACAACCCAAGGAACCAGTCAGAACCTATGTTCCACCTATCCCATACCCAGGAAGACTGAATCAGGAGAGATTGGAAGCACAATACGTGAAGTTTTTTGAACTCTTCAAACAACTCCACATCAACATCCCTTTTATCGAGCCCATCGCCCAAATGCCGAAATATGCCAAGTTACTCAAAGAATTACTGAAAAATAAAAGGAAACTAGAAGAGCTATCACATGTCACCCTGAGTGAAGAATGTTCAGCAGTCCTCCAGAACAAGCTACCAATAAAGATAACCGATCCAAGGAGCTTTACTATTCCTTTCCTCATAGGAAATTTGTCTGTTAGCAATGCCCTGGCCGACCTAGGAGCTAGTATTAACCTAATGCCATAAGCGGTTTTTGAAAAGCTGGGGATAGGAGAACCAAAGCCCACCCACAGCATTCAGTTAGCAAACCGATCCATCAAATATCCTCGGGGCATTGTTGAAAACATGCTTGTCAAAACTGACAAATTTGTTATCCTAGTAGATTTTGTAATTCTAGATATGGAGGAAGACAAAAATGTACCTCTGATTTTAGGAAGACCCTTTCTAGCCACCGCCAAGGCTATCATTGATGTGTGCACCGGCAAACTCACTCTCATGGTCAATGATGAGGCTATCACTTTTGATATAGGAAACTCTATGCAACATCCGCAACATCACGATGACACATTATACTGTATTGACATTGTCGATTCTATCGTGAGTTGCTATGTGCGGAAATCTTCCATTAACACCCCATTAGAAACACAAATCTTAACTGGTATAAGCACTAAACTCACTTTAGATGATCTCAACACCAATCAAGAAACGTCAGAATTAATATATGAGATCACCGAATGCAATGAAAAATAAAAAATATCAATCAAAGAACCACCGGCCTTAGATTTAAAAGAATTACCAAACCATCTCGAATATGTCTTTCTGGAAAAAGACTCTCAACTCCCTGTGATTATTTCATCTCACCTTTGTAAGGAAGAGAAAGACGAACTTCTTAAGGTTCTTAAGAATCATAAGAAAGCTATCGCACGGAAGATCATGGATATCAAGGGAATCAGTCCCTCCTTTTGTACTCGCAAAATCCTCATGGCAGAAGAATATAAACCTGTTGTCCAACATCAAAGACGTCTCAACCCCAACAAGCAAGATGTGGTGAATAAGGAAGTAATCAAACTCCTTGATGCCGGATTAATCTACCCAATCTCAGGTTCACCTTGGGTTAGTCCCGTTCAAGTAGTACCTAAGGGAGGAATGCCAGTAGTAATGAACGAGAAGGACGAGTTGACACCAATGAGGACCATCACAGGCTGGCGAGTATGCATTGACTACCGGAAACTTAATGAAGCCACAAGAAAAGATCATTTTTCACTTCCTTTTATCGATCAAATGCTTGAAAGATTATCGAAAAAATGTTCTACTGCTTTCTTGATGGATTTTGGGATACTTTCAAATTCCCATTGCTCCAGAAGATCAGGAGAAAACCACTTTTACAGGTCCGTATGGAACCTTTGCCTACCGAAGAATGCCATTTGGACTATGTAATGCTTCGGCCACCTTCCAACATTGCATGGTGGCCATCTTTCACGAAATGATCGAACACTCTATGGAAGTATTCATGGACGACTTCTCAGTCTTGGGGACTCATTCGATCATTGTTTGAGAAACCTCTACAAAATGTTAGCTAGGTGTGAGGAAGTAAATTTAGTACTCAATTGGGAAAAATGCCACTTTATGGTTAAAGAAGGCATTGTTCTCGTTCATAAGATATCTCAATAAGGATTAGAAGTTGATAAAGAAGAAATAGAAACAATCTCTAAACTTCCACACCCAACTACAGTAAAAGCCATTAGAAGTTTTCTAGGTCACGCAGGATTCTACCGTCGTTTCATATAATACTTCTCCAAAATTGCTAGACCTATGACCAAACTTCTAGAAAAAGATGCACCATTCGTCTTCTCTAAAGAATGTGTTGAATCATTCAATACATTAAAGGATAAGCTTGTCAACGCACCAATCATGACTACACCCGATTGGACCCTTCCATTCGAGATCATGTGCGATGCAAGTGACTTTGTAGCTGGAGCCGTACTCGGAAAACACAAAGAAAAACATTTTCACTCAATTTACTATGCTAGTAAAACTCTTAATGATGCAAAAGATAATTACACCACAACAGAAAAAGAGTTACTAGCAGTAGTGTTTGCCTTTGAAAAATTTAGATCCTATATAGTTCTTTCCAAAACCATAGTTTATGCCGACCACGCCGCCATAAGATACCTCTTCAACAAACAAGACGCAAAACCGATACTTATCCAATGGATTCTCTTACTCTAGGAGTTCGACATAGAAGTTAAGGACAAGAAAAGGAGTAGAAAATGTAGCCGCTGGCCACCTTTCACGCTTAGAATGCCCAGCTTCAAATGAACATCGCCAGGAACTTATCAATGATGATTTTCCACATGAAGTTCTCATGCATATCCAAGCAGTCATGCAGGAAGAAGACGAAAGTCCTTGGTTTGCCAATTTCTCAAATTACTTAGCATGTAGAATCCTAAGAAAAAGGCTTACTCATCAACAATGGAAGAAATTCTTCGTCTACCTTAAGTTCTACTTCTGGGAAGATCCATACTTGTTTAAGAGAAGAGCCGATCAGGTTGTTCGTAGGTGTGTTTCAGGGAAAGATGCCTTAGATAACACTGTCATAAAGGACCGACCGGTGGACACCACAGTACCGCCACTACGTTTAGAAAAGTGTTCGACGCAGAGTTCTTCTGGCCCACCATATATAAGGACACACCTACTTTGATCCATGAATGCGATGCTTGTCAAAGAACCGGAAACATCTCAACCAAAAATTACATGGCTCAAAAAGGCATTCAAATTTGTGAGGTCTTTGATGTATGGGGAATATATTTCATGGGCCCATTTCCCAACTCATTTGGAAACAAGTACATCCTTGTTGCAGTCGACTACGTGTCCAAATGGGTAGAAGCACAAGCTCTTCCCACCAATGATGCTCGAGTGGTCGTACGCTTTCTGAAAAAGTTATTTTCACGATTCGGTACTCCAAAAGCCCTAATCAGTGATAGAGGTACCCACTTCTGCAATACCTTAATGGACAAAGTCTTAGCATGATATGGAGTTTACCATCGATTGGCAACACCATATCATCCCAGACTAGTGGGCAAGTAGAAGCCTCGAATAGGGGAATTATAATGATTTTAGAAAGAACTATAGGAATGAATCACAAAAATTAGGCAGAAAAATTAGATGACGCTTTGTGGGATCTCAGGGACAGCCTACAAAACCCCATAGGAAAAACACCTTTCAAACTTGTTTATGGAAAAGCATGTCATATACCCATGGAACTCAAGCACAAAGCCTACTTGGCTTTAAGAGCAGTGAACGTTGATCTAATGTCCGCCGGAAAAACTGGGAAGATCCAATTCACGAACTCGAAGAACTAAGAACATTAGCCTATGAAAACTCCTAGTCTTACAAATAAAAGACTAAACGTCTACACGACGCCCATTTAAAAGGAAACAAAAAGTTTCAAGTGGGCGATCGAGTACTGTTATACAACACATGTTTACGTCTTTTTTCGGGAAAATTAAAATCTTGTTGGACAGGTCTATACACATTTGAATAAGTTTTTGACAATGGGACAGTCGAGATTTCAAATTCCAATGGTCACAAGTTCAAAGTTAATGGACATTGATTAAAGCCATATATCGATGGACCATTTGAAGATGTCTCGGAGGTAATAATCCTCCAACCAACTAAATAGACATGCAAGAAAATAAGGTCTGGCCAAGACCTGCGTAAAATAGGCCTTGTAAATACTTGTTTTACTAGCTTGTTTTGTTTTACTTGAAAAAAACAAAAAAAATTAGTACCTAAAAACACGGGGGCGTGCTATAAAAGCACAGTACCGTGCCACAAAGTGCGGGCCAGAATCTTCGCTGCAAAAATCTCAGTTAGACTGGTTTGTAACAGAATTGTCAGAGCAAAAACACGGGGCCATGCTTCTAAAAGCACGTGACCGTGCCTAACACCTGATTGGCTATAAAAGGCATCTCTTGCCAATGCATTCCTTGCACCAACCAAAACCAAAATACTCTTCTCTGAAAATTCAACATGCCTACTGAGATGAATGAAGCAATTCCCGTTCCTCGACAACCTAGAAACGATGCCTGACATGTTTTCAAAACCGAGCTTCTCTTGAAACTTCAAGAACTCTATGAAATGAATCTCCTTGCTGAAATGCGTCTCGTCCAACTAACCGAATCAGTGGAAAATATGAAAATGGAGCTTTGAGACATTAATGAACAACTCCGGTTTCAAGTTCTCAGATTTATGTATTTTCCACCACAAGGACCACTCGGAGGAGGAGAACCCTTCAGTGAAATTTAGAAAATCTAAGTTTTCTATTTTCATGTGTAAAAAGTGCGCTACACATTGTATTAGGACTCTCGGGCTTAACCCGAGTAATTCTACATTTCTAGGAAAAACGGGCTTATCCCGCACATTGAGTTTAGGATCTTTTAGTTTAATGAAAAAGTAATTTTAGGAAGTCCAAAACGTTCAATTAACCAATCAAACATCATTATTAGGATTCCTAGTCTTGCGTTTTATTAAAATATCAAAGAAAATATCATGTGACAAAAAGCATGGGGCTGTGTTTCACAAAGCACGGGGCCGTGGTCACCTTAGAATCTTCGGCTTGATACGCGATGACTCCGTACAATTCTCTGATTCAGAAACATTTATTCCTATAGCAGCACGGGGCCGTGCTTCAAGAAGCACGAGGCCGTGGTCGACTTCCCAGTCTCTATATAATGCATGCAAACTCACTATTCCATTCATACCAACAATAAGTTTGCTGAAATGGAAAGTAAGAAAATGTAATGGAAACCGGTGAGAAGAGGCAAGCATGGTGATTCTTCCTCAAACCTTGAGGAAGAAATCATGAGGCTCCAATGCATTGTGAAAGACCAAGTCGAGAGTAACATCCACTACGTGAAAATTGACCTTCGGCCACACGAAAAAAGTGTGGCCGTAGGTCTTTAGCCACACACATTTGGTTAAGGACATATGTGGCCAAAGGTCGCGACACCGGGGGTATGATATAGTCACACAGACTTTTTAGTGGCCTTATGTGGAAATAAGTGTGGCTAAATGGTACATACATTAGTTGCTGGCCATTAAGAAGCCTCTCCAATAAGTGTGGCTAAATGGTAGAAAATGGCCACATGTCAATTTACTATGAGTGACCATTGCATCTATATAGCCACATGAATTTATGTTTCAGCCACATGAATTTTATATTAATGTGGCCAATAGGGTTGTGTTAAGCTTACATTGTGACCTATACCGTGTGAATATAGCAAAGAAATGGCCACTTAAATTTAATAATAGGGTGGCTAATTATATGATATAGACACTAGATATTGCATTAAAAGTGGCTAAATATGTTTACTTTCCACTCAAAAACTCCTTTGTAGATTATAGGGTGGCCATTGTCTTACTGTTTGTCACACAAAATGTTTTTCCTAATATAAAGTGTGGCTATTGTAAAACTTTTCGTCACACATAGTGAAGTACTGTGTGGCTAATCATATCTTATAGACACTGGAGGTTATTGTAAATGTGGCTAAAAATGTGAACTTGCTAGTCAAAAACTCTTTTGTAGTTTGTGGTGTGGCCATTGTCTTACCGTTTGTCACACATAATGCTTTTCCTAATTTAAAGTGTGGCTATTGTCAAACTTTTCGTCACACATAGTGAGATACTGTGTGGCTAATAATATCGTATAGACACTCACTGTTGTTGTCAATATGGCTAAAAATGTGAAGTTGCCACTCACTCTTTTGTGGTGTGGCCATTGTCTTACCTTTTGTCACACATAATGCTTTTCCTAATTTAAAGTGTGGCTATTGTCAAACTTTTCGTCACACATAGTGAGGTACTGTGTGGCTAATAATATCATATAGACACTGGAGGTTGTTGTCAATGTGGCTAAAAATGTGAAGTTGCCACTCAAACACTCTTTTGTAGTTTGTGGTTTGGCCATTGTCTTACCGCTTGTCACACATAATGCTTTTCTTAATTTAAAGTGTGGCTATTGTCAAACTTTTCGTCACACATAGTGAGGTACTGTGTTGCTAATAATATCATATAGACACTGGAGGTTGTTGTCAATGTGGCAAAAAATGTGAAGTTGCCACTCAAACACTCTTTTGTAGTTTGTGGTGTGGCCATTGTCTTTACCGTTTGTCACACATAATGCTTTTGTAATATAAAGTGTGGCTATTGTCTTTACTTTTCGTCACACAAAAATGTTTAATTTGTGGCTAATGGTCATTTATAGACTCTAATTTTTGTAATTTCAGGTGTGGCTATTGTCTTACTTTTGGCCACACCTATTTAATGTGTTCTATGTGGCCAAATTGTGTGTAATTAGGCAATATATAATTATTTTTATTTTTGTGCAGTAATATAAAACAAAATACAAAAATAACAAAATTAAAAATTAGAAACAAATTATAATAACAATAATATTCACTTAAGCAAATGTATATGCAAAATATCTTACAAAATACAAAAATAACGACTACCTATATACTAGCTAAAGCGTCGGTTTTCTTGGCACTGCTCCTTGTCTTCTGTTTGGTCACCCAGTCTATCGTTGTGTACTTTGCCTTTGCCTTTGCCTTCTTTCCAGCTCTGTCTAGTTCTTTTGAGGATGGAAGTGGTGGTAGCTGGAACAACAGAATATGAAAAACAAATATGTATAATTAATGTCATATTTTGTAATTGAATAGAACAAAATAGTAGGCCTGCAGACGAACCGAACGTTCGTTTAACTGTTCGTGAACCTTTCGGCTGGAAGTTCGTTTATGTTCGTTTATCTTTGTTCAATTACGTTAGTTTAGATTATAAACGAACACAAGTGTTCATTTTTTAAACTAAATGAAAATGAACATAGATATTTGTTCGGTTAAGTTAAAAGGGAACAAACATCCTGGTCACATAAGATTAGGTGTTCTGGCCAAGCAACAAAAGTACCACGTGCGTTGCCAACAATCACAATTTCACCTGCCTCACAAGAAATAATTGCTTGTTCCTTTATGACTTCATCAATACTAACTTTATAGCAACCCTCCGAGATTGCTTTTCCATGCAACTGTTGTGGAACCGGTGACCAATGAACTTTACCATTTGCCACCTTGTTACGCTTGTCATGCACACACAAACGACACTCATACACCTATACGTAGTTGAAGTCAATATATAAGTACATACCCATGTTGGTGGGAAATTAACAATGTTTCGCGTAGTACATACCTTTATGACAGCAGGTGGGGAAGCTTCATCCGTAGATACATCAACTTTTCTTTTGCGGCTTCTCCGTTTTGCCTAAAAACCATTCAATGAATCAACCAACAATTAAAGGAAAAACTGAAATTGCCAAATACTTACTGATGGTTTTTTCGAGGCGTTACTATCCGGAGTGTGGTGTAGTTGTGTTGATGCTTGGTCATCATTGTTCTCTACAGGCTTCATTGGTAATAAAAAAGAAATTGGAATTGTTACACTTATTAAGTTATAAAATATAAAAACTGAAATTGCCAAATACTTACTGATGTCGCGCTATGGGGATCGAATACCGTTTGGTCAACACTTTTTTCCACAGACTTGGCCTGCAATTCGGTAATAGAAAATGAGCACACTCACATTGGAAACGAATTATAAAAAGTACTGAAATTGTCAAATACTTACTGATGTCGCGATATGGGGAGTGGGTACCGTTTCGACAACTATTTATCCGCAGACTTAGCCTACAATTAACTTATGCAAAATCAGCACACTCACATCGAAAGTTAATTATTAAAACAAATCAATCAAACTGTCAAATGCTTATATGAGAAGCGGATTCTTGTTGCACAGCCTCACCTGAGGTTAAGATGTTTTCCTCAAAACTGGCCTACAAATCAATTTATTAGGTTATGGAAAATGAAAATCACATGAAAAGTTGTAATAAACAAAGAAACTGTCAAATACTTACTGGTGCTGGCATTTTATTTTGCGCCACAACACTAGTACTTTGGTTAGAACCAACCTGGTTGGGAACAGGATTTACCTACGAATTGTGACAAAAATAGTGCTAATTATCTATGTAGAATGCATTAATTAATATGTAGCATACGTCACTTACTTGACTTGCCGACATTTCCGGCAACAATCCTTCGAGATGTCTGAACCTGGCCTCAAATGCTAACCATTCCTTCTCATGGATTGCTAGCATAGCATTCGTGGATTCAAGTAGAGACATCAACCTGTTCACCACTACATCTCTCAACACCGCCTCATACTCAAGTTGGGCAATCCGTTGCTTAAACGAGCCTTTTACCCGACTCACACCCCAATATTTACCTGTTGTCAATCCGTACCCAATCCCTTTTAAAAACCCACCTTTCTCTTTGCCAAGCACTAAGGTGATGGTATCTGTGCATGGTTCAAGTGCCAGGGCTCCAGAGGCGATCTGCTCCTCATGCTGAACCTGCAAGAAAACAAATATTCTAATACACTTGTAACACGCTTATGTATCCACATCAAGTGCTGAGACAAGTTATACAGACTCAAGTTTTTTTGACACCAATATAAGGCAATGAATTAAGTTTAACATGATTTAAAAAGTTTAATACTAAAACATACTAATTTGGTTGCCACGCCTTCGACAACAGCATTCTTGTATGCACCATCTTTGTCCTCCCTTCCTTTCATCCACATTAATGCACGGCCGGGGATCTCATCCGGATCAATTTCCTTCTGATTTACCTTGTAAAATATTCAAGAGAAAGCAGCTGACGGTCATGCGTTAGACACATAACCAACAAATCATTGAACTAGAGAGAAAGCAGCTGACGGTGATTACCAGTTTCTCTCGAAGGTAGGTATAAACCCCTCGTCCCATGTGATGATCAAAAACATTCTTTGCTTGAGCTCCCTTTGATGAAGCTGATTTTTTCTTCAACCACACATTATAATCATGTCATTATAATTAAACAAAAAACATAAACCATATATAGTCGATCAATCTACGTTCGCAGAGTAGAGGATTTATACCTGAAACTGCTCTGATTGTGTGTACTCAACGAAGCGATACCAGTCTTCTTGCCTGATCATCGTCCTATGTCCCTTGGGTATCGCCTTCAGCTTCAGAGGTTTACTGATGTTCGGCATAATGTATTTGTCATACATTTTTCTTCTGAAATCCCGAAGAAGGTGTCCGAACCGATTCATCACAGAAGGCCTGCGACACGCCTCAATCTCAAAATATTTCTGCATAATATAATACAATAAAGGTAAATTACTTCTCAAATTATAAAATGCACAAATAAAAATAAAGAATAACCGTTATTTGTTCCCACAGTTTATCTCTAAGCTCCTTTGTGACCTCCTTCCAACTTAAATGTCTCAAGCCAACTATTTCCCTTACAACATCCCCTAAAAAACTTGCAAACTTTGATCTGTTTTGGCCAGTGAACCTACCCAGATTATCAAACTCCACTGCCAGTCTAACACCTCCAGAGTTTGCATAATCGGTACGTAGCTTAAGTAACCTCGTTAACCCCCTTGTAGGTTTTTGAGTAGTATGTAAACTGTTGAAGGGTTCGATATCCATCGTCGCTATAGCATCGTCTGCTTGGCCGTCATCGTCGTTGGCTTCCTCGCTGGAGTAGCCTTTAGTTTCGTCTGATTGAGCGTCGTCGACGTCGTTGGCTTCCTCATCGGAGTATAAAACATGTTCTTCTTCGATTCTTTTATCTACAAGCTTCATCGCTGATTGTTTTTTAATAATTTGGAGTATAAATCACTGTCGTGCTGATTTGTGGAGTGGAAAATTTTTAATAATTTGGAGTGTAATTTGATTTTTGGAGTGTTAAATGTAATTTGGAGTGTTTGAATATTTGGGGCCAATCTTTTGGAGCTTTTTGAGTTTTGCCCTCCCTTTTAATTAAGAACCAATAGATTATTGACAGAGAACCTGTGGCTGAAAATAGGCACTTTGCCAGAAGATGGTTGGATAAGCGTGTTTTGCGTATTAGGATATTTATATATGTTTATGTACATTAGCGTGTTACAAGCGTAATAGTGTTTTTTAACAAAGTGTTTTTTGTTTTATTTTTAGATTTAACCATAATTACCATTCATTAAAAGTTTTCATACAAAAGGCACCATTACAATACATTCCATGAAACAAAATAAGAGTGAATAACAAAATAGATGATACAACCATACATATACAAATAACCAACCAAATCACAAATGTTCCAAAATTCACCAAACACATCACCAAATATTTCCCAAATGTTCCAAACATCACCAAATCACTAATCAACTTTTGAAACTAACAAACTACCTTCATTGAAGTCATATTCGAATATGCACTTATCACCAATCTGTAAATCATTTTCCTCCTTGAAATTTTTCCATTTTTGTAAAGAATATCTGAATTTCAGCTTCGACACTTCACCATGGACTTTTATTTTTTTACGACCTTCGGAATTGACCAAAGTGATTAGCATTCCATCATAGGCATCAATCTTGGTAGCAATGTGACCCGGAAGACGCTGTGAAAAGCAAATTTCAAATATACTTGTAAATAAAAAAGAAATTTAAAAATTCAATTTACCAATTTCTTGGTAACGTTCATGTGGAAGACGATTTTAGAGTCATCATCTTGCTCATCAAGATGAATTGGGTTTTGGGAGGAACTACCTTGATTGCTTAATTGATAGTTGAGAAACAGCTGATTTGGACCAGGAAGGATAAATTCTATGCGATCTTTATGAAAGACATTAATATGAAATGTCTTATCTGATATGATTTCAAACACAACAAATGAACTACCTTTCAAGTTGGTTTGTTTAAAAACCTCAATCCATCCATCCTCTAGCCTACAACCCATTCCATCCCAAAGACATGAAACTTTAAACATATATCTATCTGGAGCAATAAGCTCGAAAAGCGAATTCATGTAATTGTCACCAAATTCTTGAATCATGTACCACTCAGGGAAATCCTATTAAACATGTTAATTAAAAGACATTTGAATTTGGAAACAATCATTAAAAACATAAATTAAAACTTACCAAGTAATGGACGTGTCGGTTTCTGACTGGAATACATATCATAGTACCGGATTGATCATTTACGTTTCTTTTGAAAGTAAACATATTCAACATAGATCTTGATTTAAGCTCAAAAACAACATATGTTCCAGCTTCTATACAACATTCTCTGATTAATTCAGTCCAACCGGTTCCAAAATAAAAGTCATCAAGTACTTTGATTATAACAACAGAAAACGTTCTACCACTTTGATCATAAATCAAACAACAGCCGGTATTTGACTTCATGTCAGCAAACATTGGTTGAACAGCTTTAGGAATGAGCTATAAGTAACACAAAAAATGTTCTTAGAATGTATATATTGCAAAACTGTAAAATGTTTTATAAAAAAAATTAACCAGATAACATTAACATACCATCCTACTCATGGAATCCCTGTAGATATCCACCAGGAACTTAACTCCATTATTGAGACGTGGCATTTTTATGTTCTTACCAGGATAAGCGATATCTACGAATTACAGTAAAGCGAAGTAGAAGTCGATTTAGGGTTTTGAAGTTAAAAGGGTTTTGAATTTTGGTTTTATTTATTTCTACATATTTAATTATATATATATTTTGGTTTTTGTTTTATAACTTTTTAAAAATAGTATAAAAAGATTTACTTTTAGTTTTTTTTACTAACATTCCGGTATAAATTTCGTTAAAAGTTGAGTTCGTTTAATAAATCGTATTTTTTAAACAAATTTAAAATTTTATCCATTATTGAAGAATTATCTTAACCGTTAGTAAGATTTTCTGGATAAGATTTACAACTTCATAATAGAGAGGCTCATAACATTCTAGTGTTATCATTATCATATGTAGTTTTGTATCATTATCATCTTCTAGGTTATCATCATCACCATATGTGTTATGATGATGATCAACATCATAAAGTTATCATCGTTATCATGTATTATAGTGGTTATCATCATCATAATCATCGATCACCGTCACCATGAAACGGCATCATCATCAGACGTGCAGGTAATCAACGTGGTCATTGTATAGGCTATCGTAGTCGGTGTTGATCATACGGGTAACATATATCTCGCTATTAGTGTCGTCATCATCATCGTCACACATCTCCATCATGGTTATCATCAGCATCTTCATCATCCGATTACCATGTACGGGATGTAGTCAGCATCGTATGGGTTATCATAATCAAAACACCCAATATTAGCGATCACTGCTGGCACCATCTTATGAATTGTTGTCGTCATCAAACGACATCATCCGTCGTACATGCTACCATCAGTATGACCATCGTATATGTTATCATGGTCGTCGTCGATCATACGTGTTACATGTCATTAAACATCGGTGTCACCATCATCATCAACATATATATATGTGTGTGTGTGTGTGTGTGAGTGTGTGTGTGCACGCGCGCCCGTGTGGCGTATTGTCATATAGGTACATATAATTGGTCCTCATCATATATATGTGTGATCATCATCATAGACGTCATGCTCGTCGTACGAGCTACAGTCGACATCGTATGGGTTGGCGTAAGCAAATCGTATATATAGGTTAGCAGCATCAATATGATAACCACCACCAACCCAGGTAGTTATATTAGCATCGTCTCGTCATAATTGGGCCAATCATCATGGTCATCATACGGGATAGCACCGTTATTGTCTCATGTATTACATATTCACAATCATACTACACACCACCGCTCACATTCGCCACAACTAACCCCAGCACCAACCACTAACCACACTCCACCACCACCCACCACACCACCACCACCCACTAATATTAAATATAAATATATATCCATTTATTTATACCCATCCACCACAACCACCCACTACCCACCACCACCCACCACCACCACCACCACCACCACCACCACCACCACCGACCTCCGCCACCACTACCCACTGCCCACCACCACCACCAACCACCACACATACGCCACCAAGAACCACCGCACCTCCTCCACCGTCCACCACCATCATGACCACCTGAACCCAACACCACCCACTAATAATATATATATATATATATATATATATATATATATATATATATTGCTACTATACAATACTAACCGTACGATTAAAATTTACAAGCAAGCGCCTTCTTTTAAAAGGGTCAAATAATTACCCTCGTAAGTCACTCATCTACTTCTGGAACGGCGATAAGTATTCCCAAAATTCAACCTCGTAAGTCAATATTCCTTAAAACCGTCGACGATTCGTTTCTACTGTGAAGCACAAGCACAAGCACAAGCTCGAGTGGTTTATTTATTTTGGAACGGAACCGAAATGAAGAACCCTAACTCATCTACTTCTGGAACGGAACCAAGGTTGAAGCAAAAGCACGATAGGTCTCATAATGAAGATGGAACAGGTGTTACTTTATGATTTTTTAGGGTTTTAGGTTTACTTAATCTTAAAATGTAAGCATTTGTTTGAATCTTCTTATGTATTAATGCATTTGATACGCGTGTTGTTATTGTAATACATATCCTTGTTTTTTTAAATCTATGTATAATATTAAAGCATGTTATATGCGTATGATTAGCGTGTTATGGCTTTGGTATTAGAATTTATCATTTTGATGTTTTATAAGAGTTTTCTGTTTCCTTGTGGTCGTGTTGTTATCCCCTACCCCCGTGTTTTATTGTATGTATGTGATTTAGTTGTCGAAAAAAACAAGACTGATAAAAGGAAGACTAAAAAAGTTGCTCCGGTGGGGAAAACAAAACATGTTGTGGAAGCAGACTCTAATTCAGACCTTGACATAAAAATTGACAGGTTGTTGTCAAAGCGGAAACAGGTGGAACACAGCACCTCTGGCCCGGACTTTCAGCATCCGAAAAAGAGAGCCATTAAAGAAAAGAAGCCAGCCGAGAGGGGACAACCTTTTGTTGAATTTGTAGAAAAAATTGATGAATAGGTGTGCACCTATTAATGTTGTTGATGCAGTGAAGGCAATGACCATTGCCCAAAAAACTTGTGTAGAAGAAATGGGTTTCAGGTCAATGTTAAGACTTCAAGTAACCCAAACTCCAACAACTTTGGGATATTGGTTGCTCATGAACTATAATAACCGTTTAAATGAATTGAACATTGGGAGTAGTGTTATTAAGATAACACCACAAAAAGTACATGAAGTGTTGGGGATACCAATGGGTAAGATTCCTGTTTTAGGCAAGAGTAGACCAAGATTGGGGGAAGATGTTACTACAGATTTGTTCAAAAATCAATTCCCGACAAATGCAAGAATAAGTATAAAGCATGTGAAAGGAAAACTGGCCGCGGATCAAGGAGTTGGTGAACTGTTTAAGATTAATTTCCTTGTGTTGGTCAACACCTTTATAGGATTTGTGAAAAAATCAACAACAGTCAATCAACGATTCATCGCCGCAATTGATAAAACCTCGGATATTCCAAATATGGACTGGTGCAGCTATGTTATTGAAAACTTGAAAACGACAAAGGAAGAATGGAGAGGTATCAACGTTCAATACAACGGTCCGATCACCTTCCTTGTGACGCTTTACACGCATGAATACCCGAAAAAATATGGTCCATTTGGGACTCCCGTCACAACGCCTGCAGTCAACTACATAACAACAACTACTCTTAATAAGATGGAAAAATACTTGGAGAATAATGGTCCTCCCTTAGAAGAAGATGCTACTGAGGTTGCTGCTGCTGCTGTTGTGACGTTTAGTGTTGACGGGAAAGGGATTGATGCGGCTGCTGCTGCTGTGACCGTTAGTGCTTCCGGGAAGGGACTTGATGAGACTGCTGATGTTGATACTGCTGCTGTGACAGTTAGTGCTGCCGGAAGAGACTTGATGAGACTGCTGCTACTACTGCTGCTGTGACGGTTAGTGCTGCCGGTAAGCCTGGAGTTGAAGAAAACACTGCAGCTGAGGAGAAACAAGAACATGGTATTAAACTTGTTATTTTCTTCTAAAAAACTCTCATATCTCTTATCTCTACATGCATTTTATGTAATACAACATTATATGTAATTAAAAAACAGATGGTCAAAGTGCATCTGAAACAGATAATGCCGATCAAACAGCTGAACAAGATTTGGATGATTATGTAAGCGATTATTCACCTTTAAGTTTGCAAATGCCTATCGTGCTTGTTGACTATTATTTAACTCCATTACAACTGGCTGGGATAAATTGAAAATGTTTTTGAATTAACAATAACTATATTTTCTTTTTACAGTCTTGGAATAAGGCAATGGATAACAAGTTGAAGAAATTTGATAAAATTTGCTCCGAGATCAACGAGTTGGTCCGTCAAGGAAAGGATAGACATCCATCAAATGAGAATATCTTTGCTAGATGTTGTGAATGGGAAAACATATTCACTAATTATGTGGTCCCTAAAACACAAGATTCAGATGTTGGTGTTGGTGGTCCAGTGGCTGCTCAGAAAGGTATTTGGGCTAAATTAATTATTAGTATAATTAAAACGCTCTTAAAACACTTATGCTGTTATTTTAAACCTATTACATCTGTGTGATGCAGTTGATTCAGATGTTGGTGTTGGTGGTCCAGTGGCTGCTCAGAAAGGTATATCATATATGTACCAGCTTAATTATATACCAGCTTAATTATAATCACAGTTGAACATATTACGTCTTTGGCTGTCGTAAAAAATGATGCAGGTTAAGAAAACAATGTCTCATGCGCAGATATTGATGAAGTTGTTAATACAGTGCTTGCGACATTAAAAGAGGGTATTTAATTATAAATAAAAACCAAAAGGGGTTGAAGGTATTTAATTATAGTTATAATTATTTTCAGTCAAATTTAATGTGAGTTGTTTTATGTTTAACAGTTGACACCGGTTTGTCAACAAGTGATAGCCTCATTACACTAAACTCTCCATATCTTCTGAGAGGTTGACATATCCGCTAGTGTCACGGAAGATGAAGAAATAATTTCAGAGTATATATTTTTTTGTCTTGGAGACATTTGGGAGGAGGTCTACAAGTCCACTCACACAAAATCGTTCAAGGTGGTCTGTGAAAGCTTCTGTCCTGACATATATATAGCCGCCAATGAAATGGATGCATTCAGCTATGTAATGAACTATGAAGAAAAGAAAAAATCTGCAGCATCACCGTTCAGATTCTTTGCTTCAAGCAATGTGCTGGTACAGATTAATCTATTTTGTTTATACTATTAGAAAACGCACAATAAACGCTTTAATCATCTGCATTTTAATTATTATACAGACAAGTGACCATTATTCTGAGTCAAGGGGTTTCACAGACAAAGAAAGACTTGATGTGTTTTCAGACAACATCGAAAGAGAAATGGCAAGGAGTGGAATTCTATCACTCAAGGAGGTTGATATAGTGCTCGTGCCAATACTACAACGCAATCATTTCTTTGTGGTTACCTTCAATCTTCAAACAGGAGTGATAGAATTACTTGACAACAGTGCAAATCAAGAAATACCAGCTGATGCAAAGTTTAAAAGCTTAGAAGACAAATCAAAAGCAATTAGAGAGAATTTTGAAGAAAGATACGGAAAGACTCCTGATATACTGGTAAACATATATACCTTTAACCCAAAAAACATACATACTTGTTATAAAAATTGTCAAAATACTTAAATTGCTTTCTATTTTGTGTAGAGAAACGTCTTTTGCATGTATCTTAAAACAATCAAACACCCCATTACTCAGCAAATCCAAGTAGCAACAATCAATAGACTGAAGATGAGATAGAGAACAAAAAGTAATGGAATAGATTGTGGTATTTTTTCTATGAGACACATGGAGAAATATGATGGGAAGAGACCATCGGGGTGTAATCTCCAAAAGAAAGGCCCTGAACAACAAAGACAACTAAAAGGGTTGAGGTTAAAGTATTTGTGCAAAATCCTCCTCTCGGATACAAACCAACACAGAAATAATCTTATCAAGAAAGCACTGCTATTCCATGAAAATGACGACACTCGTTTAACCGGAGAAGAGTTGATTGATGAATTTAAGAAAAGGCAACAAAAAATTTGAATGATTTCAAAACTGACTGCTATGTACTTTAAGATACTTGTTATGATAATAGTTACATGTTGAATCAATGTTTTAACACTTTAAGATTATAGTTACATGTTGAATCAATGTTTTAACACAAACATAAAAATTTTATTATTAGCAAAACACACATATAAACACACCATCACAAACATACAAATTTTATTACTACTAATCTCTGAGTGACATAAGAAACTTCAACTTCAATTCCATTGAGCAATTTAGTTTAAGAATTGTCTTGCCCAAAAGTTTTAACTCGTTAAGCTCTCTCTGTCCTACATTAACCATAAATAAAACAGCAAGATCTCGGATACAACTAGCGGGCATCCGAGTAAGAACTTTTGTAATGAGATCCCTGGCATCCAAGCTGTTGCTAGTCTTTACAAATTCTTCAGTAAGAGTTTCCCGAGAAGCTTTATTTACCTCAATTTGAGCCTCAATTCGCCTTCTGAGGGCAGCCTTGTAGGATCTGGATGATGATGATGATGATGATGACGACGACGACGACGAGCAATCCATTATTAACTAAAAAAATAATTTAAAATTATATAGGTATATGAGTTTCACAAATGTGGTGTGAGTATATATAACCAAAAGACTCACAGACAAAACAAAATGGTGTCCCACGCATGGGAAACGCACACGGACGAATAGTAACTCTGTAATAAAAAACAAAAGGGAGTCCCACGCTTGGGAAACGCGCCGGACGAATAGTAACTGTAATAAAAAACAAAAGGGTGTCCCACGCTTGGGAAACGCACTAAATTGTCTCATGTGTTTTTGTTTAATCTAGAGATTACTTGAATTTATATCACCTGTCAGAATTAATTGATCACAATTATACTCACCTGTCAAAAATGCCGGGAAAAATATTATGGTAATGATAGCCTACATTAACTACATTACTAGATCTTACTATATCTTACTACAAATAAAACTTAACTACATTAAGTTTGGTTATTCAATAACACTAACAGTTTCAGAAAGATAATAAAAATGAATTCTTCTGAGAAAACCGTGAAGGCCATAGTGAAAAAAACGATGGATTTTCAGAAAGAGAAAGACGACTCTTTGTTGAAGAAAGTCGAAGCGACTAGGGATACACTCTCTTGGGAAAAAACAAAGACCTTCCACTCCTGTAACCTCATGTTGTGGGAAAACGACAATGAGTTTCGAGCAATGGTTGCCGATTATCAGCAACAACAGTCTGAATGCTACGACTCAGTGTGTGAGACCCTGGTTGACACCATAACTACGGTGTCAACCAACATGAGTTTTAAGGAGATGGGGGCGGCCATTTTGGACAAGGCGGAGTGATGGTGATGTTAGCTTTGCTGGTCTTGGTTTTGTTGTGATGTATTGTAATTAATGGTAATTTTTGTATGGCATCTTTTGATGAATGGTAAATATATATTATCTTAAAATGCTTTCTTAACATGTTTTATGTATTGTAATTAAGGGTACTTTTTGTGATGCATCTTTTGATGAATGGTAAATATGGATTAATGATTCTCGTCTTTCTTTGTTAAAAATGTGTGTAATCAATTAGGTTAAAATATGTTATATAATTGTTCAAAAGAGTCTATTACGCTTGCAACCCGCTACTGTACAAAGACATATATAAATATCCTAAAACGATAGTAACACGCATGTGTACAACAAATCCTTTCTAAACCCTCCTATATATATATATACTTATATATAGTTTTGTTTTCAATAAAAACTCATTTTTCACCATGGAAGAAATCTCATCGAGGACCACCACATCCAGTAACAGAAGCAATCGATCTCAGGTTTATTATTTTGTGGTCAAGAAGCCATTCAAAGAACATCAAGCACCACCAAAAATCCAGGTCGGAGGTTCTACAATTGTGCATCTCAGGTTAGTGAAATTGCAAATAAAGTTGGAATTCATCAACAATTGTTGACCATAAACCCTATATTTTTTTCAACTTAGGGCAAAAGATGTGATTTCTTTATATGGTCTGATTGTGTTTCATCAACAAGATATGATGTGTGCACAAGATGTATAGACATAATTCCTATCTTGATAAGGGCAAATAAGTCATTAGAGGATCAACTTGCAAGGAGTGTAGCTTCAAGGATTGAATCAGAAAAAAAAAAGTGAAGATATTGTATTTTATTTGCTTCTTGTTGTTTTTAGGGTTTTTAATTAGTTTTATAATTAAAAGCTAAGAAACTTTGTTATGATTTTAGACCAGCTATTATGATGTATTTTTATGTTTCTGAACGCATTTAAAGGCTTAATGAGTAGTTTAGTTTGAGTGTTTCCGTAGTTTAGTTTGAGGTAGTGTTTGGTATGAAGAAATGGAATATATCATTTCAAAGGAATGAAATTAAGCATGTTTGGTTGTCATGAAGTAATGAAATTGATCATTCCTAAGGAATGTAATTCTTTCCTTTTTTAAGCATTTTCATTCCTTGGTAAAATGTGTTTTTTTTCCATTCCTTCAAGGAATGGAAAAGTCATCAATTATTATTATTATTAACCCGTGTATGACACGGGTGGAAATATTGAAATTTTCGAACAAACACATGTCATTTGAAAGGACAACATAAGTTGTTATATGTTATTCAGGACAACAACATAATTTAATTTGTAAATAATATTTGTATGAATACAAATGATTGTGAAATACAAAGATAAACCCAAATAACATTCAAATTACAGTATTTGAAAACATAATCAAAAGTTAAAAATGTAAAATTCATAAGCTATTAAAAAGACTTTCTTATAATCCATATTTATTCTTTATTTGTAACTTTATCTTCCTTTTTCTAATAAGAATTTTAACATCACTCTTCGCTTTTGATAAAGCTACATAGAGTTGTCCATGTGTAAATAACGGGTCTCTGAGATATATGTCAACTTTTGCTAGAATTGACCTTGACTTCTATTAATGGTCATTGGAAAACAGACTACAACTAGAAAAAAAACTACACGCTCTTCAATTTAAACGAAAGTTTCATATATGAAGGTGTTACACCACAACAAATTATATAAGTGCAATAACAAGTATTAGTACCTGAAATAACTTTTACATCAACAAAACACATTTCCCAACTTAATTACTCGCAATCTAGTTCCATTACACAAACCGTTCTTCTGATTCATATTCCTTAGTAACATTATTGGCACATCGACTTTTAGAACCAATCTATGAGTCAAAATAATTTTGGTCTTTTTGATTTTATTTAGCATAATATGTTTTTGAAAATTTTAGTTCAAATTAAACTCTAAAAAAATAATTGGTATGATCTTAATTAAAACCAAAAAATTGATTTTTTTTATATGGAGCACAACTAAATTTGTTAATTTTGTTGCCAAGTATAGAAACAATATAAATTGAGTAAACCAAATATAAGTAAAAAATAAGGAATAATATCTTTGTGCCTCTAATTAACATAATTTATTCGTATACACATCTTAATTATGACATATATTTTAATTGGTTTTAAGAAAATAATATAGTATGGATAACTGAAAATTATGTTTCGTATCAATTCTAAAAAGAAAATAGAAAAAAGAAATATGTAAACATACATTCAGTGTTATTAAAGATTTGTTTATCAAAAACGTATAATGTATTAACAATAAAAATATTATAAATCGTTTATAATTTTCTGTTACAAGTGCCTAATTTTTAGGTAATAACATATTAATTTTTATTTACTATATTTTAGTTAATAAAAAAATTATACTTTAACACAATATAGTGTATTAACGCGTTTAAAATAAAGTGTAACCGTTCAAAATGTTAATAAGTAGTTTTCTTGGCATTGAAGCTGCACGTTTACAAAAAAAATGCATACTTAAAAATTTTAAAGGGTAACTAAAAAATATGAAAATAACTAACCGTTTGAAATCTTTTTATTGGAAGGCGTTGATTGACCAAAAATTACGTTTTTTTTAATTTTGAAGACATCTGTAATAGAATATAATATGGTTAGCATATGAAAAAGATGAACAACATAAATATAAAAACAGAATTTTATAGAGCATGATGTTTTAATTTTTCTTACATAATGAATGATTTTAAAACATAAAACAAAAAATTTAGAAAACCAGGAAACCAAATACTATTAACTTTAGTGACAATTGTAGGTTATTTATATTTCGTGTTCATAAATATATTAAAGACATGAAAATTAGAAATATTACAAAAGAAACAACAATAACACAACTTACTCTACTGGATATGAAGACTATTAGCTAACTTGAATCCACATAGATGATTAGAAATTCATTTACGTAAAAGTATCTAACCCACCAGTACATTTCTAAAATAGTAGCCCATGTTACACATGGGTTGAAAACATATAAACAACCATATACATATAGACAACCACAAAATTTCATAACTAACATATTAAACCAACAAAAATATTTAACATAAGTTTGTAGCCAAATATTAAACATTTAGACTGTATACATAAAAAAGTTAATACTTACACAAACTTACTATATACCTACATTAAAAAAACCAAATAAAGATACGAACATGTTATAATCATATTAGCCCACCATTAACTTCTTCGATATTTTACAAAAAAAATTTGTTTTGCTTCACAATCTAAAACATAAAATAAACCATAACAGCCTGATTAAATATACAGCTAAAGTTTTTAAGGTATTATGAGTTTCATTTTAACATTAATAAATAAATAAAGGTATATTTTATTATAAATTATTTTGTAATTAAACTTTTGTTTTATTTCAATTCAAATACCATTTAGTTAAATGTATTAAGTTAAATTGAAGTAATAAAGTTTTATTCTACTAATTTCACTAATTAAGTTTGATTAAAATAATATAGAGATAATTAAAATTAAATCGGTTAATTTTAATTTTATTACATAGAAGTCATTCCCTAATTAAAATTTTGTTAAATTGACGACAATCTAAAGTAAATTATGTTTCAAACTCTTTAACATCATTACTATAAGGCCCCGTTACCGGTAGCCCTACTTTAGCGTCGGATTTACTCATAAATACAGTTCTACAAATTAGAGTTTATTAAAACTTTCGCGGAATATAAAAATGTAACTGTTTATTACAAAACATTTAATCTTTTCTTTAAAACCATAACATAAATCATCACATTAAAACATCATTTCTTCCATCTTCAAATGCCAGCCGTTCGATCAATGCCATGTGCCAACCTCATGCTAGCTCTTTAATTATATTCACCTGCGTGGATACTAAAAGTCAGCTACGCTGAGTGAGTTCTAGTTAATCAGGCGACATACAATACATACACATATATTACATACATACATATCTTAACCTTGTATAATGTCACACCCTCAAAATTCACTAACGGAGTTTTACCGTCAAAGGGTGTGAACTAACAGGATCAGAATCATTAGTAATAATCAAACCATAAGTAAAGTTTTCAAACCACGAGACAATTAAGCGTAAAATCATAAACCAAGTGTTGCGTCACGCAGGACGACTTAAAACCCAATTAATAACAGTTTAAAAACGAGTTTGCAAAAACGATAGAGTTCAGTGTAATGCATGTTCCTATACCGCGCGCCCGCCTCGGCTACCTGAGAATTACATACTAAAAGTGTCAACACGGGGTTGGTGAGTTCACAAGTTTATATAAATAAAGCGTTTGCGTTTGCGTTACCAGATAATGTTAAATCAATTATATATCTATAGGTAGCTAGCCTATAAAACAAGTATTACTAAGTGTTCGACACCGAAGATGACTGTTTATCAATTGCCTTGCCACCATGTCTATCCCGACCATGGAAAATGTGTTAGCCAAGATTACACTCGCTCGACCTCCAGTCGAGTTTAGCGTTGGGTGGGGTTTGTCAAACCCAGTAGTACTACTCAACAGTGACTCGCTATTATCCAATATTAAACGGTTCGATGTTATGAAGGACTTTAGTTGTTTCGTTTGCCACTTAGCCTTTACAAGTGATATATAATCTAATAATAAAATCTAAAGCGTTTCGGAGTATGTATTCTCCCCCAAGTAAAAGCGTTTAAAAGAGTAAAAGGGGAAACGTGAAACTCACTGTTTGCGAAGAACTCAAAAACAAGTCAACCAAGAGATGCGCGTCACAGAAAATCCTCACTAGCGTTCTAAAACAAGAATGAGATTTTCTAAGTGTTGGAACTAGTATTGAGTCTCTAGACTCGGCACATAATACCTATGCATAAGATACGTTTCGTGTTTCGTTTGTGAATTGTGTGTGACTCAACAAACACATTGGTGATACGTTACATGTATGAACAACTATTTACGTGTCAAGTATTAGTATTGTACATTACTAGCAATTATTCCCCAAAAGGGCAATTTGGTCAAAAACATAGCAATTATCTAACAGCAAGCACGTTTCATGTATTTTCACATAGTTCAGCGGCTAGTTTCATCAAGACAAAATTCTACTTGAAAGATTACTCTATTCAACAGATCATAACATATCAATTAATTCACCAAAAATCGTCACAAAAGCACACATGAGTTAGGTTTCCAGAACTATTTTTATTGTATTTTTATTCCACCTAGATTTCTCACAATGATCAAAACATTACAGTAAACTCACAGAAGTCAAAATCATGCGCAACAGAATGTTATTTGTTATTCCCGTTAAATGAAAAATCCAATTAATGCAAGACCAATTGGGTTAGGTTCTTAACTCAACATGTTAACTTCCAGAAGTGTAACCAACCCATTTGGTCTTGTAGTTTATGAGATATGATAATTACAAAACAGCCTAACAGCAGGTCTCACAATTCAGACTTGCACTTCAGTTTTGTAAAATAATAAAAGTAAACTTTTACCCGTCCAAAAACTACAAAATTGGACTTTATAGAAACTAGACTCAACCTAGTACACTGTAGTGTTAATAATTTCTACCAATTACCAAATTAACATTCAGTTACAGTCATCTAAACATAAACTTAACAATCTGTCCAGTACCAGTTTACATCAAAACTCAACATAACAACAATCTATGAACCATAATTCATGCATATAACACTCTAGACACAATATTTACCAACCATGCATATCAATATCACATTACATACATAGTTAGGGTTTTTCTTGAAAGTTTAAAATCAACGAAAAATGATTAACAACAACAATAACACAACTAGTTATCAATTTCATTAGCAAATCATCATCAAGCATATAATCAAACCCTAGTTCATCTTACTCATCAATTTCGTGACTTAGGGTTTTGGATTAACCCATTCAAAATCAAAATTAAACATATAGAATGCATAGAATAGTTGTTTATACCTTCCTAGCACCTTAATTCTTCAACAAAACTTGAAAATCCTTGTGTGTATGTGTGTGTAATGTGACGGCAGCCAAAGGGAGCAAAGGGGAGGGGGCTGATCGGGTTTGGGAGAGGGAGGAAGAGGTTAGGGTTTTGTTATTATTAAATAATAATATATTACACAAAGGCCCCTCAACTTTTAATTATTACTTTTCTAGCATAAAGTAACTTGTTTGCATCTTGAGTTAATGTTCTATACAATATTATCAAATAGCACATAAGCCTACCACATAATTATCAAATAATTATTGTTTGGATGTTTTTTGTTTATTCACCAATGGTTTGCGTCAACTCGTTTGCGTTTCGGTGAAATCCCGAAAGACTACATATGTAGTGATTGTCAAGAGTCATTTAAACCCTAGTTTAAATGTAATGAGATGTGCTTTATAGATCAAGTGATCTTAAGTTTGAATTGACGGAGTTAACCTGAAATTGACGAGTGTCACATATAATTATCCATATGAGGACGTCACATAATATCTATTAAAAGAACTATTACTATTTCCCTACTATTTATATTCTCCATAGAAGGACACTCTATATGTATATTCTCCATAGAAGGAACATCCTATATACTTCCATAAAAGGAACACTATGCTTTCCATTAAAGGAACACTATGCTTTCCATCAAAGGAACACGGAGCTTTCCATTAAAGGAACACTATGCTTTCCATTAAAGGAACACTATGCTTCACATCAAAGGAACACGGGGCTTTCCATTAAAGGAACACTCTGTATATTATCCGTATAGGGAACTCTGTATATAAGTTATCACTTAATATCCCATATAAGGAGACAATCATAGCTATCCTTGGCAATACATGCAATATCCGATGATCGTTCACATATCGACAAGTAATCATCCCTGCATTTCATAAAATATCCATATCTTTATTTATAACCTAACGGTACATGCAGTATCCGAAGATCGTTCACGTATCGACAAGCAATCATTCATACCATACACATATATCACATAGGGCATACACTTATCACTTAGGATAAGTGTATTAACTGATCACATCGAGTATGCACACAGCCCTGAAAACATAACAAGGAAATGGGGCTAGAAACTCACCTGATCTCAGCTACTTCTTCTGTTAACGGTTACTCCTTCTCGAGCTGTGCGCGTCTAACTGTTTAATAATTGAATATCAAATACTACTCTAGCCACTCTCATTGCTACTTAATCATTCTTATGCGTCTAAGCCGGTTTTACTTCATTGAAACATTACCGGTTAGTTAATCGTTACTCGTTAACCTTTTAAAGGTATCTTTCATAATTTATCAAAGTCCAAGGGCTAATATGTAATTAAATCATTCTTTTCTAAGTCCAAGGACTATTCTGTCATTCTATTAAGCTTCTAATTCGTTACTTTGGTCTTAGCGAATTGTACTTTCTAATTCGTTATCTCTGTTAATGGATGGTTTTAACGAATCAAGGGTAATTCGTTACCCTTTTCCTTAACGAATCGGATAAAGAATCAAGCCTAGTTCGTTAGGCTTCCTTATGTGAATCAGCTAAAGAATCACCCTCTGATTCGCTAAGCTCCCATAACGAACTAGCTAAAGAATCACCCTCTGATTCGCTAAGATCCCATAACGAACTAGCTAAAGAATCACCCTCTGATTTGCTAAACTCCCATAACGAACTAGCTAAAGAATCACCCATAACGAATCACCAATAGTTCTTATCCAGACTTTGACTCAAGGGTCAAAATCAAAATCGTCAAGAACACAGATTAGTCAACAGATCTTAGATCTGCAATTAAACCTTCGTTTCTTAACCAAATCTCACGATTTTGGTATCAATGGAATCGTCTGACCAGCGCCTACGAACATGAGCTGGTCTTTGATGTTGCTTTGGTTCGTCACGACGATCTAGCACCAACAAGCTCGGGTTCTCGCCTTTGGATCTTGGTTCGAATTGTATGACGGTGTTGTGTGTGTTTTCTAAGGTGTAGGCTATGGTGTAGAGATTGATAATAATGTAAAGGATTAGGGTTTAAGGGGTATTTATACTCCCTTAAGCCCATGGACCTAAGGCCCATCTTTCCCTTTTGGTCCATAATTAAGTCCATCTAAAAGCCTACTTATCCTATCATATTTATTATTATTATTATTATCTGAACGAAAAACTGGGATGTTACAAGTCTTCCCTCCTTAAAGATGTTTCGTCCCCGAAACCTAGCTTATTCCTTGTAGGAGGAACACTTCTTGCATTCACGCACTTTCTTGGATCGTCTTTGCTTTATGGGTCACCCATCTTACTCCTAACTTGCAGTTACCGAGCTGTGTTCATGTGCTTTACCTATTTAAGGTAGCTTGTCCATGAGACCCCCGGTATTACATGTCACACCCTCAAATCCACTAACGGAGTTTTACCGTCAGAGGGTGTGAACTAACAGGATCGGAATCATTAGTTATAATCAAACCATAAATAAAGTTTTTCAAGCCACGGAAACGTTTAGTGTAAATAAGTGCGGAAGCGTAAAAACCATAAGACAAAAGTTGCGTCACGCAGGACGACTTAAAAACTCAGTTGATAACAGTTTAAGACAAATTTGCATGATCAATAACGTTCAAAACAATGCATGATCCTATACCGCACGCCCGTCTCGGCTACCTGAGAATAACATACTAAAAGTGTCAACACGAGGTTGGTGAGTTCACAAGTTTATATAAAACAAAGCGTTTAGCGTTTTGCGTTCAACGTTTTGCGTTTAGCGTTTTGAGTTTAGCGTTTTAAGTTACCAGATAGTGTTAAATCAATTATATATCGATAGGTAGCTAGCCTATACAACAAGTATTACTAAGTGTTCGACACCAAAGCTGACTGTTTATCATGTGCCTTGCCACCAGGTCTATCCCGACCATGGTAATGTGTTTACCCAAGATTACACCCACTCGACCTCCAGTCGAGCTTAGCGTTGGGTGGGCTTTGTCAAACCCAGTAGTACTACTCAACAATGACTCGCTATTTTACAATACTAAACGGTTCGATGTGTGAAGGACTTCAATTATTTCGTTTGCCACTTAGCCTTTACAAGTGATATATAATTTCATAACAAAATCTAAAAGCGTTTCGGAGTATGTTATCTCCCCAAGTGAAAAGCATTTAAAAAGTTTAAAGGGGAAAGTGAAACTCACTGTTTGCGAAGAATTCCCAAAAACAAGTCACCCAAGTGATGCGCGTCACAGAAAACTCTCACTAGCGTTCTATAACAACAAGGAGATTTTCTAAGAGTCGGAACTATTATCGAGTCTCTAGACCCGGCACATAATTCCTATGCACAAGATACGCTTCGTGTTTCGTTTGTGACTCGTGTGTGACTTAACAAGCACATTTGTGATACGTCACATGTTGTGAACAACCATCTACGTGTCACGTGTCAATAGTGTACATTCCTAGCAATTATCCCCCGCAAGGGCATTTTGGTCCAAAACATAACAATTATCTAGCAATAAGCACGTTTCATGTATTTTCACAAAGTTCAGCAGTTAGTTTCATCACGACAGAAATTCTACTTGAAAGACTACTCTATTCAACAGATCATAGTATCACAATTAATTCACCAAAAATCGTCACAGAAAACATACATGTGTTAGGTTTACAAAACATATTTTATTGTATCTTTATTCTTCATAGATTTCTCACAATGATCAAAACATTACAGCAAACTCACAATAGTCAAATTCATGCGCAACAGAATATTATTTGTTATTCCCGTTAAATGACCAATTGGGTTAGGTTCTTAACTCAACAAGTTAACTTCCAGAAGTGGAACCAACCCATTTGGTCTTGTAGTTCATGAGATATGCTAATTACAAAACAACTTAACAGCAGGTCTCACAACTCAGATTTGCACTTCAGTTTTGTAAAATCATAAAGATTAACGTTTACTCGTCCAAAAATTACAAACTTGGACTTTATGGAAACTAGACTCAACATAGCACCAGTTTTAATAACCTCAACCAATTTCCACATTAACAATTAGTTACAGTTGTCTAAACATAACTTACAATCTGTCCAGTACCAGTTTTGACCTTTAATCATATTTAAATCATTTGACCAACCAAAACACCTCCAAATTAGGCGTGGTTGTACTTTCTGAAAACTACACTCAGAGTACTACCTTGTAGACTCATAATTAGCTTAGTTTGCTTTTATATTCAACAAGTTACACATCGTTCAAGTTTAACAATCACTGCTGTCAAAACTCTGCAAGCATAAACAATCATCTAACATGCATCCTAAGCATACGACATAACTCAAAACATGTAATACACATAATTAATCAGAAAAATCAGTAGCAACCTCTAGGGTTTACAAACAATCAACGATTCAATGATCTTTCACCGTTCAAAACCACATATGATCATCAATATCAATCACTAACACATAATCAATCATCCTCTAGCAATAATCAATCATAAAACACTTAATACATGATATTCAATAGTTAGGGTTTCATGTTTATACATTAAAAACGCAGAAATAACCAAGGGAAACGTGAGAGGTGCTTAGAAACGAGTGTAGGATGCTCCGATTATGAAGAACAAGATCAAAACTAGGTGATATGTGTGTGTGTGTTGGCTGCCGATCGCAAAGAGAAGGAGAGAGAGCCGTCGGGTTTGAGGGAGAGGGAAGAGAGAGTTAGGGTTTGCTAATATTAATTAATAATAATATATTACACATAGGTCCCTCAACTTTTAAATGTTACTTTTTTAGCTTAATTTAAGTTGTTTGCATCTGGAGTTAACGTTCCATACAATGTTATCACATAACACGTAAGTCTAACACATAATTATCACATAATTATTGTTTTGATGTTTTTCGTTTATTCACCAATGGTTTGCGTCAACTCGTTTGCGTTTCGGTGCAATCCCGAAAGACTACACATGTAGTAGTTGTCAAGCGTCATTTAAAACCTTAGTTTAAATGCAATGAGATGTGCGTTATAGATCCAGTGATCTTAAGTTTGAATTGATGGAGTTTGAGTTAACAGAGTTAACCTGAAATTGACGAGTGTCACATCATTCCCATGTTAAAAATTTTCGTCCCGAAAATTTGAGTCAAGTCGTGATGAGTGTCTGAAAAAGTAAAAAAAAATTTTCAGTTTGTCATATCATCCCCTAGTAGAAAGAAATTTCATCCCGAAATTTAATTCATACCTCCGGTGATTTCTGACGGTTTGTCGGGTTTCGCGGTTTTCTTTGTTTGGTCAGTCCTTCAAAAAGGTGAGGATACTTTTTCATCATTTGATCCTCGCGTTCCCACGTGAACTCCGGTCCACGTCTCGAGTTCCAATGAACTTTAACGATTGGAATTTTGCTGTGCTTGAGTGTTTTGGTTTCCCAATCCAAAACTCCAACTGGTTCTTCAATAAAGCGTAACTGTTCATCAACTTGCAATTCGTCCAAAGGGACTGCTTGGGTTTCATCGGATAGGCATTTCTTCAAATTGGATACGTGGAATACATTGTGTACACTGCTGAGTTCCGTTGGTAAATCCAGTCGGTACGCCACCGGACCAATGCGCTCAGTTATCCGGTAGGGATCAACGTATCGTGGGTTGAGTTTGTTTCGCTTTCCAAAGCGAACCACACCTTTCCAAGGTGAGACTTTGAGTAGTACTTGGTCGTTCACTTGAAATTCAAGAGATTTTCGGCGCTTGTCGGCGTAACTCTTTTGGCGATCTCGTGCTGCTGCCATGCGGTTGCGGATTTGAACAATCTTTTCAGAGGTTTCGAGTACTAGTTCTGGACCAGTGATTTGGCTATCACCCACCTCTACCCAGCAGAGAGGTGATCGACACTTCCGTCCATACAACGCTTCAAACGGCGCAGCTTTAATACTTGTGTGGTAGCTGTTATTATACGAAAACTCTACCAAAGGTAAGTGAGGTTCCCAACATTTTCCGAAATCCAACACGCATGCACGCAACATGTCCTCCAAGGTCTGAATGTTGCGCTCACTTTGCCCATCCATCTGAGGATGGTATGCAGTGCTCATATCCAGGCGGGTGCCTAGTGCCCTTTGTAGTGACTTCCAAAAGTGCGAAGTGAAACGAGAATCTCGATCAGAAATGATTGAGACAGGCACTCCGTGTCTAGACACTACTTCTTTCATGTAGACGCGAGTCAGTCTTTCCATTTTGTCTGATTCCTTAATCGCTAAAAGGTGTGCAGACTTAGTCAATCGGTCAACGATCACCCAGATGGTATCGCATCCCGTCGGTGTTTTGGGTAATTCCGTGATAAAATCCATTGAAATGTGTTCCCATTTCCACATTGGGAGTTCCAGTTGCTGTAGCAGGCCAGATGGTTTCTGATATTCTATTTTGACTCTTGCACAAGTCAAGCATTTGCTCACGTAGGTGGCAATGTCGGCTTTCATGTTTGGCCACCAGTAAAGTGCCTTTAAGTCATAGTACATTTTATCTGAGCCGGGGTGGATGGAGTATTGGGACTTGTGTGCTTCGTCCATCACTAGAGTTCTCAACTCTCCGAATCGTGGAACCCAAATCCAGTTCTCAAAATATCGGATCCCGTACGATTTGGTTTCGAGTTGCTTGTTCATGCCCCGCGTGAGTTCTGATGGAAGATTATCATCTTTCAAAGCTTCGAGTTGCGCATCGCGAATCTGATCGGGTAAGTTGGCATGAATCGTGAGTTGCAATGTTCGCACTCGCCTGGGTTTATCGTTTTCTTTTCTGCTGAGAGCGTCGGCCACTACATTGGCCTTGCCAGGGTGGTACTTGATGGCACAATCATAATCCTTAAGTAGCTCGACCCAACGACGCTGTCGCATGTTCAGCTCCTTCTGATCGTAGATATGTTGGAGACTCTTGTGGTCGGTGTAAATGGTAAACTTGGTACCGTACAAGTAATGCCTCCATATCTTAAAGGCAAACACCACAGCTCCGAGTTCCAAGTCATGGCTCGTGTAGTTCTTCTCGTGAATCCGTAGTTGTCGAGAGGCATAGGCTATAACCTTCTCGAGTTGCATCAGCACGCAACCGAGACCTTGTATCGATGCGTTACAATGTACCTCAAAATTTTCTGTTCCCTCGGGGAGGGCTAGAATAGGGGCGCTACAGAGTTTGGTTTTCAATAGTTGAAAAGCGGATTCTTGCGCGTCACCCCAATTGTACTTAGTACCCTTGTGAGTCAAAGCGGTGAGAGGTTGAGCAATCTTTGAAAATCCCTCGATAAAACGCCGGTAGTAGCCGGCCAGTCCTAGGAATTGTCGCACCTCAGTCGGAGTCTTAGGTGCTTCCTAGTTTTTGATAGCCTCTACCTTACCGGGATCGACATGGATACCATTCTCGTTGATCACATGTCCAAAAAAGTGAACCTCGCGAAGCCAAAATTCGTATTTCGATAGTTTAGCATATAGTTGTTCCTTCTTCAGCAATTCCAGAATTAACCTCAAGTGTTCTTCGTGGTCAGCCTTGTCCTTGGAGTAGATGAGAATATCATCAATAAAAACAATCACAAACTTGTCGAGGTACGCCTTGCATACTCGATTCATGAGATCCATAAAAACGGCTAGTGCGTTGGTTAAGCCAAAAGGCATAACCGAAAACTCGTAGTGACCGTACCGAGTTCTGAAAGCCGTCTTTTAAATATCTTCTTCACGCACTCTTAATTGATGGTAACCAGATCTCAGATCGATCTTCGAGTAGTAACTCGATCCTTGAAGTTGGTCGAACAGATCATCAATTCGGTGTAAGGGATAACGGTTCTTGATCGTCACCTTGTTCAGTTCTCTGTAGTCGATGCACATGCGGAAAATCCCTTCCTTCTTTCGGACAAATAAGACAGGGGCTCCCCATGGCGATGAGCTAGGTCTGATAAAACCTTTATCCAACAAATCTTGCAATTGAGTGGACAACTCCTGAAGCTCCGCCGGTGCAAGCCGATACGGGGCTCGTGCTATGGGTGCTGCACCGGGGGTCAATTCGATTTGGAACTCGACTTGTCGAATAGGAGGGAGTCCAGGCAAATCCTCCGGGAAAACTTCCGGAAAGTCTCGCACAATTGGTATATCTTCGATTCGCTTCTCCTCCGCGGGTTTCTCGACAATATGCGCTAAAATTTCCGGATGACACTTTCGCAGATACTTCTGCGCCTTCATGAGGGTGATGACGCTGGTGGTCATGCCGTTTTTCTCGCCCTGAATCGAAATGATCTCGCCGGAAGGGGTAGTGAAGTGGACTATCTTGTCGTGACATATAATATCCGCTCGGTTCTCGGATAACCAGTCCATGCCGACAACGACATCGAAACTACCAAGCGTAAAAGGTATGAGGTCGATATCAAAAATATGACCTGACAGTTTCAACTTACATCCCGCAAGAACATGAGTTGTTTCTATAGACTTACCGTCAGCTAATTCAACAGGAAACTTAGCATCTAACGGGGTTGGAGTTAAGTCTAAGAGTTTACTAAAGGCTTTCGACACAAAACTCCTATCAGCTCCAGTGTCAAACAAAACAGAAGCAAAACAGTCGTTCACAGAAAACTTACCGGTCACCACATACGGAACGTTGCGGGCTTGACCCGACCCAATGACGAAAGATCTTCCTTTACCATTGCTTCCGCCACCGCTGCTGCCTCCATTACTCTCGTTCTGTTTTAGTTTGGGGCAATCCTTCCTGAAATGACCCTCTTGACCGCACACGAAACACCCTTTAGTCGTCATAGGTGGTTTAGGAGCACCCTTTGCCGCTAGGTCTCCCCTACATTCCTTGGCCTGATGACCCATTTTTCCGCATCTCAAACACTTGACACGGTCACACGGGCCAACATGATGATAGTTGCACCTGTTGCATTTCGGGTGTTTCCCAGCATAGCCACTCGAACCCTGCCCGCTACCATTGTTGTTATTGTTGTGACCCTGATTATTGAAGCTCCGAGTGAGTTCGGGCTTACGGTAGTGTTGTTGCTGTGGGGGGTTCGAGGATGAGGACCTGACGTTGTCGAACTTTCTCTTTCCATTACTCGGGTTTTTGTTGCTGTTGTTGTCAGTGCTCAGGTTGTCACGGGCTTTAGTGGTTGAACCTCTAGGTGGTAACGCACCTTGGGTCACTGCTTGATCCGTCAGTTTGTGAGCTAACCCGATCGCTTGTTGAATCATAGCCGGTCTGGAAGACGTCACCATGCCCTGAATTTGCGGTGCTAACCCATCAATATACATCTCGATCCTCTTACTCGGCGGGTCTACCATCCGTGGACACATCACAGCTAACTCGTGAGAATGGGTGGTGTAGGCTTTAATTTCGGAACCCACCATCTTCAACGACCAAAACTCGGATTCCAACTTTGCAATCTCCTCTCTAGGACAATACTCCCGCATCATATTCTTGAACTCCTCCCAGTTCATAGCGTTAGCCAGTTCCAATCCAAGAATCTGCACATTTGAATTCCACCAAGTGAGAGCAGAATCTTCAAGTGTCCCAGCAGCAAATTTGACCCTACTGGCAGGTGGACAGTTACACATCTCAAACGCTGATTCGGCCTTCTCAGCCCAAAGCAGGAAGCCTATAGCTCCCTCAGTGCCCTTAAACGAACTGGGCTTGCAATCCAGATAGTTCTTGAAAGTACACGTTCCAGTTGGACCTCCAGCTTGATTCTGGACATGTGCGGCTAGAGCGGCCGCCGCGTGGTCGTTCAGCAGAGTTTGGAGTTCTGCTGCAGTCAAGTTGATGTTACCGCGACCGTGTCCAGCGTTTCTTCCTGCCATTTCCTAGAATCACAGCATAAGATGTCAGACATGAATTCTCGGTTTCATATGCAACACACCATACATGTAATAAAAAGATAGGTAAGAAAGGAATAAAAGGAACAAACATCACGTCTCAACCATATATTAATCCAAATAATAATTCATGATTAAAACCATTGTATTCGCTACAAAGTATTTAAAACCAATCCTTAAAATCATAGAAAATAATAGTTTGGATGGAGACAACCCCTCCATCTAGGTGTTATCATCCTTAGATGTCATCGTCTGAGGATACCTCCGAGTGTTCCTCTGGCTCAGCCGGTTCTTCCTCCGGTTCCTCCTCGGGGTCTTCCTCGGGATCCTCCTCAGGCTCCTCTTCAGGGTCTTCCGCGGGTTCCTCCTCAGGCTCTGCCTCAGGTTCCGCTGCGTTCTGAGCAATTTGCATTTGTAAGACATTGCAACGCTCTAAAGCTATCTCAGTTCGGGCCCTTGCCACTTGGAGTTGCTCTTGCAAGTCTATCATTTCGGCTTGCATTTTTCTCATAATCTTCATCTGTTGATCACTAGCCTCTTGCATTTCCTTCATAGCCGCTGTCAGGCGGGAAATTTCCTCCTTAGTTTCGGTTCCATCTTTTAACATTCCGGAAACGTTCGCTCTCGTATAGCGCATATAACCAACGTCACGCTCCAAACAAGAAACAACAGCTGCGAGAACACACTCTACAGGTTCGGTTATAGGTGGTAGGGTGTTGGGGTAAGCAGGACGACTCGGGTGAGGTGGTGGGGGAACTTGTTCGCGATAGACCATACGCCTGATCATATTCGGGTACCAATCCCAGCTAACTTTGTCTTCGTACATGCCTCCGGATAAGCGACACCTCTTCGGCGCAGGGGCTTCTAGCTCAGGTACTACTCAGGGTGGCGATGAGGTAGGTAACTGCGGTTCCTTCCCATGAGCATGAGTCATCTGATCGGATGATGATGATGGTAGCGTCGACATCCCTACAGGTAAGCCGTGTATGCGTGCGCATGAGTGAATAAGGTAAAGAGATAGAGATAACGAAAGACTACACAAACTATATATGCAGTGCGTATAATTATAACTAATGGGTCGTTGCGGTTATAGTCTAGTATGCATGCAATTTCTAGTTCGTTATAACCAATGGCTCTGATACCAATCTGTCACACCCTCAAATCCACTAACGGAGTTCAGAGGGTGTGAACTAACATGATCGGAATCATTAGATATAATCAAACCATAAATAAAGTTTTTCAAGCCACGGAAACGTTTAGTGTAAATAAGTGCGGAAGCGTAAAAACCATAAGACAAAAGTTGCGTCACGCAGGACGACTTAAAAACTCAGTTGATAACAGTTTAAGACAAGTTTGCATGATAAATAACGTTCAAAACAATGCATGATCCTATACCGCGCTCCCGCCTCGGCTACCTGAGAATAACATACTAAAAGTGTCAACACGAGGTTGGTGAGTTCACAAGTTTATATAAAACAAAGCGTTTAGCGTTTTGCGTTCAGCATTTTGCGTTACCAGATAGTGTTAAATCAATTATATATCGATAGGTAGCTAGCCTATACAACAAGTATTACTAAGTGTTCGACACCGAAGCTGACTGTTTATCATGTGCCTTGCCACCAGGTCTATCCCGACCATGGTAATGTGTTTAGCCAAGATTACACCCACTCGACCTCCAGTCGAGCTTAGCGTTGGGTGGGGTTTGTCAAACCTAGTAGTACTACTCAACAATGACTCGCTATTTTACAATACTAAACGGTTCGATGTGTGAAGGACTTTAATTATTTCGTTTGCCACTTAGCCTTTACAAGTGATATATAATTTCATAACAAAATCTAAAAGCGTTTCGGAGTATGTTATCTCCCCCAAGTGAAAAGCGTTTAAAAAGTTTAAAGGGGAAAGTGAAACTCACTGTTTGCGAAGAATTCCCAAAAACAAGTCACCCAAGTGATGCGCGTCACAGAAAACTCTCACTAGCGTTCTATAACAACAAGGAGATTTTCTAAAAGTCGGAACTATTATCGAGTCTCTAGACCAGACACTTAATTCCTATGCACAAGATACGTTTCGTGTTTCGTTTGTGACTCGTGTGTGACTTAACAAGCACATTTGTGATACGTTACATGCTGTGAACAACTATCTACGTGTCACGTGTCAATAGTGTACATTCCTAGCAATTATCCCCCGCAAGGGCATTTTGGTCCAAAACATAACAATTATCTAGCAATAAGCACGTTTCATGTATTTTCACAAAGTTCAGCAGTTAGTTTCATCACGACAGAAATTCTACTTGAAAGACTACTCTATTCAACAGATCATAGTATCACAATTAATTAACCAAAAATCGTCACAGAAAACATACATGTGTTAGGTTTCCAAAACATATTTTATTGTATCTTTATTCTTCATAGATTTCTCACAATGATCAAAACATTACAGCAAACTCACAACAGTCAAATTCATGCGCAACAGAATATTATTTGTTATTCCCATTAAATGAAAAATCTAATTAATGCAAGACCAATTGGGTTAGGTTCTTAACTCAACAAGTTAACTTCCAGAAGTGGAACCAACCCATTTGGTCTTGTAGTTCATGAGATATGCTAATTACAAAACAACTTAACAGCAGGTCTCACAACTCAGATTTGCACTTCAGTTTTGTAAAATCATAAATATTAACTTTTACTCGTCCAAAAATTACAAACTTGGACTTTATGGAAACTAGACTCAACATAGCACCCTGTAGTGTTAACAACCTCAACCAATTTTCAAATTAAAAATTAGTTACAGTTGTCTAAACATAACTTACAATCTGTCCAGTACCAGTTTTGACCTTTAATCATATTTAAATCATTTGACCAACCAAAACACCTCCAAATTAGGAGTGGTTGGACTTTCTGAAAACTAGAAAGAGTAATACCTTGTAGACTTATAATTAGCTTAGTTTGCTTTTATATTCACAAGTTACACATCGTTCAAGTTTAACAATCACTGCTGTCAAAACTCAGCAAGCATAAACAATCATCTAACATGCATCCTAAGCATACGACATAACTCAAAACATGTAATACACATAATTAATCATAGAAATCAGTAGCAACCTCTAGGGTTTACAAACAATCAATGATTCAATGATCTTTCACCGTTCAAAACCACATATGATCATCAATATCAATCACTAACACATAATCAATCATCCTCTAGCAATAATCAATCATAAAACACTTAATACATGATATTCAATAGTTAGGGTTTCATGTTTATACCTTAAAAACGCAGAAATAACCAAGGGAAACGTGAGAGGTGCTTAGAAACGAGTGTAGGATGCTCCGATTATGAAGAACAATATCAAAACTAGGTGATATGTGTGTGTGTGTTGGCTGCCGATCGCAAAGAGAAGGAGAGAGAGAGCCGTCGGGTTTGAGGGAGAGGGAAGAGAGAGTTAGGGTTTGCTAATATTAATTAATAATAATATATTACACATAGGTCCCTCAACTTTTAAATGTTACTTTTTTAGCTTAATTTAAGTTGTTTGCATCTGGAGTTAACGTTCCATACAATGTTATCACATAACACGTAAGTCTAACACATAATTATCACATAATTATTGTTTTGATGTTTTTCGTTTATTCACCAATGGTTTGCGTCAACTCGTTTGCGTTTCGGTGCAATCCCGAAAGACTACACATGTAGTAGTTGTCAAGCGTCATTTAAAACCTTAGTTTAAATGTAATGAGATGTGCGTTATAGATCCAGTGATCTTAAGTTTGAATTGACGGAGTTTGAGTTAAGGGAGTTAACCTGAAATTGACAAGTGTCACATTACAAGTCTTGTTTCGTCCTTCCAAGGGACCATGTTTCGTTCTACATAACACTATCGTCTAAAAATAACTTTTATCACAACACAATAATCATTCATAATCAAAATCAACTCATAATAGTTTCTTAGCATAATTAATTCAAACAACGCCAGTCTAAGCTTTAAATAATACATAAAAACACGCGTTAAGTCATTGATAATTAAAACACATACTAAAACTTATGGCTAGTAACTAGCCTTCTTGAACGGTCTTTCTAAGCATAACAAGGAAACTGTTAAACCTCAAGCACTCTTCTCTGCTTCATATCCTTCCTTCGGCTTCTTGCAATCCCTTGCTAGGTGCCCACGTCCTCCACAGTTGTGACACCTATGTTAATCATTACATTCCCAAGAGAAATGTCCTGTTCTTCCACACCTGTAGCAAACACCTAACCCCATTCGGCACTCTCCTGGGTGCTTCTTCCCGCATTTTTCACAAACAGTGAACTCCTTTTGCCTTGCCTTCTTCTTACGTGGGTTCTCTTCATCAGCTTCATTTGGTTTAAGGGTTGGGTTCCTTTTCTTCATTTCAACCTCCTCACCTTCCACTTCCACATCATCTTCCGCCAGATCATCATAAACCACTTGTGCTAAGTCAACTGCAGAGTCAAAGGTAGCAGGTTTGCTAGTCCTCACTAACGTGCGGACCTTCTGGGGTAGCCCCCTTACGTAGCACTTGATCCGTTTAGCCTCAGTGTTCACCATGTCGGGCACCAGCCTAGACATGCGGTTGAATTCAGTCTTGTACTCGCGGTGTGTCATCTTGCCCGCCTTCAGATTCAGAAATTTCATCTCGGCCCTCTCAACCTCGGCATCAGCACAGAACTTTTTCATCACTAACTCCTTCAGGTCATCCCACCTCATCGCCTTAATCTCTCTTCGAGTCCTCCTTTGTTCCACAGTTTCCCACCAGTACATGGCCTCATCTTCAAATGACTGGGTGGCATAACCCACTGCTTGGTCGGGACGGCACTTGATAATTCGGATAATCTTGTCCATGGTGGTTATCCATTGGAGAGTAGCAATTGCGTCTCCTAGACCAGTCAGCTTCGATGGGTCACATCCTTTGAAGGACTTGTAGTTACACCCACCTCGGCCTTTCTTTCCATCATCAACTTTCACAGATCCAGCTTCACTCGATGCCTCTCTTTCTCCTTCCCCATCCTTCCTACCATCACCACCCGCCCCTTCAGCAGTTCGTTCACGGCTTCCAGCAGATCTTTCGGGATTCAGGTTCCTCACAGCAGCAACTACAGCTTGAACAATGGCTGCTTGAACTGCAGGGCCAAGTTGAAACTCTTCGTTGTTATTAAGGTTTCCTCCTGCTGCACGTCCTTCTTCTCCTGTTACAGAAGCTGCTTCCAAAGAAGGTCGTCGGACCGCACGTGGCCTACCTCGACGCCCAATGCGACATCCCACTCCAACAAGTTCCCTAGATCCATCCATCGTATTCTAGAAAGGAAAACACAAACGTCATCACTCAAGGAACTATTTAGTACAAGGATAGTAAGGCTAACAGGTAATAACAGTGGCCAGCTGTGATTAGCTGATCACGTTACTTTCCGTGTCCTATACACTTCCTCTTATGAGTCTATTTGTGCTGGTTCTTCTCTAAACAGATAACCAATCGAACAATCAATTAATCCTATCCCTAACATTCACATATTCTTTCTTTAGCAATTAAGCTAACATTTACATTCATATTTAATCATACACTTTACCGTTACTGAGCTTGCTTGAGTGACACATGGCTATCTCGAACTGGCATCTTCTTTCTTTTCTTACTTAAATACCATTTTCTGTTCGAGTCTAAGCATATAGGATGCTTAAATCTCTCAAACTTATGCTCTGATACCAACTTGTAAGGCCCCGTTACCGGTAGCCCTACTTTAGCGTCGGATTTACTCATAAACACAGTTCTACAAATCAGAGTTTATTAAAACTTTCGCGGAATATAAAAATGTAACTGTTTATTACAAAACATTTAAACTTTTCTTTAAAACCATAACATAAATCATCACATTAAAACATCATTTCTTCCATCTTCAAATGCCAGCCGTTCGATCCATGCCATGTGCCAACCTCATGCTAGCTCTTTAATCATATTCACCTGCGTGCATACTAAAAGTCAGCTACGCTGAGTGAGTTCTAGTTAATCAGGCGACATACAATACATACACATATATTACATACATACATATCTTAACCTTGTATAATTATCCATAAGAGGACGTCACATAATATCTATTAAAAGAACTATTACTATTTCCCTACTATTTATATTCTCCATAGAAGGACACTCTATATGTATATTCTCCATAGAAGGAACATCCTATATACTTCCATAGAAGGAACACTATGCTTTCCATTAAAGGAACACTATGCTTTCCATCAAATGAACACAGGGCTTTCCATTAAAGGAACACTATGCTTTCTATTAAAGGAACACTATGCTTCCCATCAAAGGAACACGGGGCTTTCCATTAAAGGAACACTATGTTTTCCATTAAAGGAACACTCTGTATATTATCCGTATAGGGAACTCTGTATATAAGTTATCACTTAATATCCATATAAGGAGACAATCATAGCTATCCTTGGCAATACATGCAATATCCGAAGATCGTTCACGTATCGACAAGTAATCATCCCTGCATTTCATAAAATATCCATATCTGTATTTATAACCTAACGGTACATACAATATTCGAAGATCGTTCACGTACCGACAAGCAATCCTTCATACCGTACACATATATCACATAGGGCATACACTTATCACTTAGGATAAGTGTATTAACTGATCACATCGAGTATGCACATAGCCCCGAAAACATAACAAGGAAATGGGGCTAGAAACTCACCTGATCTCAGCTACTTCTTCTGTTAACGGTTACTACTTCTCGAGCTGTGCGCGTCTAACTGTTTAATAATTGAATATCAAATACTACTCTAGCCACTCTCATTGCTACTTAATCAGTCTTATGCGTCTAAGCTGGTTTTACTTCATTGAATCATTACCGGTTAGTTAATCGTTACTCGTTAACCTTTTAAAGGTATCTTTCATAATTTATCAAAGTCCAAGGGCTAATATATAATTAAATCATTCTTTTCTAAGTCCAGGGACCATTCTGTCATTCTATTAAGCTTCTAATTCGTTACTTTGGTCTTAGCGAATTGGACTTTCTAATTCGTTATCTCTGTTAACGGATGGTTTTAACAAATCAAGGGTAATTCGTTACCCTTTTCCTTAACGAATCGGATAAAGAATCAAGCCTAGTTCGTTAGGCTTCCTTATGTGAATCAGCAAAAGAATCACCCTCTGATTCGCTAAGCTCCCATAACGAACTAGCTAAAGAATCACCCTCTGATTCGCTAAGCTCCCATAACGAACTAGCTAAAGAATCACCCATAACGAATCACCAATAGTTCTTATCCAGACTTTGACTCAAGGGTCAAAGTCAAAATCGTCAAGAACACAGATTAGTCAACAGATTTTAGATCTGCAATTAAACCTTCGTTTCTTAACCAAATCTCACGATTTTGGTATCAATGGAATCGTCTGACAAGGGCCTACAAACCCTAACCATCAAATCAGCCAAACTTTCGTGTTTTAAGGGTGCGATTTAGGCATAAGGGTTACGGGTTCGTTTATCAATCGATTAACCCATCAAATCTTAACCATTTTCAGTAAGTTTCGCTTTGTTGGATTCGTTTTTACCATACAAACACAGATCTATCATTTCTAGACTAATCCAAACCTAAACGAACAAGTTCTCGATATAAACGTACCGTAAACGAGTCGAACTACGAACACGAGTTGGTCTTTGATGTTGCTTTGGTTCGTCACGACGATCTAGCACCAACAAGCTCGGGTTCTCGCCTTTGGATCTTGGTTCGAATTGTAAGACGGTGTTGTGTGTGTTTTCTTATGTGTAGGCTATGGTGTAGAGATTGATAATAATGGAAAGGATTAGGGTTTAAGGGGTATTTATACTCCCTTAAGCCCATTGACCTAAGGCCCATCTTTCCTTTTTGGTCCATAATTAAGTCCATCTAAAAGCCTACTTATCCTATCATATTTATTATTATTATTATCCGAACGAAAAATTGGGATGTTACAATTACTTTATTTAAAATCAATTTCATTATATAATTTCTTTTTTCAATTGTATAATTAATCTAGACATTTACGCCTAATTAAAATTGTTCAAATATAAAATATGGAAACTTTGTTGAGATTGAAGACTATTAAAAACTACAAAAGAGTTTTCAAATTCATTTATTAAAGATGATGATTATTTAGCATAAATAAGCAATTCTAGTGTATATCAGATTTTTTAAATATAAATTTGAAATAAGTAATTAACAACATATTAAATTGCTCAAAATTATGTGTATTTAATATAACACATATTAACTTTTCAGTATAAATCAAAAGTAAATTATTTAAATTTCCTGTATTCATTAAAATTTTCATTTATGCTAATTAAAAATTGGTCAAATGTAAAAGATGGAAAGTTTTTTGGACATTGAAAACTATTAAAAACTTCAAAAGATTGTTGCAAGAGTGGTCAATTTCGGTTTTGAAAAACAAAAATAAATAAATGTAAATATTATTATAAAAAACTTTCTATTTTGTTATAAGTTTACTAACTAAACAATATACTATTAACTTTTTTTAATTATCACGAAATTATTGCCAAAACTCTAGCATCATTAACTTATTTAACAATAAATTCATTAGATAATTCTTTTTTCAATTATATACATTAATCTTGAAATTTATGCCTAATAAAAAATTAGTTAAATATAAAAGATGGAAAGTTTTTATTTTCTATTTAGTTTATTAGTTTATTTTTTAATTTCACCAGAATAATTTAGACGAATCGGTAGTTCTTGACATTTATGCCTAATTAAAAATTGGTCAAACATAAAAGATGTAAAGTTTATTGAGATTGGAGAATATTAAAACTAAAAAGAGTGGTCAAATTCGGTTTTTAAAAATAGAAATAAATTAATGTATAAATGATTATAATGTATCATTAAATTAAAGATGATGAATATTTTAAAATAAATAATCAATTATAGTAAATATATAAGAATTTCTAAATATACATTTGAAATAAGTAATACACCACATATTAAATTGGTCAAATAAATTATTTTTTTTAATACAAAACTTATTAACTTTCAAGTATTATCAAAAGTAAATTATTTAAAATTTATGGTATATATTAAATATGTCATTTATGCTAATTAAAATTTGGTAAAATATAAAAGATGGAAAGTTTGTTGAAATTGAATACTACTAAAAACTAAAAAAAGATTGTTGCAATAATGATCAATTTTGAATTTTGAAAACAAAAATAAATAATTGTAAATATTATTATAAAAACGTTTGATTTTTTTGAAGTTCAATAAATAATTGTTAAAACTTTCAAGATAAGATTCAAAAACTTTAACACGGAAAAATGAAGATTGTTGTTCATATAAAAATGTAATAATTTACATGAATTGTTTAAGCTACATAAAATAAAAAAATGATAGAAAATTAATAACTAAAATACATTAGTAATGACCATAACAAACATAATCAAACTACTCTCCATCAAATATTTTTTCCATGCAATTAGCCAATCTACCAATTTGGGCCGCCATAAACTGAAATTATTTAAAATAAACTAATCTTAGATATACTGAACTATTAAAAAACAAATTAGTAAAATTATCAATGGATGTAATCGGAATAATTAACATAATAATTTCGATAAGAAAATAAATCAACAATATTTTCGTATATCTCAAAACCTTGGGAATGCAAGGCTTCTTTACATAGGCTTGCATTCTGTTGTCCTGCAAATTATTATTAAGATTAGTAAAAAGTTCTATAAATAATATAGTAAATTAATGAATGTGTTAACAATACCATTTCGTCTTGAACAATCTTGCCCGGGCTTTGAGTTGTCCTTCAGCCGCCGAAGTTTCAAAATACGCACCTTAGGATACACTCACTGTTAAGATCATCCAATTTGTTCAACATGGTGATATTTTTTGGCTCCAACTTGCTAGTGGTGGAAAAATTAAAAAAAACAAAAAAAAATATTTAGGAACAATAACACTTTTAAGCAAAAAAATGAAAGATGAAAATGGAAGATATATAAACAACAAAAAGTAAAAATCTTGGCACAAAGCTAATTGTTTTTACTAAAGAGGCTTTGATGGTGTAAGAATTAGCCTCTCAAATGTACGTATTTATATGAAATGAATTAGGGTAGACTGAATAATAGAAGAAAGATATACAGGTAATTGATTAGAAACATAAATTTAGGAAATTTCAAAAATTTTCAAAAAAGTTATAGTAAGAAAGAATAGAAGGGAATCGTAATTAATGGATTTTAATATTTTGAATTTTCTAAAATGCAATGTTACATAATTAGATTAGAAATACAAATAATATATTTCCAAATTTTTAAATTTTCTAAAATGCCTAATTTCCTAAAATGCAATGTTACATAATGTAAAAATATAAGTTACTAATTATATTATTTACAATATTATAATTAATCATCAATTATAACACCATATATTATTTAATGTAATTCATATAAGGTGTGAAAATAAAAGTTACTAATTTTGTTATATATATGTAACTCAATTGTTAATTAGTAAATCGTAATTATAAGTCAATGTTTATAATAATATGTCAATGGGTCAACAATGGATTTGTAACTCATTGTTATTGTTAAACAATAATAAGTCAATGAATTTGTATTATAATTGTTAAAACTTAATTAATGACCGTAATTAAGTCAGTGAATCAATGGGTCAATGGGTCAATGAGTCAAATGAATTAATTATAGTAAAACTTAATGATTGTTAATTAATTAAAATTTACATTCAAATTTACACCATAATTTGGAAAATAATTAATTCAAAATTACAAATTAATTACATTCAAAGAATATATAATAATTAATTCAAATTTACAAAATCCGTAATTAAACAATTTCCTTAAACAAATGGGTTATCCTTTCCTAAATTTAACATGAATGGTACAAACCTTTACAACTTTATGAATTTGATAAATTTAAATAAATATAATATTTTAACAAAATTTTAATATTTTAAATCGGTAATCTCTCTATATTATATATATATATATATATATATTATTTGTAATCTATATATTAAATCCATAATCTCTTCTATTGATGAAATATCAAATAATTATCTAAATTATATATTATATATTATCTAAAAAATTAACAAAGGTAGTGAATGAAATCAACCAAAAATAATAAAATATTCAAAATGAAATTTTGAATATTTGGTTTTCGAAACTATAGCTACGATTTTAAAATATTACATTAATTAGAATATTCAAAATGAAAAATTAGACATTAAATAAAAGAGGAAAAATAATACTTTAATAGCATTGATGAATCTTATTTTAATATATTATTGATTTATTTTATTAAGTTAAAAATTATAGAAGACATTGATATACATGGAAAGTATGAGAATCAACCAATAGGAAGGGAGGATATGGACTTAAAGCATATTGCTTTAAGTAGTATAGTTAGATGATTATTATTATTATTATTATTATTATTACCATTGTATCTTTAATATTATTAATTTGTATAATACAATCTAATATTATTATTATATTATCAACCTTATTATTATTGATTTAAATTTGGTGAATTAAAAACATTTCATAACGTTGATTCACGTTTTTACGATTATTTTTATTTAGTTTGGTAATATCACCACAATGCATAGGTCCAAAAACTAGTTATTATTAATATTAGTATTATTATTTATTATTATTGATATTAATAATAATATTAATAAAATGATGAATCATTTCATTCTCATATGGAAACCAAACAAGATAATGGAATGGTAATGATCCATTTCATTTCATTATCCATTCCATTACCTCATTCATTCCATTCCTCCACTTATTCCATTACTTCATACCAAACATACCGAGTGTTTCCAAAATCACAGTGTATTTACTTCATTAAAAAGAGGTTATTATAATATTTCATTAAAAAGAGATTATTATCAAAAATCAATAAAAATATGTTCCCTCCTGAGTTTCGAACCCGCGATATTTGCAATCTATGTTTAATCACAAGCGCCTCAACCGTTTGAGCTACACCATGAGAACGTAATAAAACCTCTTCTAATATTTATATAACGAAATTTAGAAGTTTAAAATTTTCATTTTTACCCGCCAATTAATCGAGTTATCTTCTGGAAGACTCAAAAATCAATTAGTATTGGCCAAATAAAATGTCACAATCTCACCAAACCCTAATAAATGATATGCTAGTGTATTTCTTGAACTCTCATCAATCTCAATCCTACCAAACAGCTTCATTAATCTCAGGTGAGTACCAAATATATTTGCTTTTAGTCAGTTACATTTATTGGCATTAATTAGTATATATATATCGTTGACGACATAGTTAATAAAATAATTCTTGGAAGATGGATAAATTTTGGATGTCAGTAGGCGATAGGTGCAGTAAAGCATATAGAGATGGTGTTAAGGCATTTCTACATTTTGCAGTTCGTAATTGCAAGTAGACATCAACACCAATTTCTGTTTCATGTCCATGTGTTCGGTGTGTGAACCACGTATCTCTTAGTGTAGACGAGGTTGAACATCACTTGTACAGGTTTGGAGTTGATAAGAGTTATACTACTTGGATAAAACATGGAGAAACCGACACCAACATTCCAACTAATGTTAATATTACTGGGTTTGCCTACACCTGCATTCCAACTAATTATGATAATAATACTGGGTTTGTTGACACCAACATTCCAACAGATGCCTGTGAAACTGTAGAAATGGTAAATGCTACAAAAGACAATTTCAAAGGCGACAAGAAGTATCAACAGTTTTTACAACTACTTGTTGACGCTGAGAAGCCCCTATATAAAGGATGTCTTGACTTCACCAAGTTCTCTGCATTAGTACAACTACTCAACTTGAAGAGCAAGCACGGGGTATCTCATAAGTTTGTTGATGAACTTCTGAAATTGTTGAAAAAGATGCTACCTGCAGATAACGAAATGGTAAATAATATGTGTGAGGGCAAAAGGATGATGAAGGCAATGGGCTCAGGATATGAAAAGATACATGTGTGTATCATTGACTGCATTATTTACTATAAGGATTACAAGGATTTGGAAGCATGTCCAGTTTGTAACAAGTCAAGGTGGATGAGAAGACTAACAAAACTTACATAAACATGCCCGCTAAGGTATTGTGGTACTTTCCCATTATTCGACGATTCAAGCGCCTCTTTCAATCAAAGACCACAACAGAGAATTTAACATGGCACGCCATGAGTACCAATAAACCCGGTGTTTTACGCCACCCATCAGATTCACCAGCATGGAAAGCCATAGATGACAGGTACTCCGATACCATCGGAAGCGATCCAAGAAATCTTCGTCTAGGGATTTGCACTGATGGGGTCGACGTACATAGAGGCAACAGAAACCACAGTGTCTGGCCTGTTTTAGCAGTCATTTACAACCTTCCACCTTGGATGTGTATGAAAAGAAAATTCATCATGCTTTCCTTATTAATATCCGGAGTGCCAGGAAACAATATTGATGTGTTTTTACAGCCTTTAATTGACGATCTAGCATCTTTATTTGAGGTCGGGGAGCCAACATATGATGCATATAAACATGAAATGTTTACACTACGTGCAGTTGTGTTATGGACGATTAATGATTACCCTGCTCTTGGTACACTATGTGGTTGCCCTTACAGTGGATTCAAAGGTTGTGTGGTGTGTCGGGGCGACACTCAGTGTGTTCGACTTTATCACATAAAGAAACAGATTTATGCTGCCCACAGAAGGTATTTATCACATGACCACCCTTTCAGAAAATAAATAAAGACGTTCAACGGAAAAGAGGAGATGAGAACCGCTAAAGAGCCTATGACAGGGGAAGAGATATACGACGAGGTCAAAAACATTAACAATGAATAGGGAAAGGGATCTGAATCCTTAAGTGGGAGTAAGAGGAAAAAGGATAACACAACACGGCAGCCATATTGGAAGAAGTTCAACATATGGTACCAACGGCTCAGCTATTGGAAGTATTTACCTGTCCAACATTGTATCGATTTGATGCATGTTGAAAAGAATGTGGCTGAAAGTATTGTCGGGACGTTGCTGAACATTCCCGGTAGGACAAAAGACGGATTGGCAGCTAGAAAGGATTTGGAGTTTTTAGGGACTAAAAAGGAGTTGCAACTGAAAGCAAAAGGCAACAATACAGAACTGCCTGCGGCATGCTTCACATTATCAGCGCAAGAAAAAGACATGTTTCTTGAAACACTGTATAAACTGAAGGCTCCACTAGGGTATTGTTCTAACTTCTCTAGTTTGGTGAATCTTAAAGAAAGGAAGCTACAAGGCCTTAAATCACATGATTATCACATGCTTATGCAACAGTTTCTGCCCCTTGCAATACGGTCCATCATGCCAGAACCAATGAGAAATTCTATAATCAGGCTTTGCTTTTTTTTTCAAGTCAATTTGTAGCAAAGAAATCATTGTAGAAGAGCTTGATAAGATGCAGGAAGAGCAAATAGTTACACTTGTAACATCCTAAAAATTCTAATAATAAATAAAGAAAGTTGCTGTAAATTTTCGTGCGTTTAATAATATTAACTAATGTCTAATATGGAAAAGATCATGGACTTGAATTTAATTAAGATGGGTTAAGGATAATGGGCCTTAGGTCCATGGGCCTTGGGGAATATAAATATCCTCCTAAACCACCATAAAACCCTAAACCTCATTTCATTCCATCTTAATCTCTACACAATCCAAACACACACACCATACGCGGCCGAGCGAGAGAGAGGTGAAATCCGAGCAAGAAAACGTGGTTCAAGATTTATACAAGATCCAAAGTTCATAAGCTAGCTAACCGAGGCCAAAACGAAAACATAAAGGTATGATTTCGATCTTAAAGTTCATGTTTTAATAGACTGTTAGCCATGTAGATCAGGTCTAAACGAAACGTAAAGTAACGAACTTGATGCTAGGACGAATCCAATGAACCCATAAACATATACGGTTCGTATAGGATAAACCGTAAATCTTGTATTAAGCGTTTTTGAACTTAAAGGTCCAAACTTTACGTGTTTTCGGGTCAAACCTTATCCAAAAACGACCATAGGAATGATCGCGGGTTAGTCAAATACCATACCCATGGATTTCTCGGTAAAACGATGATGATTTTGGGGACTTAGGATGAACAGTGGTGGCTACTGCACAACTTCACCTGCAAGCGAACTTCGCCTGCAAGCAAGTTCGCCTAACTAATTAACTTCGCCTGAGTTAAGTTCGCTCAATGCTAACTTCGCCTGTGTTAAGTTCGCTCAATGCTAACTTCGCCTGAGTTAAGTTTGCTCAATGCTAACTTCGCCTGAGTTAAGTTCGCTGAATGCTTAACTTCGCCTAATGTTAAGTTCGCTTAACTCAGCTCGACCCCAGTCAGGGGCTCTGCCCCTTGGACCCTGCTAGGGTTATATAAAGATAGAAATACAACATGAGTAGTAGTAGTTAATTGATGTATGTAAATATTATACAGTTAGCCGTGCACAACTCAAGAAGGGAATAACGATTAACGGAGAGCGTAACAGGATTCAGGTGAGTTTCTAGCCCCATTTATGTGTTATGTTTTCGGGGTTGTGTGCATACTCAATATGTTTGTTAATACGCTTATCCTAAGAGATAAGTGTATGCCTTATGTGAATAACGTGATATGTATGAATGACTGCTTGATGGTACGTGAACGATCTTCGGATATTGCACGTACTGTCAGGTTGTAACGCTATGTATAAGGTAAGTATGATATGTATGCATATGTGTATGAATGTGATAAAGTTAATAAAAGAAGGAAAGGATGGTTGTATGGTTGTATGGTTACGAAGAGGGTACCGGGCCCTAATAATACTCGAGGTATGATGTATGGTTGTATGGTAACGAAGAGGGAATCGAACCCTACTAATATTCGAGAACTAGGGAACCGAACTCTACTAATATTCGAGGAAAGAGGGTACCGAGCCCTAATAATACTCGAGGAAATAGGGTACCGAGCCCTAATAATACTCGAGGAAGGAGGGTACCGAGCCCTAATAATACTCGAGGAATGTAGGGCGTAATGCTCTTTATAACGTAAGATATGAAAGCAAGTTAATACAAAAGAAAGTATGAAAGTATGAAAGTATGAATGAAAGAATATAAGTTTGTGTATATTGTATAGTGTATGATTAACTAGAACTCACTCAGCGTAGCTGACTTTTAGTATGCACGCAGGTGAGTAGGATGAGACAGCTCGCTTGAGGAGACACGTGGCACTGAATAAGAGGCTGGCATCGGAAGACTCAAGACGTTTAAGTTTAATGTTTCGGTTATTTTGAAAGACAAGATGTTGTTTTAAGACAAGATGTGTTTTGTTATGAAATGTTTTATGAAAGCTTTTATATTCCGCGAATGTTTTAATTAACTCTGATATTTAGAACTGCGTTTATGAGTAAATCCAACACGAAAGTAGGGCTACCGGTAACGGGGCCTTACAACACTGTGCCTGCTGGAGAAGTACTTTCCGCCATCATTTTTTGATGTCATGGTTCACTTAACCGTGCACCGTGTAAGAGAGATAAAATTATGTGGGCCACCATGCTTTCTTTGGATATATCCCTTTGAAAGGTGTATGAAGGTTATCAAAGGGCATGTTCAAAACAAAACTTATCCAGAAGGGTGCATTGCTGAGGAGAACATTGCGGAAGAAACAATCGAGTTTCTGAGCGAATACCAAAAAAACATCAAGAGTATTGTTGGTATTCCACATGATAAGCATGATGATAATGGGGAGAAAATTCCTGTCACAGGTGTTAAATCAGTTGAAGTTTCTCCTGATCTTTTCAAGAGAGCACATTTCTATGTGCTGCAGAATACGGCTGAAATAGCGCCGTATATCGAGTATGTATTACTAACATATATACTCTAAATTACATATATAAATATATATAGGGTGCAGTTACTGTACGCTAATGCCTTAACTTACGGTAGTTACGCTTGACGTTCAAAGGCAAAAAACAAAGCTAAAAACCTAAAATGCTCAGCAAACGCACCCAAAATTAATATATACATATATATACATATATATATATAAATATATATATATATATATATATATTAATTCACAATATATTATACTCTTACTTGCAGACAACACAAGACCTCTTTGAAAAACCAAATGCCTGGTAAACGACAAGCATTGCTGGAGAAGGAGCATACTTTAAAGTTTGGTGACTGGTTACGCGACAAGGTAGATCAATTTATTAAGTCTTCTATAATTTTTAAAATTTTTTTATAGTTTCTGCAATGTAGGTGAAGAATCTAATCCTTGTAATGAAATTCAGGTTGAAAGAGAGCTAGTGGGCTCCCCAGGTTCTGTATCGGAAACCGTAAAGTGGATTGCACACGGAGCACACCGCAACGTTTACAAATACGACTCATACGACATCAACGGTTTTGAATTTCGTACAAAATCTCATGATGGTAGAGTTTACCAGAACAGCGGGGTTGGTGTAGAGGCGGATGACATGCACATCAAAAAAGACGTGGTGACGTATGGACAAAACTTTTATTTTGGGGTTTTGCAAGAGATATGTGTCCTAGATTATCATACTAAAAGAATTCCGGTCTTCATGTGCCAATGGGTTGACCGTAAACATGTCAAACATGATATTCTTGGTTACACGTCAGTCGACCTAAACAAATTTGGCCACAAGGATGATCCGTTCATATTGGCGTCGCAAGCACGCCTGGTGTTTTATGTTCAAGATCAGCTGGATAGAAAAAAGCATGTTGTCCTCATGACTCCACCCAAGAATTATAGGCATTCGTATGACGAGGTCAATGAGGAATTTAGTACGGTAACTTTCCCTCATGAGGGTAATACATTGCCACTTGTCAAACCAAATCAACTGCTTCGTAATGAGTCCCCGGATGATTACTGGAGGCCCGGGAAAAAAAGCCTACAACTATTCGTAATGGAGATTGACACCGATGTCGGGGTTGTCGACCCAACAGTTGTGTTCGTTCGGCTAGTTAGATGTAAATAATGTTTAGATATAGTTGTGATACATGATATCACCATTCTTTACTTTGTACTTATTAATTCAAACTAAAGAAATATTGGTTGTTTTTAATACTATTACTACTTATACGTACAGGCCGGTTTGTTAAATTCATTTCATCTTCTGGCTATTTTGGTCAATTGGTGTCAAGTTCAAACATACATCATATTACACCGATAAAAGTCACAATTGACTTGTAGTGTACCATAGTAAGATCAATAAAGTCATTACACTCATAACTGACTCGTGCTATATCAAAGTTACATTAATACAAAGAAAGCCCAAAAATGCATCATGTTGTCGAGGGTGTTCGGTGACAGTCATCATTTCTCGTCTGATGGTTTTGTTTCTTGCACAACCTCTATTTGGTTATGTTTTAACATACTTTTCAATAGCTGGTTTCCTGCAAAACATTATCAACTCATTTTATAAAAAAAAGACCATTATGCCCTTCTTTTCACTAACCTGCATACCAAAATTGTACCCTCCACACTTTGAAGAAGCCTTTGAACAAATAAAATTCAGTTATAAAAACCGCTTCCAAACTCAATGCCATCACCAGTAACCTTAGATTTAAGATTTGGTGATTGCATTGAGTTTTGGAAAGGATTTTATCAAAATCTAAGATCTTTGGGAAGTTTAAGATCTGTGGAAACCTTAGATGTTAATAGCTTGGCCACATTTGGAATTCACATAACATATATAAAAGTGTAATAAATTTCAGTCACCAGTTTTATTGCAGTCATTAAAGTCTCTGTTGTTATATAGTTGGTTGTTGAGTGTATAACACACTATAACTGCATACTAATTACTACCTGTCAAAATGGTTTCCACACGCTTTGGAAACGCACAGAAACTAATTAATTTTGGAAATTAAATACATTTAAACCTACTACCTGTCCAAAATCTTGGAAATATATTTATGTAATGATAGCCTACATTCTAGTTAATTAAAATAAAAAAAACTAGAATATCACACGCTTTGTACGCTTTAAATACCTGTCAAAAATCTTGGAAATATATTTATGTAATAATAGCCTACATTCAAGTTAATTAAAATAAAAAAACTAGTATATCTTACTAGATACGCTACAAATCAACTGAACTATAATAAATTACTGTCTCAACTACCAAAAAATAAATTTTAGGTCTATTTTGTTATTCACTCACACTAACATCTATTTTAAAGTTAATTATAAAAAATCAACATCAACTACGCTTCAAATACGCAACCAAAATATAATAATAACATTTACAGTTAATAATAACATTTACAATAATAACATTCACATAACATATTAATACCAAATAATAACATTTACAATAATAACATTTACATTAATATAGAAAACCAAATTACATAAAACTAACTCCTAGCATCCGATTCCGTATCGGAATCTACATCCGATTCTGGTGTCCTGCCATCATATTCCATATCCAAATCTACATCCAGATTCTTTTCTGGAGTATGAGAGGGCATGATCCTCTTGTACATGCCATCCGAGGCGTAGGTGGAGTCCTTAAGCCTATGGAGGCGAAGGTTCACCTGTGTACGGATGCCCCATAAAGGGAAACAGCCTTGTAGTCCTCCAAGTCGTTCAACTCAATGTACGCCACCTCGATTCCCGGGACTTCCATCACAAAGCTGAAATAATCAGCAGTCGTGTACCCAAGCCACCTAACCATTCGGTTAAGTTGTTGGTACATGAAGGTTTGAGGGAGACATAGTCCACATACCTCACCCTTTGATTCCTTCAGACGGCGCCGGAACAAATGTGGAATCGTATGGTGAAAAATGTGGGGTCGTAGTAGATGGGAGCATGAGCACCCGTTGCACGTTCGAGCCATTTTGAAGCCATTATCGGAAATTATAATCGTAAGAAAGGTGGATTGTGATTGTGATTGTGGATTGTGATTATGGATTGTGATTGTGATTGTGACTGGTATTTAAACACCATCGGAACCCGGCGGTACATCTACCTGACAATTTGAAATTGGCGGCACAAGAAACTGTAAAGGCAATGATGACGTCGCCACTCATCAAATCAACGTGTGGCCATTAATGACGTTTGGACACGCTTAAAAATATTTTAGTGTGACCATTTATCACCTATAGCCACACATAATAAGTGTATCCTTGACAATAAAAAACTAAAAAAAATAAAACTAAGATATTCTTTGGTCACACAACCTCTTATAAGTGGCCATTAATTACATTTGGACACACTAAAAAATATTTAAGTGTCACAATTTCTCACTTATAGCCACACATAATAAGTGTATCCGTGACAATAAAACACTTAGAAAAAATAAAACTAAGATATTCTTTGGTCACACAACCTCATATAAGTGGTCATTAATTACATTTGGACACACTAAAAAGTATTTAAGTGTGACAATTTCTCACTTATAGCCATACATAATAAGTGTATCCGTGACAATAAAAAACTTATAAAAAACAAAACTAAGATACTCTTTGGTCACACAACCTCGTATAAGTGGCCATTAATTACATTTAGACATACTTAGAAATATTTAAGTGTGACAATTTATCACTTATAGCCACACATAATAAGTGTATCAGTGACAATAAAAAACTTATGAAAAATAAAAGTAAACTGCTCTTTACAACCTCGTGTAAGTGGCCATATATTTTAAGCGTTTTAGCCACATTAATAATAAATACAATGGTTGTTCGTCATATTTCGCCACTTTATTAAAAATGTGGCTAGAAAATGTGACATTAGGTCACACAACGTAATATAAGTGGCTATATCTTTTACCTTTTAGACACATCTCTTATCAATACAGTAGCCGTTTGTCACATTTGGCCACACTATTAAAGCATGTGGCTAGTTAAATGTCACAATTTATGGCTAATGCAAGTGTTTTTGGTCACATGTATCAAAGATCAAACAAACTATGACTGTAGGTCATATTTCGTCACACATTTTTATAATGTGGCTAGTTTTTGTCACAGTTTTTTTTCAAAGTGTGGCTAAAAGTACCTGAGTAGGTATAGAATGGTCACATGAAGAACAATATGTGTGGCCAAAACATTCTTGAAGGTTTTCAAACATGGACAAAGACCTTTTAGCCACACATTTAAGCCGAAGTGTGGCAAATTGCCCAGACCACATGTGTGGCCGAAGGTCGATATTCACGTAGTGATCCAAACTGATGCTCGCCTAATCGAGTTGACCAACAAATTCGTTTGAGAATTTCCACATTGTGGATAGCCATAACAAAGATGTGGATTTCAAACTCAATTATCTTAACCGAGAGATTGCAAAACTTGACAAGAAGCTCTCTGAGCTCTTGGAAGCCAAAGGAGCACCACTTCACATTCAAGACCTATTCGGGAATGGTGGTCGTTAGAAGTTCAGACTTTATCTTATTTAGAAGTCACTCTTGCTAGTTTTACGTTTCGCAATTCGGGATTGCTGTTGCACGTTTTCTTCCTACTATGTTTAATTATGTGTTTTATGTTTAATGAAAATTAGGACTTTTAATTTCTGTCTTAATCTTTAAAATCCTCAAGAAAATCAGTTAAAAAACGAACTGGCTCGACAAATAAACAACATAACAAAAGAAACCAACTGCTTCATGCAGCACGGTACCGTGCTTCCAAAAGAACGGGGTCGTGCTTTTATGCCCAATACAGTTACAAGTTTTATTCAATAAAATAACTTTTTCCATTCACTTAACCCTAGAAATAACTTCATTCATCTCCGCAAAACCACCGACCATCCACCCATTCTGCAAATCTAAGCCTAAAATCAACCATTTCAACCAAAGGTATGTTAATTTGACAAATCTATTGTTCAATTTCATCTTTTTAGGTCTAATTTAACCCCCAAATCTCAGTAATTGACTAAATCGGGTCCAAACCCGAAAACTAGATAGGTTATTAAGTTAGATCTGAGATAATGATTTGTAAATAGGTTTTATACTAAGATTTGTTGGAAGAAATCATTTGGTTTTGGATCTTGGGTTAAGTATCCAACAAATCAAAACCCAATTGATATGTATAACCGGGTAGAAACACAGGTTCGAATCTTGATAAGTTTGAAATTAGGATTAAAAATACGGACCATGCTTTAAACAACACGAATCGGAGTCAAACATAAGTCAACAAAAAGTCAAAATTGGTGAAACTGATGAACAGCATCAACACAAGGTCGTGCTTCAAAAAGCACGACATCATGGTTCGGATTCTGTAATAGTATTTTAAGAATTTTTGTTGAATTTAAAACTGATTTGGGTACAAATTGCACATGGCCGAATTTGGAGACGATGTACATGCATTCGTAGTCTTCCCAGGATGCGATGCAAGGGACCGAAGAGCCCAAACTAGATTGACCTACCTCAACCGACGCTTCCGAGAACCGAAATTTTATGCTTATAGGGATACGTTGAGGCGAGTTAATCAGTGGAATAGTTTCAAGACCATTGTGAGAGGACCATGGAAACGGGTTTTTGTTCAAAGAGGGGAGGCTATCACAGAATTAACAAAGGAGTTCCTATCCTCTTTCTCTATTAAGACAAAGAACTTGGACATGTGGGATGAAGACGGCGTTGAGTTCTGGTGTGGGGGTGAGTGGTACACAACATCGGTTACCTAATTGGGAATAGATCTGGGAATTTACACGACTGAGGAAACAGACAGTGAAATTTGGTTCAGAGCCGCAACAACATTCGCGGATGAAGATGGTGATGATGACACAGAGGCTGGGTACACAAGGGTAGAAGCATGGGAACAGTTGAGCTACGGGGACGAAAACTACAATGCGAGCAGTTCAAAGAGCATGGCACTACGTGAATGTGACCCACTTATGAGATACATTCACCGCATGCTTAGCCACACTGCCACTGCTCGGGGTAAAAGTGAGGGGGTTGTGAACCTGAAGGATCTATGCCCCGTATTGCATGAAGAATGACATACCATGCAACATCACTTATTTATTCTGCAAGCTGTTCACAACAAATGCAAATGCGAAAAGCCGAAACATCCCGATTTTTGGTGGCCCGTGGATCTATAATCTTTATGGAGTTTATGATGTAGACAGAGAAGGGACCCGAAGCCCAGACCTGATTGCTCTTCGCCTTGATTATTGTATCAGCATGAGATGGTTCAACAGATCAGTCGAAACCCAGATGTGTGGAGATTTCATGATGCCTATAACCTGGTTTGGGATCCTGAGGACCAGGCATATATGTTGCTCTAGGACGTGCCCGAGAGGAGAGGAGGATCACCACCCAGAGAGACCCGCCACCTCACCTACCATCAGCAGGGGCCATCTTTATCAGGGGCTAGCCCCAGCTCGCCACATGATAGTCGATATTCATTCGATGGCCTATATGGCCTCATTGATCAGTTCTCAGCTAACACTACTGCCTCATTTACAAGATCATAGGACAGATCGCTGCCTCCTACGCACAGCGGGCAGCTGAATATGCAGAAACAAGCCGATAATTGACCGTTTGGGATATCGCATGGACAGGCAGTGGGGACTATTTGACCCAGACACGAGCAACTGATGAACAGCGACACTGGTAGGTCGGGCATGGGCATGGGTGGGTTAGTTGTATTTCCATGACATTATTATGTGTGTTTAAACAATTTACATTCTGTCATTTGTCTGTTTGTTTGGATACTCTTTATGGCCGTAGGTGCCAAGACATTTTAGTAGCTACTTATTTAGCCCGTGTGGGCAGGGAATCGACAGTTCCATACCCGATTTTCAAAAAAATTATGTTTGGCTGTTTGTGGTTGTTTGCAGTTTTACATTATACATGTACAAAATAGGAAAACGGACGAAAAACAGGGGATGCTCTGTCAAAATTTCGTTAACCAGTAGGGAAGTACCTCTCTATTTTAAAAACAACATACTTGGTATTTTTATCAATCTTTTCACATTGAGGACAATGTGAGGTTCAAGTGTGGGGAGGGAAATTACCTGACCAATTGCTTGTTAAACTAATTATAAAAATTTCTCTAATAAACAAAATTTTTGTAGCAAACAAAGACTATTTTCACAAACAAAAACCAAAAAAAAAAATCCAAGATAATTTTTGCAAATAACCAACTATATTCTACTATAATAAAAAAAGTGAAATAAAAAGAAGTTTTGTAATATTGAGAATACATTTATGCAAAACATGGCGTTACACCTAAATTCCTCCGTTACTGTGAGATAAAACTCATGCCATATAAATATATCTTTTTTCAGAAGCTTTGAGTGAGTCATATGTTTCGTGTGAATTAGAACTTGTCATAATTTTTTTCATTTCAAGACCGCACGAAGCATTGTGTAACGTAGAAGGTAATATTGTCACAATTCCATCAAATCATTCTCCAACTACAAAACCCGAAAACCTCAAAACCTTACCATACCACTTTGTCCTTATCACCGCTAAAATACAACAATGGTCTTTTATCAGCAGACCCTAAAGAATTGAAAATACATTCTTTATATTTCAATTTCCTTTGCTGCATACACTTCACAAAGCCTAAGTTGCCTCCAGAACTTAGGGAGATAATTTTTCTCTTTAGCAATGACGTGAGGAAAAAATGACACCAAGAAAAACAAAGGCCACCATTTTGTGGAGTTTCCAAAATCACAATAAAAAGAAGAGCAAAAAGATACGAATGATGCTTAGGCTGCAAAACTGATCCCACGAAGGAAGATGTGCAAAAAGTCAAACTCAGTCTCAGCATGAATATACCGAACTAATGGGGGTGGGGGCTATTAGGCTCAAAGCCGAACGATCTATTAGAGTTGGGAGTTATGTTCAGAACATGATTGAGGAAGAACTGATCAACATCCTCGACAAAACTGGTCTTGACGATTTGACCTTAAAAGAGTCACTATGTTTTAAAAAAAATTGCAATTGAGAGAAAAGAAGCTAATGATTGATGACATCTTAAGACTCCCAACAATCAGCAGAAGTTGTATTTACTAGCTCCATCCTCATTAACCTAAACCCTTAAGTCAACACCCAATAACTACTCAAAAAACAACCTATTTTTACCTTCTGAACTATGCAACCCTTCACAAACACTACGTCAAAAAGGGCTTTAGCCACACATGTGCTGAAATCAGTTTGCCACAATTCAGATTAAATGTGTGGCTAAAGGTCACCAATCATAGTTTCTGCTACCCGACTTTTATTTGTGTGAAAAAAAAACACACCTGCTAGAACCTTTAGCCACACATGTTTGGTTCATGTGACAAAAACACACCTGCTCTGAACCTTAGTCACACATGTTCGGAGCTTTAGCCACACATGTTTGGTCGTGTGACTAAAATACATACCTGTACACAGCTGGTCAAAACCTTTAGCCACACTTTCACCAAAATGTGACATTTACTAGCCACACTTAGAAAAAGTGAGGCCAAATGTCATTTACAGAAACAATAGTTCTTTAATAATGTGGCTGAAAGATAATACATATGGCCAAACTTAAGGGTTTATGTGACCATATAACATTGTTTGTTAGCCACTCATATACTTTTATGTGTGACTTATAGCTAACTATGACATTAAAACAAAACGCGTGACTATTAACATTTAATGATCACACTTTAATTATTTTGTATGTGGCTAAAAGCTAATATATATGGTCACGCTTACGTGTTTATGTGACCATAAAGCATTATTTGATAGTCACTTATAATATTTGATGTGTGGTTAAAAGCTAATAGTGATAGCAAAACAACAAATGTGAATATTATTAGTTAATGGCCACACTTTATACTTCATGTGACCATTACCTTCACCTCCTCCCAATTACAAACCTAATCCATAAACATCGATTGAAGCTCATTACTCTTCTTCATCACTTTGCTTCTTGCTCCAAACTTCATCAACCATCCTTCAATCAAATCTAACGGGGTTTTTTAACATGATTAATTAGATACCTAGAGATGTCATAAACATGTTAGGGTTTGAATTTTGTTGAGTACAGTTGGCTGATAGATTCGTTCTCATTTATTGATTGGTCTGTAACACGATATTAAACATTATTATTTATCGATTTTTGATTTTAGGATATAGTATTCTGAGACTAGTTTTCAGAAAGATAAATTTTGTAATTTTTGGATGAGTTTTGAATACCTTTTATGATTTTACAAAAACATATGTCAAAGCTGATTCGGGGAGTTATATTCTGGTCCATTTTTCGGACACCATAACTCCCTAATGACAAACCCAAACGGGTTGGTTCCACTTCTGGAACTTATAGAACCATTAAACTAGTTTTTGTTGCGCAATCTGCTGAACTGTTAGTACCTATCTGTAATGGTTGAATTATTCTGAGTTTTCTATGCATGAGAAAAATTAATAAAAATTTTTTGAGAAACCTGATTCATATATCCTAGTGTGGTAAATTTTGTAGAACTTATCTGTAACACCCCAGCCCGGAAGGGTGACGTGTCACTATCATAGATGTCAAAATATAAGACATAATTCCATAAGTTAAACGGTATTACAGAGCCCTAGGTTTAATTATTTATTACATAACATCAGTTCTAGATAAGCTAGCATAGGCTACCAAAAGTGACTAACTTTGTCAGTCCAAAAGTCCTAGAGCTCAGTTTTTCTCTCTTCACACCCCACCCAGAGTAACCTGTGAACCTGCTAAAGAAAAAGGATTTACGGAATGAGCTGAATGCACAGTACGGATAAAATGGCACAAGTAACAATAATAACAATTTAAATATATCAAACAATAACATAACATAAGATGATGCGACACAAAGTGAAGCAAGCCAATAAAGTAAATCGTATCACATGGATGCAACTGTGAGCCGAATTCTTAACTTATTACTTAAAAACATGCACATAGAGCTGCAGACCCCATGTGCCGAACGTGCAATGGAGCGTGGGCATCACACACCATCCACCATAGTCATATACATATATCCTAGGACCAGTCCATACGCCTCCTAATGGCCTCATGTACCTCACAAGTACTAAGGAGAAGCCGTGATTTAGGCTCACCGTCACGGCCGGTGCCACGCCATCGATGCCACAATGTCGTGCTTGTGGTCACCCCCTCAAGTAGGAACATGCTCAGAGTAACAGATTATAACAGCTGAAACAACACTACAAAAATACATCCAAAGTACGCTCTCGAAGCGTCAACGCAGATACATAATCATATCATTATCGTTGAAGCATGCAATAACGAGTACAATATAATAATTCTATCACATGCTATTAGTCATATAACAAATAATAATCATAACATGAATCGAACGGACAGCCAAATGAATCGAGTTATCAAAGAACGTTAGGAGTTCAAAAGGAGCATATATATAATATCAACAGGGCTTATAACAAATGAATATAATAACAATAAGGAGGGGTTAGGATCCGTACCTTGAATACAATTCACAATCTTGTTGGACTTGTTTCTTTTAGGGGTCGCGATAACCTACAAGTAATTTATATTTGATGAGATCTGACCTTTTTCATTTTATATTATCTTACTATTAATTTGGTGTCGTAATTCGTAAGTATTGTTATTATTTATTATTGTATGATTTGAGTGGAGCATTATTTAGTTTTTTTTTACTCGATATTATCTCTGTTGTTTTATTAGATGAGTACTAAAATATTTATAAGGTTCAACATTTATAAGCTCTAAATTTGTTTCAGTGTGTTACTACATTTTCTTTGTAAACTTCGGTATAACATTTGTTATTATATAATTGTTGTTAATATCGTAGAACGTTATTATAAGTTTTTTTCAAAGTGTTAGTAGAGTAGCATTAGATCATGATTATTATATTTATAACTTTAGTGAATATGAGCACATAATTGAGCAAACAATTTTAAATTCTAAGTTAGTAAAAAATTACCTAAGATATCCTTTGAATTATTTAACTATTAAAGTATGTATAATTGATACAATATGAAAATGGGCCACATGCAAAACAAAGTGAGCTACAGTAGATCGGGATTAAACACACGAACTCTTAAACTAGTTTTTTTTATTCATATGTTTACCAGCAAACCAAAGCCTTAGGTATTCTTAAATGTAAGTAGTTAATTATTAATCATTACTTCAAAGTTCCACTATCTTTAAATTTAAATTTTGGTAGGAGGTTCCCAACACCAGATTTTGCAAGCATTGATCATAAGTTTCACAATCTAAACCAAGATTTGAAAGGCTTAAGGACTACATGTGTGCTTAGTTTGGTGGCACTGAAGTGATGGTTCACTCCGATGGCAGTGGCGCGCTGTAGCAAGTGGCGCCTGCAAATCCGCAATGGAACGGAAGACGCGAAAATGTCGGGTGGTCTGTGGACAACAGTAAGGGAGATACGAACGAAGAGGTGTTCGGCTTTACATTCTTTGCGACAATACGGCCTCTGGAGTTAAGAATATGTTTGTCGGGAAACGTTTCGGTAGTGGCGCGGGAAAGGTTAATGTTTCTGATGACCTTAGAGTGATGTCACGTAGTGGAGGTGACGAGTAGTAGAGTTTTCTTTGGGTTAATTGTAAGTAAGGGGGTTGGCTGGAGGTGGTAACATGGTTGTCGTGAAGATCATACACTTGAAGAAGAATAGGTGTGTCTAAGGAATGTTGTGAGGAAAGTTGAAGCAAGTCTTGGTTTTTATAATAATGGTTCAAGAGCCAAGTTCAAAATATCTTTGACACAGGTGCAATTATTAGAGATGGTCTAACACGTATGATGCATCTAGAGCTTTGAAAATAATAACGATTGAAGAAGGTGCAACAGTTCTTGTCTGCAAAATTTGATGTAGGAAGGAAGTAAGGTAGGTTGGAAAAAGTCAAGGGTGGTGAACACATTTGTCCAATCAAGGGTTTCTCTTCCATACTAGTTATCATGATTGTCAATTATTTATTTGATTTCATGTTTACGTAACTTAATATCTGATTGTATTATTATTATTATTATATTGTTTATATTAGATTTTACATATATCAATCAATTTGAAGTCTATATGTTTTCTTTTACTTCTATTTATGTTATTACTATTGTTATTTAGTTATTTTTCGTTTTCATCGAAGTACACAAGGCGTTGGATTTTCCTTTGTTTGGCAAACTTATCACCTTTATACTCTTATTATATTTTTATTACTTTTATTATTATTGTTGTTATTATTATTAATATATTTTTCTTTTACGGTTATTTCATTATCCTTAATCTTTTCTTTGCGATTAAAATTAGCTTGTACATGCCAAAATCTGTTTCGTGAACTGAATGATCATAAGTTAAGTTGTATGATGAATATTTGGTTGCTTTGCCATAATATGATGTGTGGATACATGTTAGGACTTTTGATGTTGTTGACATTACTTATTATCACCAACAATTCATCGGGTCAAGTTTGTGTTTGTGTGTGAGTTCATACGTGGGTCTTAGAATCATTTGTTGTTGAACATACTCTCATAACTTAAAACACTTGTACTAGGTAACAGTTAGCGAGTCAAATGCATTCATTTGGTTTTGAGAAAAATCTATTACACGCGACACCAGGTTTTGGATTGAAAACACGGACATACTTACATATTGGTTTTGAAAACACTAAACGTTTGCCTATACTTGTTTTCTGGATTGAAAACACAAAACGTTTTGAAGTATTGGTTATATAACCTGCTGAAACGGGTATAAACAAGCTGAACTGCTGATTTTATATTGTTAAATTGCTGCAAAACTGGTCAAAACACGTTGAAACGATCTGTTAAGTGCTGAAACGAGCTGTTTAACATGCTGTTTGATGTAAAAACGAGCTGTTGCGTGCTGAAACGAACTGAAAACTTGGTGAAACAAGCTGTTTGACATGCTGTTTGCTGTTAAAACGAGCTGTTAAGTGCTGAAACGGACTGAAAAATTGCTGAAACGAGCTATTTAACATGTTGTTTGCTGTAGAAACGAGCTATTAAGTGCTGAAACGAACTGGACTAGAACATGAACTTTAATGATAAAACTGTTTGAAATATGGTTTAAGCCAAAGAGAGTTGCATTTTAACTTTGAATATTTTGATTTTAGCAAGCTTTAATGATTTTTGAACTTTCTATTAAACTTAGTTGTTTTATTTAATTTTTAACTAATTCTAGCAAGCTTTACGTTTGAAAATGTCTGAATATGTTGATTCTAGCAAGCTTTAATGATTTTTGAACTTTCTAGCAAACTTAGTTGTTATATAGGATGTTTAACTCATTCTAGCAAGCTTTACATTTGAAAATGTATGAATATGTTGATTCAAGCAAGCTTTGATGTTTTGGACAAATTCTAGCAAACTTAACTGTTTTGCTTGAATGTTTAAAAAAATAGTCAAAAATAATAATAAAAAATCATAAGTCAAAATATAAATAAAAAACGAAAAAGGTAAAAAAACTAAAACATTTCCTCCGTTGTCCTTGTTCAAAATAAAAAATGACCCAAAACCTATTTTGACCCGTTCCGACCTTGACCCATTTTAACCCGGACCCGTAATGACACGAACCTTTTGACCTGACCCGCTCCGACCCGAACCATAACAACCCTTTTTTTAATTGACCCGTTTCGACCCTAACCTGTTCCGACCCATAACCCATTTCGACCCAACCCAACCAACCCATTTGCCACCCCTATGTTTAATGTATATCGACGGGTTAGGCGAGTTGTACCTCTTAAGACACAATTTAAAATTATATGCATAATGGTCCATTAGAGATTTCAAGGCCCAATATGGTCCATTAGGACATGTATGACTTGTTTTTGTCTATTATGGTCTAATATGACTCCCTATAACACGATATAACCCTTAAATATCTAATGTTACATATCACATGCCATAATAGGCCACTAAGAGATTTCAAGCCCTAATATGGCCCATTAGAGCAACTATGACATGAAAAAGACTATAATGGGCCACTAACACCAACAAGGCCCAATAAGACCTATTGATGAAGGTATCACATGTTATCGGCCATTAACATCTAACTATGACTAATGACATTCCTATACAACTTTCTTAGAGCAACTATGATGTGATAAAGGCTATAATGGGCCACAAACACCGGTTAAGGTCCAATAAGGCCCATTGATGAAAGTATGACATATTATTGGGCGTTAACCAAACTATGACTCACTAAACTCGTATTAAACCATTTTAGAGCAACTATGATATGATAGAGACTACAATGGGCCACTAACAACAATCAAGGCCCAAGACGGCCTATTAATGCAAAGTATGGCATGCTACTAGGCGTTAACACCAACTATGAGTCACTACACTTCTTTAAAACCTGTTAAATTAACTATGACATAATAGAGATATACTGGGCCATTAACAACAATCAAGGCCCAATATGTTCCATTAATAAAAGTATAACATGTTATTGGGTGTTGGCACATGACTATGGCTCACTACACTCATATACAACCTCCTTGTAGCGACTAGGACATGATAGATGATATAATGGGCCACTAATACCAATCAACGCCAATTGATGAGACCAACTATGACTCACTACACTCATATACAACCTGTTAACGTAGCTATGACATGATAGAGACCATACTGACCATTAACAATCAAGGTCTAATAAGGCCCATTGATGAAAGTATGACATATTATTGGTAGTTAACCAAACTATGACTCACTAAAAACCCTTTTAGAACAACTATGATATGATAGAGACTACAATGGGTCACTAACAATAATCAAGGCCTAAGACGGCCCATTAATGCAAAGTATGACGGCCAACTATAACTCACTACACTCCTATACAACCTGTTAACGTAACTATGACATGATAGAGACCATACTGGCCATTAACAACAATCAACGCCCAATATGGCCCATTAATAAAAGTATGACATTATATTGGGCGTTGACACATGCCTATGGCTCACTACACTCATTTACAACCCTCTTGTAGCAACGGGGACATGATAGATGCTATAATGACCACTAATACCAATCAAGGCCCATTGATTAATGTATGACATGTTGGGCCATTGACACATTAACACCTAACCATGACTAATGACACTCCTATACAACTCTTTTAGAGCAACTGTGACTTGATAGATGCTATAATGGGACACTAACACCGATCAAGAACTAGTATGACCCACTAATGAACGTATGGTTTATTGGGCGTTAACACTGATTACTACACTCTTATACAACTCTTTAAGAGCAACTATAAATATCACATGTATTTATTTTATATGTTTTAATATTTAAAATACAATTTCTTATATTGTTTAAGGTTTAATTAGTTGTTATATATATATATATATATATGTTTACACTAACAACTCTTTATTTTAATTATTAAAAAAATAATTCTATTTAGTTCCTATTAATTTCACTTCCCTCAAAATTTCAATTAAACTCACCCTCTCTTTTCTTCAAAAAAATTTAAATTACCCTCTCTTTCTTAAATCTAATTTGACCACATATTTAACCTAACTTTTTTCTTTCTCTTCATTCCTTCTTATTCTTCTTCTTCTTCATCATCATCTCTCTACACCCACCATAATCCTTCTTTCTTAATTCTCTAACTCATTCAATTCTTAACCAAATCCTTTGATTTTGGGCTCTAATCTTATTATTTTTGCGAGAGGATTTCACGTGTGGTGTCGGTTTTCATCAATTCTATCTCGATTTTTGCTGGATTCGTGTTGAGTGTGAAGAACCCTAAGAACCAAGTTTGGGGATTTTCAATTTTAAGTGTTATTTCTTGTAATTGAAGCTTAGTACATCGCCTTTCATCGCTAAAAGATATGTATTTCACTTATTTTGATTCAAGATTTCTAAGGTTTAAGTTTTGATGACAACAGTTTGCTGACAGATTCGTTTTTGTTTATTTATTGGTATGTAACTTGATGTTAAACGTTGATTATTGGACGATTGTTGATTCTAGGATATAGTACTATGATTCTAGTTTCCAGAAAGGAAAAGATTGTAATTTTGGACGAGTTTTAAATAGTTTTTATGATTTTACAAAAACACTGGTCAAAGCTGATTCGGGGAGTTATATTCTGGTCTGTCTTTCAGACACCATAACTCCCTAATGACAAAACTAAATGGGTTGGTTCCAATTCTGAAAATTAGTATTATGAGTTTTGAAGACCACCCAATTGGTCTTGCACAATTTGGATTAATGAGTTGATAGAATCATTAAACAAGTGTTTGTTGTGCAATCTGCTGAACTGTTGGTACATATCTGTAATGGTTAAATTAATGTGAGTTTTGTATGCATGAGAAAAATATAATAAAAATTGTTTGAGAAACCTAATTCATATATTCTACTGTGGTATATTTTGTAGAATTTTTACTTAATTTTTTCTTAGTGAATAAAATCAGTTTGTACATGTTATAATCTGTCTCGTGAACTAAGTGATCATAAGTTAAGTTGTATGATGAATGTTTGGTTGATTTGCCATGATACGAGGTGTGAATACATGTTAGGACATTTTAGTAAAGTTGAAATTTATTATTATCACCAAAAAGTTGTCGATTCAAGTTTGTGTTTGTGTATACATTATGCCTAATGTGATTGTGCGTGATAGTCGTCGTGCTATGCGCGGACGTACCACGGTACCTAGGAAGGGTGAAAACCATCGTGGTGGGGCATCACTTGCTGGATCACATGAGGATGGTGTTGGTAGTGTCGATGTCGATGGTCTACAAATGTATACTTCTGGGAGACATGCCATCTATCGTGCTTCGGGATACCTCTGGGAAGTATGTTTTTAGTTTTAACATTTTCATTATTTATGTTACAAATATACTTCCTTGGTTATTTCAATATTATAGGTTTGCGAGTCATGAAATTCATTGGAATATCATAAAAATACTAATCGAACACTATGATGGACCTTGTGCTACATTCAGAATGGTTCCAAAGAATGTGATCGCTCGTATGGTTGCTCGTTTTAGGGTAATATATTAGTTAATTATTTTATATCTGCTTGGTTTGGTTTGGTTCGGTTTAAAAGTTATACGGTTTGGTTTTGGTTTACATAAATCAAAAACCGTTACCAACGGTTTGGTTTATAGATTGACGAAAAACCGCGAAAACCGGACCGTGAACACCCCTACTTGGCTTTGAGGTTTCGCCTCACATTAACCCTTTACTAGTTATGATGCTAATATTTTAACAATTTTAGGTTCAAAAAGTTATAGCCGAAATGGAAAAAGAACTAGCAAATGAAAGGAAGTCAAGAAACGAGCTGGAAGAACGAGTGCAACGAATGGAACAAATGGAAAAAGAACTTAAGGAAAATGAAGAAAGGAGGAAAAAACAATTTGATGAGTTTATGAGAAAGTTTGAGGTTTGTAGTAATTAGTAGTAGTTTCAAATATTTTGAATTTATAACTTATTAGTGAAGGTTTGGTAATGTAAACCCGTTTTGAATTTATGTTATTGGGTTTGTTAAACCTATGAAAAAACATGTTTTGAATTTTTGCTAATGTGTTTAGTTACATTTAGAAAATTATGCTTTGAAATGTCTTACGCATTTCTGACGGAAAGGAGCATAGGAAACAACCCAGTTATCTAGTAGTGATATGTGACCAAAGCTTATACAACAGCCACACTTAAATTATTATGTGTGACTAAAGGTTAGACAATAATCACACTTAAAATTGAAAAAGTTTTGTGTGGCAAAAATTAACCATTAGCCACACTTACAATAAATTCATGTGACTATATAATAGAAAATGTCACACTTACAGTAAATTGATGTGGTCATTGCTACCAATTAGCTACATTTATCTATGTATGACCAAAAGTATGATAATAGCCACACTTTATATTACAAAAGCATTATGTGTGACAAAAGGTAAGACAATGGACACACCACAAACTACAAAAGAGTGTTTGAGTGGCAAGTTCACATTTTTAGCCACATTGACAATAACCTCCCGTGTCTATATGATATGATTAGCCACACAATACATCACTATGTGTGACGAAAAGCTTGACGGTAGCCACACTTTAAATTATGAAAATCATTATGTGTGACAAAAGGTAAGACAATAGCCACATTATAATCTACAAAGGAGTGTTTGAGTGGCAAGTAAACATTTTTAGCCACAGTTAATATAAAATCCAGTGTCTATATGATATAATTAGCCACACTATTATTAAATTCAAGTGGCCATTGCTTTGCTATATCCACACGGTATAGGTCACAATGCTCGCTTACCATAACCCTATTGGCCACATTATTATAAAATTCATGTGGATGAAACATGAATTCATGTGGCTCTATACGTGCAAAGGTCACACCTAGTAAATAGTCATGTGGCCATTTTCTACCGTTTAGCCACACTTATTGGAGAGGCTTCTTGATGGCCAGCAACTAATGTTGGTATCCTTTAGCCACACTTATAACCACATAAGGCCATTAAAAACTATGTGCAGCCATGTCATACCTAAAGTGTCACGACCTTTGGTCACACATAACCTGAACCAAATGTGTGTGGCTAAAGGCCTACAGCCACACTTTTTCCATGTGACAAAAGGTCATTTTTCACGTAGTGAAAGGTGGAGATTTGAACTTGTCACAAGCCTATTCATCACAGGTTACATCTTGGCTAAGAGTGTTCACATACCTACATCATAGGTATGATCAGATATAAAACTGAGTGTGAGAGAACATTTTGAGAATGTGACGTTTTGCATAAACAGAAGCTTATAAAAACAAAACATATTTTTATATATCACTACGTATATCCTTATGATTTAAGGTTGGTTAGTTGTTTCCATTATCTTGGAAAATTTTTGGGAATGTTTAACCTACGGTCCTAACTTTCTATTTTGAGAGAAATGTTTATAAGTAGCTTGCTTGAGGACAAACAAGGTTCAAGTGTGGGGATGTTTAATGTGTATAAAATTATACATCTTTTAAGCATCAAATAAACTCTAAAAACTGCAACTTCTATCAAATAACATAACACAGAAGGCTACTTATCATAATTAAATACAATTTCAGGTAAATCCAAGCCTCAAACGAAGAAACAAGCAAAAAGACGAAGAAAACCGGAAGAAAACACAAGAAAAGCAAGAAACACGCCCCCATGCTTTTGAACACAAGAAAATACAAAAATCTACAAAAAAAAAAGACAAATACTGAGGACAAAAGCACGGGGCCGTGGTCACCTTTAATATGAAGACAAAATAAAATTAGCACATGTTAATAAAAGCACGGGGGCGTGCCTCAGGATGCACGCCCCCGTGGTTGAGTCATTATGTACGATTTGACAACATGTAACTGGGACACGTAGACATGGGACCGTGCTTCTTTGGGCACGAGGCCGTGCTTCACTCTCCAGACAGTCTATAAATAGGAGCTCATGTTGCACTGAGCAAGTGTGCCTTGAAGAGAATTCTATACGGTTTTCATCATCATCCATCATCACCAACAACATCATAATCCACCATCATTAACAAGGGAGGCTCATCCACTTTTGGTTAGATTGTTCTTGTTTAATCATGTGTTTGTTATCATCATCTCTTGTTATTTTCACAAAAATGCTCATTATGAGCTAAATTCCATTTCCCATCTATAATCTATGAAGAAGCTTTGTTTTACTTGATAATTATGTAAAACATGTGGTTTAGTTTGATAAAGTACATGGTTATTTTGTAATTATCCATTGATGAAGAAATGTTTATCACTCTAATCCAATACACCAAAGTTGATGACTAAAAATCATTCATGATCACTCATGTTCTTGGAAACTAGAAATGGTAAAAAGAATACTTTGGTAATTTATTCAAGATAAAACATGGATCTCTATGTTGTACTTAGAAATGATGAGATATAGATTATGATCTATTTCTTTTGTTTTGATAATTCTGAAATAATATTGTTAACACGATTGCTTAGGTTACCATGCTAGTTAAATAAATCATATGTTAATGGAATGTGTAATTATAACCTAATCTAATCAACCAAGGGGAGGTTGTGTGATTTAATTACAACCACTCGAAGTTGTAAGGATTGATATTTGAGAAATCGAAGTCAATTCTAATCATTATACTTTACCAACTTCTTGTCTACTTAAATTTGTATTTTCAGGGTAGCATGCTATTAAGCATAGGATGGACTTAAAATATGCATGCTATTATCCATTATGTCATAGAATGTGTTCACTCAAAAATGAGGACCATAGTCTATCATATATTATTAGGGCAAGTCTATCACATGTTTGATTAATAATCATCAAGAAATAATGGAGTGGATTCTATATAATAGATTGTAAACCTTCATATAATTGAATTACTTATTTAGAATTTCTCGTCTTGGTCACCTATATATTATTTATATAAATTTAAAATCAACCCCAAAATGGTTAAAACTCTCCGATTAAACTAAAACAAAGATCCATTATTAGAAACATTTGTGTCCACGGATCGATACTTGGTTCTTACCAATATTATTCTACATATACGATAGGTACACTTGCATATTTTGTGTGTGTTTAGTCTTAGTAAAAATCACTTTTATAAATTTAAAACACGATCTTGTGCCCATCCTTTATATTTCACACCCACATGCACGACAAGCATCATATACCTGCCAGATATAGCCGGCTCAAAACCCGGCGACGTTTGACTAAATATAACTAATCGATTATAAAAATAGTTACCATAAAGATAAAATATCTCAAATAATTGACATAAACAAGTTCCAACAAATAATATATTGGGAATATAATAAGCTATATCGGGTATATAATCGGGTAAATGGGTTTATGTTATCGTGTAATCGGGTCGGGTAATTAGCTATATTAGAAATCCCAAACCCGTCCCAAACCCGCGAAAAGTTTCAAAACTAATCCCAAACCCTAATGGGACGGGTATTACCCGTCCCATTTATGTCGGGTTTCTGGTTTTCCCATTGGGTTCAGGTTTCATTTCCATCCCTAATCCTAACTACCACACACATCTTAAACCGTTTGCCTTCCGAATTAATTGGAAACAAAACCTCTAATATAGTTTTGCATAATCAAAAACCCGAATATAAGTGTATGTAGGTTTTTGGTTGTTTGGCATATTATAGAAGCACCAAAACGAAATGTGACAAGTTTGAAGAAAGAGGTAGACCCGAAGTCTGTTTGAGTTATCCACCGGGTACTAAAGGGTACAAAATATACAATGCTTAACACAAGAAAATTGTAATATAAATGGATGTGAAATTTATAGAATGTGTTTCCCTTTGCCACAACAAATATAACAGTGGAGGAAGAGGAAATTTTCACTTTTCCTAAAAGGTGGGAGGATGAACCAAAATTAAATGAAAAAAGAGACGGGCCTGAGATGAGCGCTGATGAGCCAAGTGATCTTAATGACAATGGTTCTAGCAACTCCCAAAATGAAACAGATGTGGGTCGTGAGAATGGTTTTTGTCTCTGAACACGAAGCAAAAAAAGAAACATATTCACAAAGTGAAGAGCAAATAACAGAAGAACCTGGCCAACATACATATGATCATGTGAACAACCCACAAGTGAATAACCAAATGGACCATGCCTCAATGATTATGAAGTAAGATTACCCCATCTACAGACCATGAGCAACCCACTTCCAGTCAAAAGTCCTCAACGGTACACTCTTTAGCACATTTTATTTCTTATAATTAATTTATTAATGAACATAATGCGTTTTTGGCGGCTATATCATCGAACAATGAGCGAAGACATTTTCATCAGGACATAAAAGATTCCAAGTGGATAGACGCCATGAAGAAAGAGATCCGAACTCTCGAACAAAACGGAACTTGGACCCTAGAAAAATTACAGAAAGGAAAGCGTGCAATATATTCAAATAGGGTGTACAAAATCAAGTACAAGCCAAATGGGGAACTGGAACGATACAAGGTTGCCTCGTAGTCAAGGGTTTCACACAAATGGAGGGCATAGACTTTCATGAAACTTTTGCACTAGTGGCAAAATTGGTCACCGTTCGGAGTTTGTTAGTGTAGCCATAAAGAAAGGTTGGGGCATCCATCAACTAGACGTAAACAACGCTTTTCTATACGAGGACATTTATATGAAAATACCACAAGGATTTGGAAAGTGTGATGACACCCGAGTTTGCAAACTAAGAAAATCATTATATGGGCTTAAATAAGAATCAAGGAATTTGTATAAAAAATTTACCACCTCCTTGGTCGAAGTTGGTTTCAAACAAACAAGAGCCGATCACTCAGTATTCATTTTTAAAACTAAAGGTGTGTTGTTGCTGCACTCATATACGTTGATGGCGTCATCATCGTTTTGAATGATTCAAATAAAATTCAAGAAACAAAAATGTCCCTCAATAAGAAGCTTAGCATAGCAGACCTCGGGCCTCCAAAATATTTTCTTGGTATAGAGGTAGCTCACAGACTAGATGGTTTGATACTAAGTCAAAGAAAGTACATCCTTATTATCTTGAAAGGCACGGGAATGACGAGTCATCATTCGAGTCCATTTCCAAGTTGGATAAGGGGATGATGAACCACAGGTGGATTTGAACCGATATTGAAGGCTAGTTGGAAGACTTCTTTATCTACAAGCAACAAGGCCCAACATCTCTTACGTGGTTAATGTTTTTAGTCAGTTTGTTGGTGACCCGAGACAAAGTCATATGGATGCCACTAATCGAGTACTCTGATATCTCAAAGCAACCCCGGGACAAGGAATTTTGCTTCTCACAGCTTATTGCGATTCAGACCGGTTGGGATGCCCGTTTATAAGAAGATCACGAACTGGATATCTACTTCTCTTAGGAGGTGCTCCTATATCCTATATCCTGGAAATCCAAGAAACATGCGGTTGTTTCGCGATCTTCGGCAGAAGTGGAATATCGTGCCATGGCGGACATAGTTAGTGAAATCATGTGGATGAGGTGGCTTCTAAAGGAGCTTGAAGTACCCCGGATAGACCGACACAGTTTCTTTGTGACAATCAAGCATCTCATCACATAGTAAACAATCTGGTCTTTCACGAACGAACAAAACATGTAGAAATGGATTGTTATTTCGTTAAAGAACAGGTCGAGTCTAAAGAAATAATTTCAATGCGAATTGATACGAAGATGCAAATTGCCAACATCCTCACCAAACCTTTGGGCACACACCACTTTCGTACCTTACTCGACAAGTTGGGCATAAAGGATCTCCATGCTCCAACTTGATGGGGAGTAATAAAATAGTAAAAGATAGCACACATTACTTCACATATCTGCACCTAATACTCCCTCCGTCTATTTGAATGTGTCCACATTTACTTTTTAGTTTATCCAATTACAAGTGTCCACTTTCAAAATTTATTAATTAATTTCCAAATTTACCCTTAACAGTGCAATCATTCAACTTTCTTAAATTTTGTCTTTTTATATATGTCAAGGGCAATAAAGTCATTTGTTAAGAAAAAAGTACAAGCATTCAAACTTTCTTAAAGTTTGTGTTTTTCAAACTATGACACTTGTAGTGGGACGGAGGGAGTATTTCTTTTGCATACAATATTCCCTTCCCATATTTCTCCCTAAATTACATCCACAATTATGACTTGTTAGTTTTGACACTGTGTGTATAAAGGGTATACCCTTTATAGCAGCGACATTTTTCGCTGCTAAAGACCCCTAAAATCGCCGCTAATGGTTTTAGCGGTGAAAAATCGCCGCTAAAAGTGTCGTCGGTGATGCCGCGTCGCCTATTCTAGCGCTTGAGCAATAGTGGCGACATTTGTCGCCGCTAATACCTCGCCGGAGATTCGCCGGAAAATGCAGAAGACAAAGAGTTTGACGGAAAATTTTCATCACCACAACCACTTTCTTACAAAGTCTAGATTTCTTACTCAAAATTCAACATTAACATTTTCATACATTAATTCAATTAGTTAATTACAAAGAAAATATCTCAAAGTTACAAAAGAGAGAACCACATCCACATGAACACATTTTCTTAAATTACACAAACAAATCATAAAGAACAAATTAAAAGTTACAACAGGCGGTGAATGGCATGGATGGTGGCTAAAGTTGCAGGTGGATGCGGCCCTTTCCGGAGCTTGAAACTGGTGAACCGAAGGTGGCCGGAGCTTTAAAGGGTGAACCAAGGGTGGCTGGAGCTTGAAATGGGTGAACCGATGGTGGCCGGAGCTTGAATCTTGACTGTGGCTGACGGTGTCCCGTGGTGGTGGTTGAATCTTGGCTGTGGCTGATGGTGGCCGGAGCTTGAAGGTGGATGTTGGAGATGACTTCTTTAAATGAGTATGAGTGGTTGAGATAAAAAAGAATTAGAGATAAGGTTTGAATTTTGGGGGGTGGTGAAAAGGTTTTTGTTAAAATGATCTCATCTGTTTGTCTATACCCTTATCAACGGCCGGCTTTAGTTCTTTAAAATGTCACACGGGTCGTGACCTTTAGTGGCGACACTATTAGCGGTGACATTGAGCAATATCCGCGACATGGAAAATGTCACCGGTATTGCTCCATGTCGCTGCTAATAGTGTCGCCACTAAAGGCAACATTTCTTGTAGTGGTAGGCTCCTTATTGTTTTCTCTGTGCCGTTTGGTGGGCGTAGGGGTCGGGTTTTAACCGCGGACTCCCTCAATAGGCGGACCTCTAGGGGCTCCGTCCGTCCGTACTAGTGGCTGGCACAAGCTACCTTTAGCCAATGGGGGCTGCATAAAGAGTACCCGGCGTTACTTAGTTGGTCGTTCCAAAACAAATGAGCTTTTCGTGACCACATCAATAAGGCATCTTCAAATTTTTAATTGGCTGTCCCCATAGTGTTCTAAGGGCTGGATCTTGCAACAACAAAAAGATAGATTTGGGGAAGGTAAATAATAGATGAATTGGGAATTAATAAAGGCAAAATGCTATACACAAGCCACGGGATCAAAATGTGTTCGTTAAGTACATCAAAAAATGTTTGTGTGAGACATACATCCCAAATTGGGATCCTGTTTATACTCGTATGCTTCAATCTAGCATCCAAAATATATGTACATACAAATAGACACCCTAAATAATGAGCTAGCTAGGTTTCGATTAGTAAAAAGAGACCATGTTAAGAAGAGAGACTCGGGTTGCAATTAGGCGTCTTGACAAGAATTGTAGGTGAGAGTCGATGCCTTCGAGTGTTGCCTCCAAGGCCTCTAGCTTGTTCGGTAGAAGTTGAATAAATTCATGTGTCTCACTTGTTTTAACCAGAAATATGTCAAGATGGTTTTTATAAGCGTAACTTAAAAAAAACTGGAAACGTGTTGTTTCAAAGGTTGAAACGGGTTAGTGTTTTATCCCAAAAAAAGTGTCAAAACTGGTTGATGTTTCAACAAAAAACATATAAGTGGTTTTTATGGTTGAACAAGCAGTTCTAATTAGAAAGACATGTTGAACAAGCTGCTGTTTTAACTAAAACATTTTTTAGGTTGAATAAGCAGCGGTTTTTTAACAATGAACAATATTGTTATAAATAGATTAGATTGTGTCAATAATTGTTTTGTCTTATTTAATTTTAACTAATAGTATTTATGCTCAAATTTTATTGAACTCTTCAAATATAGGAATGCCCTTTCCAACTAGTTCGGACTCTGGAGAAAGAATTTTGTAGATATCTGTTGAATCGGTTTTTGTAGGTATTTGTAGGTTTGACGGTGAGTTAGAATGAGTTTGAGCAAAATGATTTTGAGTAAAAATGGCGCGTTTTAGTAAAAAAAAAGGTATCAAATCTGTTCAGGTCAAACGAGTTGAAGGGTACCTCGAGAAAGAACATACTAGAGAAGTAATAAAAAAATCAAGTTATACATTGAGCTGCAATTACCTAAATGCAAATTTGATCATGCTTAACAATCTCAAGTCATGACAACCAATATATATTAGCGTGTATTACGATTACCTATGTGATAACAAGAAATGTATTCCTAGAATTTTTGCATTGAAATGGTATTGAAAAAGCAAGTCTAATGCGCATATGTTTATCAAATAATACGTGAATAAATATGCTCCTTTATGTGAACACCAAATGCAATACTAATGAAATACATGTCCTTCGACGTTAATGAAGACTAATATATCCATCCATGTTCTTAAACATCAAACACATGTTCAGGTAATAAAAGTTGTATGTTGTTCGTACAATCGGTGTGCAAAATTAGCATTACTTCTAAATTGATATTTGACGTGGCTCAATTCACAACCCAGATTCACCCTCTATTATTGCTTCCCTTGATGCTAACTGCCCTCTATAAGTGCTATCTATAAGTGCAATCTTTAGTTACATTTTATAAGTGCAACGACAATCTTTATGTTTAAGGAACAATTTGTGTGTCTCTCTGCATGCATATGTGTGCATGTGTGTGTATGCTTGTTTATGTATGTGCAACATTATTTAGTAGATAACAATAAACTCATTTGATAAATAGTTAACTATTAGATTTTTTTAAGCAATGTTAATGTATGTACATGTGTGTCAGGGGCATTATTGTCTATTCACTTGTGACTGTGTAAGTATATGTATGTTTATATCTATGATTCTATGTATATGCATATGTATATAAATGTATGTGTGTATTTGTGTGTGTTTTTATGTGTGTATATATGAATTTGTGTGTAAGTATGTATGTATGTATGTGTGTATGTACGTGTGCATGTATATATATGTATGTATGCATTTGAGTTTAATAAGCAGCTACATTTGTACAAAGTTTAAGTTTAACTTAGGAAAGGCAAACCTAAAATCAAACAAAGTCATAGTTTGATTTAGGAAAGTCAAACGTTGTGTTTACATTGATCAATCATTTAACCAATATACATATACATAACAACTAGGTTAATCTTGTACAAAGTCACAGTTTGACTTTGGAAAGTCAGACATTGAGTTCCATTGTGTTTAAATTGGTTAATCATTTAACCAATATACATATATACAAAACTAATCTTGATTAACCAAGTTGATTATGTATATGTATATTGGCCGTTCACCCTTTACGGATTGCTGAAGTTTATTAAGTACGTATTACAATTAGTTAGTAATCAAACATATAAGGTGATATCTGACCCTATGAAAACCATTTTGGATAAGATTTTGTAGTTAATAATTATTCAAGTATACTGCCACAATTAAATTTATGTTTATTCAGATTTTTTTTTATCCTAAGTAATCCATTAGATATGAGCTTTTCGTGACAACATCAATAAGACATCTTCAAAGTTTCATTTGGCGGTCCCCATAGTGTTCTAAGGGCTGGATAATGCAAACAACAAAAAGATAGATTTGGGAAAGGTAAATAATAGATAAACTGGAAGTTAATAAAGGCAAAATGCTATACACAATCCACGGGATCAAAATGTGTTGGTTAAGTACATCAAAAAATGTTTGTGCAACACTTACATTCCAAATTGGATCCTATTTATACTCGAATGCCTCAATCTAGCATCCAAAATATATGTACATACAAATAGGCACCCTAAATAATGAGCTAGCTAGGTTTCGATTAGTAAAAAGAGACCATGTTAAGAAGAGAGACTCGGGTTGCAATTAGGCGTCTTGACAACAATTGTAGGTGACAGTCGATGCCTTCAAGTGTTGCGTCCAAGGCCTCCAGCTTGTTCGGTAGAAGTTGAATAAATTCATGTTTCTTACTTGTACTGCTTCTCAATAGTGCGTCATCAAGGCTTTGCAACTCATTGGCATGTGTATAAACTTTCCCTTCAGGTAGCACTTTAGCACTGGATAGAAATCTTGAGACGGCTTTCCATCTACATTTTCGGTTCGTCTTCAAAAGCGGCGCAGCCAAGAACTCAAGCAAGAACCGGAAAATAACAGTGTTGCATTCTGCAACTTCCTTAAATACCATGAAGGGACAGTTACATATAATGCTTTCCGCTTGCTTTAGATTAGCCATTGATTCTTTGATGTCCTTTTTCATTTTATTTCTGAATGCAATGTATCTGGCAGTGATGCTTTCAATGCTGCACACTCCGTGTCTCCTAAGATCACACTCTAATTCACTCACGTGCTGTTTAATCCGTGACAAAACATCAGCTGTATTGCTGCAAATGTCCAAGAACTTGACAGATATGTCTAGTAACTCATCTGTCCATTTCATGTTCGTAATTTGGGAGAGATTTGAGTTGAGAAGATCTTCCAAACATTCGTACAAGGCGGTAAGATGAGAGAAGCCACTGAAAATAATCTCTGCTGATGGATTGGATGTCGACTCACATGTACTCTTGAACATATTCAGCAGCTTATCCATTTTATCGGTTCTTGGATGTGATCTGCAAGGCAAGGAAACAGATCGAACAGGTTGTCTAGAATTAACACCCATTCTTATTTGCTTTAAGCTTGTGGTATGTGATACTAACTACCTTCTCTACATACTGCAATTTATATGCAGCTCTCTAAACGTTGGAGATAATTCTTTAATATTATGATTCATGTGCCATATACGTGGAGCCTTACCATCTCTCAGTTTTCATCCTCGTGTATTGCCTAACAGATACGTGGCGAGTCACCATTTCTTATAAGTAGAAGCCAGTTGCATGGAATATCTGATTATTGGACTATGGGATAGTTAATTCAATGCGCATTGGGAAAGCATATGTCATAACTTTTCAGATTTGAAAGATCACTTTACATGCTTTCTGTGCAAGGAGCACGTGAGAGGAAAGTATGGGTATTATTTTATCCAACACTTTATTCCCATTTAATTTCTGCTGGAAGTTAATTGGGGCTGCCATCATGATGTGTCCTTCCTTGTTGCTATACCTGGAGTCACTATATGCCTCCACGAATTGGCCAGCCATAATTATTATGTTTTGTGTCCCTCACTCCATCATGCATATTTGTTAGCGGAAGTCGTTATCGTAATCATCGTTAGTATCATTGAATCTGTGGTCATGTTTCTGTGTTTGAATATGTGTGTGAACCAACAACAGATAATGCACAAAATAAAATGAATATTTTATTGGATAACAATATCTTGGTAAAAATAATTGTTTACAATAGATTCCTATATATACAACAATGGATGAAGCGTTGTATCTCTTATCAACCGTTGTGACGGTTAGGCGGAGAGCATGTTACCGTTAAAATAACGGTTGTAGTTGACATGAATTTAATCGATATCAATTTGGTTCGATGCGATATAGGAAGTATTTCAAAAAAATAAACTGGCCAATATTGACCAAAAAAAGGGTAAAAACTAACATGTTTAAAAATGAAGTTAAAATTTATTTAGAATTTCCAAACTTTTAGCATCTAAACAATCACTCAGTAAATTTTAAATCAACTAAAATCACAAAAAATTTAAAAAAAAATCATTAAGAAAAGATCAAATAAAATAAGAAAGTATGGGGTTAATATTCTATATTATTATTATTATTATATAATTATTAGGACTGCGTATGTCTTTATATTTGCTAATGGTAAGGTATTACGTATCTCAGTACGTTTATTTTGTATTCATGCTATGTAAAGTTTGCGAAATGTGGACCCTATAAATAGGGTCACTTAACCCATTTTCTCAACCAAGTCTCAAAACTCACTTTAAGAGAACTTTCTCTCTCACCAAACTTCAACTTTTCTCTTTTGAGTTTACAAAACTAATATCCGAGATTCGAGTGTTGTTAGTGATTTCCGCTAACTAGTAACACGGATTGATCCGAGTAAGGTTGTTAGATCCATCTAAAGAGCACCTACAAGTGGTATCAGAGCTTTCGACTCAACTTTTGTTGTTTTTGGATCAAACTTTACGGGTTTTGATCTTAATTTTTGTTGGTTTTGAGGTTGTTTTCTCTCTCTAAAAAAAGTAACCAAGTTGACTTTTCTAATCGCGTAGACTTTTCTAATCGAGTTGACTTTTTGGATCGATTTGACTTTTCAAATAAAGATGACTTTTCTAATTGAGTTGACTTTTGGATCAAGTTGACTTTTCTGACCAGTCAACCATTCGAGTTTACCGTTGACCATCGACCCGTTGGTCGATGAATTTGAAAAAAATAACCATTCGAGTTTACCGTTGACCATCGACCCGTTGGTCGATGAATTTGAAAAAAATAATAATCGAATGAACATTCTAATCGACTGTTAACCGTTGATTAGTTGACTTTGACTTTGAAAAAAAAAATTTATTACTTAGTTTTTTTCTTAAAAAAAATATCTTACAATTCTAAGCTTCAAGAGAAGACTGAATATGAGGGAAGGCAAAAAATACACTTTAAAAGGAGAATTCAACATGTTTAAACATATTGAAGGAGAATCGGTTGTCTCTCTCATAAACAGATATGAGTCACTCGTCACAGAAATGAGAAGTACCGGTATCATCCATGAGTTGTCTAAGATCAACATGAAGTTGTTGGATTCACTGCCTTACACATGGAACATAAGTGTGTTTACCATCAAGACTGTTCATATATGTAACACGTATATATATATATATACGTGATATATATATACGTGTTACATATATGAATACCATAACTGCATAACACTCTCAGAGTTGACTTCTATCATCAAATCTTTTCAATCAATGGATGATAAGCTCAGAATAAACAATCAGTCAAAAGAAAATAAAGCTGGGACAAGTAATGATGATCATAAGACTGTTTAGCCCGACTATTGTAATGGTGATACTCCTGACAAATGTAATGGTAACATATTTTAGTTATAAACAAACTAACAACTTTATATTATATCAATATACAACGAAAGATGGCTCAAATAAGGTAATCCCGACGTGCTATGCTGATCGTTAGGAGCGTAGCCTGGCTCCTCCTTGTTGTAAGGAAATATATTGTCGAACCATCACATTTTATTTTTTTGCTTTTGATTCTCGAAAGGTGATGGTGAATTAGTGTGTGCATGTATTTGTGTATGTTCATATATGTAACACGTGTATATATATATATAAATAGGGAGGAGTTATCCTAAAAAGATGAGAGTATCTAAAAAGTGTAGGAAGAAATCAGGAGTATTGGATCTTAGCAATCAACGGTTAAGATGGAAAGATTAGATAATTGAGGGTGTGTTTTATTTTAAAGGCATGTAAAGATGTGTTAAATGGCATAATTGTCTCATGTGTTATATTATATATGGAAATATTTATTAAAGATTTAATTATCATATATTCATTCAAATTTAACATACATGCTAGAACCTTGCTGAATTACCAGAAAAACACACTAGAATATCAAGAACACATAACGTAAAAACCTTGCTGAATTACAGTGTGTTATAAAACATAACACTAAAGTTTAGTCCAGATTTAAAAAAAAAAAAACAAAAACAAACAAACACACCAAGAACAAAAACACACCAACTTGAACATGAACAAAAACACAGTTTCTTTTAAAGAAACTCACTAGTTGAATTACCAAAAAGAACACTTCCAATCCTATGAACAAAACACCATCGTTAAGTTTGTTATATAAGAAATACACTTTTTGATTACATTACAATATATGATACAATAAAAATCTTAACCAAATAACTTTTTTGATATTAATAACAAATGTAATATAATAAAAATCGTAACACAGTGAATTATTTTTTTTAAAAAACACAGCTTTTGTTATAATTAATAATTGATTTTTTTTTTGGATACATAAAGTCAAAAACTCAAAAAAATTCAAAATTTTTGCAGCTTCATCGTGTTAATTGTTGCATGTTCAAAGATTCAAAGAATATATAAAACCTCTTTTAATTTTTATATAACTCACGAATGGGATGAAAAATAACACAATACAATAACACACCCAAAGTTCAATACGATAAACAATAACACAATACGGTGAACAAAAATAACACATCAAAGACAATGTGTTCTCGATCCATAACCAACAATCTACACCACTATTCTCCAATTCAATCCGCATATATGCACTTCACACTCCCCAGATCCAAAGCCCTAACTCAATTTCAAAACCTAAATTTTAATATTCAGAAACATATCTTATCTTTATCATCTAACATTCCTAAAAAAACTAGATGCAGTTCCTTGTAAGTCAATCGTAAAACCATATCTGCACTTCACCTCCGATGATCGGTTGCGGCTATGAAAATTCCTAACGGTGGCGACGACTTTGGAGACATTGTTTCTTGGAACGATCTTCATCTCGTATGAAATCGTACAAACAACTATCTTCATCTCAAGGCTATGGTTCGTTGTTTATTTCCTGTAAATTGATGACATAATATACCTCTCAAGAAAAAAATAAACCATTACATAATACATAATCAAATCAAAACACACTATCAATATATTAAAATGACAGTTGTTAATTGTAGGAGTTTGATTTTTATCATATTTCTCAAAAAACAAAAAAAAAAAAGACAAACAAGCCTGACTTACCTTCGGATGTACTGACCTAATTAAATGATGAGATGTGTGAATATAAATAAAAATATAAATGAAAGATGTTAATATAAATATGTGATGTGTGAAGACGGAGACGGACTGATGATTGCATCCCAATCCCAATCCCAATCCCAATCCCAATCCCAATCCCAATCCCAATCCCAATCCCAATCCCAATCACACTCAACCCACTTTGTAAATAGATTGATCATAACTATGTTGTTCGGAGGATGAAGATTCTTTTCTGTTTGCAATACAATACTCGTAGATCCAGAATTTATGTAAAACAATATTGTGTAGCTGATTATGATGTAATATGATTATTGCCGGATCTGTAGCAAAAAAATAGAGACAATAATTAAATTGATAACAACAATCCATAAGTAAAAGATTTCATTGTTTACGATCTTGCCCTTATGTGTTATGTTGCATCTGACAGTTCATATCTCTTCTTACACTTTCTAGGAAAAAATGTCTTTTTATTTTAACTTTGCTCTCTCTCTCTCTCTCTCTCTCTATATATATATAATAAAGAGAAGAAAGGGGGAGCCGATAGCTATTATTAATGGTTATTAAAAATGGACCAATAGGTCGTGTATAGTGTTATGCGCGGCCTATAGGGTATAATATGACCACCTAGGACTGTCAAAAGCATTAAGACCTATAGTGTCCCAGTAGGACCCTTTTTGAAATCAATACCAGTCCATAAAAGTACATAACTTTTGAGGTGAAAGTGAAGCACTGAGAGTTAGATTTTCAATTTTTAAAGCATCCACCACCGTCAGTGCCTCCCTCCTTCTACCTTGTATGAGCATTTTCAATTTTTAGGGCTTTCTCTTATTTTATTTTTTGTATATAAGTTGAGATCGATTCTCATTTTAAGTTTGATACATTCGTGCTCTCACAAGATAGCTATAAACTGCTAATCATAAACGTTCACACGCTCCACCCATCCGAACTAAAAGTTTTCACTCCAAGATGACTGAGCATTATGCTTTTTGTCTTCAAAATAACCTTTATTTGTGAATGAGGAAGAAGATATTATTATTAACATAGCTGAAAGCCTCTATTTGAATGGTTCGATAATGTTTCCCAATTTCAATTGTTTTGGCCGTTAACCGTTTAGAGTTTTCTTCTTAGATAATTAATTATTGTCTAATACCGCAATTTTTAATCAGTTATATCGTTGTTCTACTAATCCATGCTTGAGTTGTTTCACTACTGTAACGTATTTTGGGTAGGTTGTCTTTGGTAACCTGATAAAAAGTTTTTAGGTTGAATAACCATCACATTTGGTTCAGAAGTTGAAAGGAGTAAACTATTTTAAATGATGATCCAAAATCTCATTCAGAATAAAGGTTCACGACTAAAATCATGCAGCTGTCTTATTTTATTATTATGTTACGTTATTTAATTTTTAATAAAGCCCAACGGGGTGTTTGTTATGTAAACCGAGTCTTAAGGAATGAGTAGTTGCTCCCTTATACTCGTTCTTCTATTTTCCCTATTTAATGAGGCCTTAGGTTCTCAAGTTGTATGCACAAACAATTATCAATTCAATCAATCCGTGAAATCCTTTGCTGAAATTCCTTGCTTTGTTTACTTTGATTTGCTCATATACCAACAGGGTATCAGAGCCTGGTTAAAGTGCCCATTATCTGAATATTATCACAATACATCGAAACCCTAACTGCTATGGTCGACCATGTTAACCCTAACCCTACCATTCCTATTCCAGTGTTCAAAGGTGAAGGCTATGAACACTGGATTATTAGAATCAAAACTATATTACGGCCAAGAGATTTATGGGATCTGAATGAATCCGGAATTGATGGAAAGGGCGATGCACAAACTCAAAAGAATCATCAGAAGAGAGATGCATAATCCATGGTCATTATTCAACAAGTCGTCCATGAGCAATTGTTCTCCTGTATTGCTGCTGCTGCCTCATCTGAAGAAACATGGGAAATCCTCAAGATGGAATTCCAAGGAGACTCCCATGTGCAAGCCATCAAACTACAAGGCTTACGTAGAGATTTTGAGAATCTCTGCATGAAAGATGATGAATTAATTGGTGACTACTTCTCCAGAGTCATGACTATTGTTAGTCTAAGAGGTGCTTTTGGTGAGAAAGTAGAAGACCAGTCAGTTGTTGAGAAGATCTTACATAGCCTGACTTCCAGGTTTGACAATCTTGTTCCTTCTATTAAAGTGTCACATGATTTGTCTACCCTAACACATGTTAAGTTAAGCTGATGAGGTCACTACAATCCCATGAATAAAGAATAAATCGAAGACTGCCTAAGAAGCAAACAAAGACTGATGAACAAGCGTTGCAAGTCATGTTTGATAGGACTCACATTGGGTTCAATAACAATGGATCAAGAGGCAAAGGCAGAAACTCATCAGAGGAAGAGGACGTGGGAGAAGCTTCGACCGAAACAAAGTACCACAATGCAATGTGTGCAATAAACTTGGGAACCAAAAGAAGGAATGCTGGTATAATGATGAGCAACATGTAAATATGGTTGCTGATGAAGAAGACCATGCAAATGACAATTGATGTGTGCTGCGTGTAGTGCGGCTTTTAAAATATGATGGATTGGATATTTAGCTTTTGCACAAGATCATGTTTTAAATTTATAAAAGTGATTTCTACTAAGATTAAACACGCACAAAATAGGCAAGTGTACCTATCGTATATGTAGAATAGTATTGGTAAGAACCAAGTATCGATCCGTGGACACAATGTTTCTAATAATAAATCGTTGTTTTACTTTAATCGGAGGTTTTAATCATTTTGGGGTTAATTTTTGAAATTTTTATAATATAAATACTTATATATAATATATAGGTGACCAAGAAGAGAAATTCTAAACAAGTAGTTCAATTATATGAATATTACCGTCTAAGATCAAGAATCCACTCCATTTTATCCTTGTTGATTAATATGTAAATATGTGATAGACTTGCCGTAGTAATATATGATAGAATAGTCCCTCATTTCTAAGTGAGCATATCCTATGACATAAAAGAAAGTAGCATGCGCATTTTAAAGTCGACCCTTTCCTAATGTCATGCTACTACGAGAATGTCAATTTAAGTTGGGAAGTAGTTTAGTAAAGTAGAAAGATTATGATTGACTTTGATTCCTCAAATATCAATTCTAACAACTTCGGGTGGTTGTAGTTTAGTCACACAACCTCCCCTTGGTTGATTTAAGTAGGTTATAATTACACATTTCGTTAACATGTGATTTCTTTAACTAGCATGATATCCTAAGCAATTGTGTTAGCGATGACATTTTCATATTACCAAAACTTAGAGAAATAGATCATAACTTATATCTCATCATTTCTAAGTACAATATAAGGATCCATGTTTCGATAAGTTATCAAAGTATTTCTATCTTTCAAGAACATGAATCGATCATGAATAATTGCCAATATAATTGACAATCACCAACTTTGAATTGTTGAATTAAGATTGTGAAACATTTCTCATCAATAGATAATTGCAAGATAACCATGTACTTTACTAAACTAAACCACATGTTTTATATAATTATCAAGTAAAACAAAGCTTCTTCATAGATTTTAGATGGTAAATGGAGTTTAGGTCATAGTGATCATGGTTATGAACATTAGAGTGGATGATGATAACTAACACATGATTAAACTATCTAACCAAATGTGGATGAATCTTCCTTCTTAATGATGATGGTGGATGGATGACGATGATGGTTGATGATGATGACCTCCAAGCCTTCGAACTCTTCACTAGATCTTCAATATGAGTGTTTAGTGGGTGTTTTTATAAGTGAAAACCGTATAGAATTCTTTTCAAGGCACACCAAATAAGTGCAACATGAGCCACTATTTATAGGCAGTCTGGAGTGAGAAGCACGGTCCCGTGCTTAGGTAGGCACGCCCCATGTTTTTTATGACATGTGCTTAAATTTGTTTTGTCTTTTTGTTGAAGGTGACCATGGCCCCGTGGTCAAGGGGCACTACCCCGTGCTTGTGTTCCCAGTATTTGTCTTTTCTTGTAGAATTTTGTCTTTTATGGTGTTCAAAAGCATGGGGGCGTGTTTCTTGCTTTTATTGCGTTTTCTTCCGTTTTTCTTCGTCTTTTCACTTGTTTCATCGTTTGGGGCTTGGGTTTATCTGAAATTGTATTTTATTATGATAAGTAACCTTCTGTGATATGTTATTTGATTAAATTTGCAGCTTTTAGAGATTATTTGATGCTGAAAAGATGTATAATTATATATACATCAAACATCCCCACACTTGAACATTGCTTGTCCTCAAGCAATCTATTTATATATATTCTTTAAAACAGCATGTTAGGACCATAGCTTAAACATCCCCAAAAGAGTTTCAAGAAAATGGAAACAAAATAACCAACCTTAAATCATAGAAATATATGTAGTGATATAAAAAGGTGATTTGTTTTTATGAGCTTCTGTTTATGCAAAACGTCAGGTTCTCACAATGTTCACTCACACTCGGGTTTATATCTGATCATATCTGTGATGTATGTATGTGAACACTATTAGCCAAAATGTAACTTGTGATGAATAAGCTTGTAACAAATTCAAATCTCCACCTTTGTGAAGGGTTGCATTTATCATAAGGTAATATGGGTTGGTTTTGTTTGAGTATGGATTTGGTATTTTGTGGTGGTTCAAGGGTTTAGGTCAATGATGGTGAGGATGGTAAATACAACATCTGTTGATTGTCGGGAGTCTTAAGATGTCTTCAATGGTTAGCTCTTTCTCCCAATTTAGAATTTTTTTTAAACAAACCTAATGACTCTTTTAAGGTCAGATCGTCAAGACCAGTTTTATCGAGGATGTGGATCATTTTTTCCTCAATCCTGTTCTGAACATAACTTCCAACTCTAGTGGATCGTTCGGCTTTGAGCCTAATAGCCCCCACCCTCATTAGCTCGGTATATTCATGCTGAGACCGAGTTTGACTTTTCGACATCTTCCTTCGTGGGACCAGTTTTCGTAACCTAAGCATCGTTCGTATGTTTTTGCTCTTCTCTTCATTGCGCTTTTGGAAACTCCACAAAATGGTGGCCTTTATTCGTCTTGGCGCCACTGTTTCCTCACCTCATTGCTAAAGAGAAAAATTCTCTCCCTAAGTTCTAGAGGCAGTCTAGGTTTCGCTAAATGTATGCAGCAAAGGAAATTGAAATCGAAAGAATACATATCCAGTTCTTTAGGGTCTGCCGATAAAAGAGCAGTGTTGTATTTTACCGGTAAGAGGGGATAAAGTGGTATGGTAAGGTTTTGTAAGGTTTTCGGGTTTGTGATTTGGAGAATGGTTTGATGGAATGGTGACAATATTACCTTCTTCTTTATACAACGCTTCGTGCGGTCTTGAAATGAATATTTGTGACAAGTTCTAAATCACACGAAACATATGACTCACTTAAAGCTTCCGAAAAATATTTATATGACATGAGGTTTATCTCACATTAACGGATGAATTGGGTATAAAGGCCATATTTTGCATAAATTTATTCTCAGTATTACAAAACTTCTTTTTTACTTTTTCACATTTTTTTGTTATAATAGATTTCTAGTTGGTTATTTGCAAAAACAATTTCTCTTGGATTTTCTTTTGGTTTTGTTATAAAAATAGTCTTTGTTTGCTGTCGAAAATTTTGTTGATTAGAGAATTTTTTATAATTATTTGAGCAAGAAATTGGTCAATTAATTCCCCTCCCCACACTTGAATCTCATATTGTCCTTAATGTAAAAAGATTCGTAAAAGGATTAAAATTCTAATTAAGTATGGTGGGTTAAGATGGATAGGTACTTCCCTACGAGTAAACGAAATTTCGACAGAGCGTCGCCTGTTTATCGTCCGTTTTCCTGTTTTGTCCTGTATAATATAAAACTGCAAACAACAACAAACAACCAAGCATAATTTGCTAAAAATTGGGTATGGAATCATCTATCCCTTGCCAGAACAGGCTAAATAAGTACCTACTAATAATGTCTTGGCACCCATGGCCATAAAAGTATCCAACAAACAAAAAAACATAATTATAATAATAGAAATGTCATGAAAGTACTACCAAACCCTGCATGCCCATACCCTAACCTACCAGCGTCGCTGCTCATCAGTTACCCGTGTCCGGGTCAAATGGTCTCCACTGCCTGTCCATGCGATAGCCCAAAAGATCAATCTCTCGCCTTGTTTCTGAATATTCGGCTGCCCGCTGTGCATCGGAGGCAGCCATCTGCTCTGTGATCCAGTCAAACGAGGTGGTGGTTCTATCTGAGAACTTATCAATTAAGACGTATAGGCCCTCGAAAAAATATCGGCTATCCTGTGACGAGCTAGGGCCGGCCCCTGATAAAGATGGGCCTCCTCGCTAATGGTAGGTGTGGCGGCGGTACTGTCTGGGTGGTGATTCCCCCCCCCCCCTCTTGGGCACATCCTGGAGTAACATCTCTGCCAGGTTTTCTGGGTCCCAAACCTCGTTATACTTATCACATAATCTCTACACATCCGGGTTTTGACTGATCCGCAGAACCATCTGCATGCTAATACAATAATCAAGGGTAAGAGCAATCGAATCTGGGCTTTGGGTACCTTCTCTGTCCACACCATAAGCTTCATAGAGGTTATAGATCCATGGCCTGCCAAAGATCGGTGTGTTTCCTTTGGAATTTGCATTTGTTGTGAATAGCCTGCAGAATAAATATGTGATGTTGCACGGGACGCCATTCTTCATGCAATAAAGTGCCCAAATATCCTTTAAATTAACAACCCCCTCACTCTGACCTCTAACAGTGAAAGTGTAACTGAGTAGGCGATGAATGTATCTCATAAGTAGGTCACGTAATGTCGTGCTCTATGAAACGCTTGCATTATAGTTTTCGGTCCCATAGCTCAGTTGTTCCCATGCTTCTAATCTTGTGTTTCCAGCTTCAGCATCATCATCACCCTCTTCGTCTGCAAATGTTGTTACTGCTCTGAACCAGATTTCATCGTCTGTTTCCTCAGCTGTGTAAATTCCCAAATCAATCCCAAATTGGGACCCCCACATCTGAACTCAATGGCGTCCTCATCCCACATGTCCAATTTCTTGGCCTTTATGGAGAAAGAAGCCAAGAACTCCTTTGTTAGTTCAGTTACCGCCTCTCCTGTTTAACCAAAAACTCGTCTTCATGGTCCTTGAACAAGGGTTTTGTACCGGTTCCATTGGTTGACTTGCCCATTGTGTTCATGCAGGCGTAAAAGTTCGCTTCTGGAAATTGATGGTTGAGGTAGGTTAATCTTGTTTGGGCCCTTCTATTCCTTGCATCACGTCCTTGAAAAACCAGAAATGCATGAATGTCATCCTCATACTCAGCCATATGCAATTTGTATTCAGATTAGTCAAAATGTATCGAAAATTATTAATATGCTGGAACAGAGAGTTAAGCACGGCCCGTGCTGTTACTGTTCGTCAGTTTCCTTCAATTTTGACTTTCTGTTGACCAAAAAGTTACCACGATTCGTGTTGTTTAAAACACGGCTCGTTTTTTTAATCCTATTTTCAAACTCAGCAAGACTCGAACCTGCGTTTCCAACCGGATATACTATTTGGCTTTTTTAGTTTGTCGGATTTGCAACCCTAGACCCGAATGGTTTCTTTAATCAACCTTTATCAAACTAACTATCTAACAATCCATTATCCTAAACCTAACCGAATAACCCATATAATTTTCGGGTTTAGACCCGATTCAATCAATTTGTGAGATTTAGGGTTAAATTAGACCTAGAAAAATGAATTGGAACAATAGATTTGTTAAATTAACATACCTTTGGTTTGAGATCGAATAATTGATGCAGAAATTAGTGAAATAGGGGAGTGGTCGACAGTTTGTGTTGAGGGACGAAGTTGGTTTTAAGGTTGAGTGGTTAGAAAATTTATTTTAAAAACTTGTAACTTCACTGGACATAAAAACACGGCCCCGTGCTTTTAGAAGCACGGTAGCGTGCTGCACAAGACAGACAGTTTCTTTTGTTTATGTTGTTTATTTGTCGAGCTGGTTCTTTTTTGACTGATTTTCTTTGTAGGTTAGGATTAAGACAGTACTTAAAAGTCCTAAATTTCATTAAAACATAAAACATATTTAAACATAATGGGAAGAAAAGTACGATAACAATTATAGATCATAACACATAACACTAGCAAGAGCAACTTCAACACAAGACAAAGTCGGGACTTCAACGACCACTATTCCCGAACAGGTCTTGAATGTGTGGTGGGGCTCGCTTAACTTCTAAGGGCTCGGAAAGCTTTTGTCGAGCTCTGTGATTTCCCGGTTAAGATAGTTGAGCTTGAGAGCCACATCCTTGTTGTGGCTATCCACAACATGGAAGTTTTCAAACGGAAGCAGTTCGACTTTGTTGATTAGCTCGATTATGCGAGCTTCAAATTGGATGTTGCTTTCGATTTGGTCTCGTATGATGCATTGTAGCCTCATGACCTCCTCCTCAAGATTTGAGGAAGAATCATGTTGCTTGCCTTTCCTCACTGGCCTCCATTCAACTTTCTTGCTTTCCATTTCAGTAATTTTGTGTTTCTGTGAATGGAATAGTGAGTTTTTGCATGCATTATATAGAGACTGGAAAGTCGAGCACGATCCAGTGCTTTTGAAAACACGGCCCCGTGCTGCTAGGGGAATAAATGTTTCTGAGTCAGAGAATTGTACGGAGTCAGCGCGTATCATGCTGAAGATTCTAGGGTGACCACGATCCCGTGCTTCCTAAAGCACGGCCCGTGCTTTTTGTCACTGAAATTTTCTTTTATTTTTCAGCCAAACGCGAGAGCCGGAATTTTTAGAATGATGTTTAGCATGGTATTTTAAGACTCTGTTCATCCTAAAAATTACTTTCCATTAAAATTAAAGGTCCCAAAACAAATATGGGATAAGCCCGGTTTTCCTAGAAACATGAAAATATTCATGTTAAGCCCGAAATTCCTAGAACAATGTGCGTAATGCACTTGTTTACACATGAAAACAAAAAATTAAGGTTCCTAAATTTCCACGAAAGGTTCTCCTCCCCCGAATGGCCTGGTGGTTGAATGTACGTGAAACCGAGAACTTGAAAATGGAATTGTCCGTTAATTTCTCGGAGTTCCATTTTCATGTTTTCCACTGATTCGGTGAGTTGAACGAGGCGTATCTCAGCAAGGAGATTCATTTCTGTGAGTTCCTTGACGAGTTCTAGAAGTTTCAAGAGAAGCTCGGTTTTGGAAACATGGCGGGCATTGTTTCTCGGTTGTCGAGGAATGGGAATTGCTTCGCTCATTTCAGTAGGCATGTCGAAGTTTCAGAGAGGAGTATTTTGGTTTTGGTTGGTGCAAGGAATGCATTGGCAAGAGGTGACTTTTATAGCCAACCAGATTCAGGGTACGGCCCTGTGCTTTTAGAAGCACGGCTCGTGTTTTTGATCTTTCTGATTTATGCTAACGGACATTAGATCGAAGTTCACTGCTCTGAGAGCCCAGTAGGCTTTGTGTTTTAATTCTACTGGTAGATGGCATGATTTCCCATAAACAAGTTTGAAGGGCCCACAAGGCGTCATCTAATTTTTCTGCCCAATTTTTGCGATTCATTCATATAGTTCTTTCGAGGATCCTTTTTATTCCCCGATTCGAGACTTCTACTTGCCCACTGATCTGAGGGTGATATGGTGTTGCCAAACGGTGGTGAACTTCATATCGTGCTAAGACTTTTTCCATTAAGGTATTGCAGAAGTGAGTACCTCTGTCGCTGATTAGGGCTTTTGGAGTACCGAATCGTGAGAATAAGTTTTTCAGAAATTGTACAACTACTCGGGCATCGTTAGTGGGAAGAGCTTATGCTTCTACCCATTTAGACATATAGTCGACTGCTACAAAGATGTACTTATTTCCGAATGAGTTAGGAAATGGGCCCATGAAATCTATTCCCCAAACATCAAAGATTTCACAAATTTGAATGCCTTTTTGAGCCATTCCAATCTTGGCAGAGATGTTTCTGGCTCTTTGACAAGCATCGCATGCTTGGATCAAAGCATGTGTCTCTTTATATATGGTAGGCTAGAAAAATCCTGCATCAAACACTTTTTTGACCGTAGTGGCCGTACTGTGGTGTCCACCAGTAGGTCCTTCATGACAGTGTTTGAGAATATCTAAGGCTTCCTCTCCCGCTACACACCTACGGACAACCTGATCGGCACCTATCCTAAAAAAGTAAGGATCTTCCCAGAAGTAGAACTTAAGGTCGGAAAAGAATTTCTTCTGTTGTTGATGAGTGAGTTGTTTTCTTAGGATTCTACAAGCAAGATAGTTCGCGAAGTCGGCAAACCAAGAACATTCGTCTTTCTCCTGTATGACTGCTTGGATATGCATGAGAACTTCATGTGGAAAATTATCATCGATAACTTTCTTGTGATGTTCTTTTGAAGCTGGGCATTCTAAGCATGAAAGATGGTCTGCGGCTACATTCTCTGCTCCTTTCTTGTCCTTAACTTCAATATCAAATTATTGGAGTAGTAGAATCCATCGGATAAGCCTGGGTTTGGGGTCTTGCTTGTTGAAGAGGTAACGTATGGCGGCATGGTCGGTGTAAACAATGGTTTTGGAAAGGACTATGTAGGATCTAAATTTTTCAAAAGCAAAGACTACTACTAATAACTCTTTTTCTGTTGTGGTGTAATTCTTGTGCATCATTAAGAGTTTTACTAGCATAGTAAATTGGGTGAAAGTATTTTTCTTTGCGTTGTCTGAGTACGGCTCCAACTGCAAAGTCGTTTGCATCGAACATGATCTCGAATGGAAGGGTCCAATCGGGTGTAGTCATGATTGGTGCGTTGACAAGTTTGTCTTTCAATATGTTGAATGATTCAACACATTCTTCAGAGAAGACGAAGGATGCGTCTTTCTCCAGAAGTTTGGTCATAGGCCTAGCAATTTTGGAGAAGTCTTTTATGAAAAGACGGTAAAATCCTGCGTGACCTAGAAAACTTCTAAAGGATTTGATTGAAGTTGGTGGTGGAAGTTTAGAGATAGTTTCTATTTTTGCTTTATCGACTTCTAATCCATTTTGAGAAATCTTGTGACCGAGAACGATGTCTTCTTAACCATAAAGTGAAATTTCTCCCAGTTGAGCACTAGATTTACTTCCACACACCTGGCTAACATTTTGTCGAGGTTTTTTAAGCACTGATCGAAAGAGTCTCCAAAGACTGAAAAGTCATCCATGAATACCTCCATAGAGTGTTCGATCATTTCATGAAAGATGGCCATCATGCAACGTTGGAAGGTGGCTGGAGCATTACATAGTCCAAATGGCATTCTTTGGTAGGCGAAGGTTACATACGGGCATGTAAAAGTGGTTTTCTCCTGATCTTCAGGAGCAATGGGAATTTGGAAATATCTGGAAAATCCATCAAGTTAACAGTAGAACATTTTTCCAGATAAACGTTCAAGTATTTGATCGATGAAAGGAATTGAAAAATGATCTTTTCTTGAGGCATCATTAAGTTTCCAGTAGTCAATGCAAACTCTCCAGCCTATGATGGTTCTCATTGGTATTAGTTCATCCTTTTCGTTCATTACAGCTGTCATTCCTCCCTTCTTGGGTACTACTTGAACGGACTAACCCAAGGTGAATATGAGATTGGGTAGATTAATCTGGCATCGAGGAGTTTGATTACTTCTTTCTTCACCACATCTTGCATGTTGGGATTGAGACGTCTTTGTTGTTGGTCTACGGGTTTGTATTCTTCTTCCATGAGGATTTTGTGAGTACAAAACGAAGGACTGATTCCCTTGATATCCATGATCTTCCATGCGATAGCCATCTTATGGTTTTTAAGAACCTGAAGAAGTTCGTCTTTCTCTTCTTTAGAAAGGGGAGATGAAATAATTACTGGGAGTTGAGAGTCTTCTTCTAGAAAGGCGTATTCGAAATGGCTTGGAAGTTCTTCGATTGATGGTTTTGATTTTTCGTTACATTCGGTGATCACGCATACTACTTCTGATGCTTCATGATAGTCATCATTGAGATTTTCGTTTTCTAAAATGGGTATGGTGATGGTTTTGTCTAAGACTTGCGTTTCTAGTGGGTTAGTGATGGAGGAATCTCACATATAGCAACTCATGATGGAATCTATGATGTCGACACAGTATAACGTATCATCGTGATGTTGCGGATATTGCATAGATTTTCCTATGTCAAAAGTGATTGCCTCGTCATTGACCCTGAGAGGGAGTTTGCCAGTTCAAACTTCAATAATAGCCTTTGCAGTGACTAAGAAGGGTCTTCCTAAAATCAGAGATACACTTTTGTCTTCCTCAATGTCTATAATTACAAAATCTACTGGGAAAACAAACTTGTCAATTTTCACAAGCATGTTTTCAACAATGCCCCAAGGATATTTAACAGATCGGTCAGCCAACTGAATTCTCATGCGGGTGGGCTTTGGTTCTCCTATCCCTAGTTTTGCAAAAACCACATAAGGCATTAAATTAATACTAGCTCCTAGGTCAGCCAGGGCATTGCTAACAGACAAATTACCTATGAGACAGGGGATAGTAAAGCTCCCTGGATCGGTCATTTTTGTTGGCAGCTTGCTTTAGAGGACTGCTGAACATTTTTCAGTTAGGGTGACATGCGAGAGCTCCTTCAGCTTCCTCGTGTTTGTCAGTACTTCTTTGACAAACTTGGCATATTTCGGCATTTGAGCGATGGCTTTGATAAAAGGGATGTTGATGTGGAGTTATTTGAAGAGTTCTAAAAACTTCCCGTACTGAGCTTCCAATCGTTCCTGCTTCAGCCGTCCAGGGTATAGAATAGGTGGAATATAAGTTCGGACTGGCTCCTTGGGCTGTACGGTGCCCGTTAGGATCAGTCTTTCCTGCGTTTTATCAGGGGATTCCTTTTCCGTAACTGGGTCTGAAGTTGGTGAGGCAACAGTGGTGTTGTACCACTTCTGAGTGTAACAGCATTAGCTGTTGCATACGGGTTGGTGATTGTGTTGCTTAAAAGAGTGCTCGGTGGTCTTTTGGATAATTGTCAGGCAATTTGTCCTATTTGAGTTTCTAGATTCTGTAACGATGCTTGTTGACTTTTGAGGTCGGCTTCATGTTTTAACAATACTCCGCTGATATCAACAGCTCTTGAGTCGGCTTTCTTTTCCACTTCATTTGTTTTGGTCATGATCTAAATTAACATCTCTTCGATCTTTGAGTAGCTTGGGTTTAGATGGCTACTGGAACTTTGACCTTGAAATTGGGGTTTTGGTTGGAAGGATTGATTTATCGGTCTTTTTCCGAATCCGGGTAAGGATTGAGTGTTACCTCTGTCTTCCAAGCTGAAATTCGGGTGGTTTCGCCATCCTGGATTGTAGTATTTGCTGAAAGCGTTGTTCTGTCGAGCGATGAAATCGACTTATTCCATAGCCATGATGACTTGTTTACAGTCACTTGTCTTATGACTTCCTCCACAAGTGTCACGGTGAGTCTGGTTTTTGATAACTCGGCTTGAAGTTGTTCGAATTTTTGAGAAATGGCTTCAAGCTGTGCTGTGACAAGAGTGTTGGAATCGACGTGGTGTATACCTTTATAGTTTGGTGTAGATCTTGGTGGGTTGTATTCTTTGCTGCTTTTTCCAGGACTTCAAATACTTCGTTATGTGATTTGGATCCCAGGTCTCCACCAGCGATTTGGTTGATGTGACACCCGGTAAATTTCTCAATCCTATAAACCAAGTAATCAACCTAATAATTAGGTGATTGATAATATTAAGCGCGCTATGTTAGAATCAGCGCGGGCACGTTATGTGCGCCCTGCGCGAGCGCGCCATATTAGTCAGCGCGGGCATGTTACGTGCGCCCTGCGCGAGCGCGCTATGTTAGAATCGGCGCGGGTATTTGTTATGAGCACCCTGCGCGAGCGCACCATGTTAAGAACCTGCGTGGGCATATGTTATATGCACCATGCGCGAGTGTATTGGTTTTATGTTTCTATAACTTAATGTTGTCTATTGGGTTGACCGTCTCGCATGATGCTAAGGCGGGTGCATCCCCAAATCGTTTATGCGCGTGCGGAAGGGGGACTAACCTTCCCGCATGGCGGGAACAATGAGAGCTAGTTTGCCTGAAGCTCCAAGATGGAATTGACTTCAACATGACTGATCACTATGTTGAAATACCAAGACCACCTGGAGAATCTACAAATGAAACTCAATGTCCCTGACTGCGAGAAGGTCACGCACCTACCCGCAGCAAAGAAATGTCCTTCACGCAGAAAGCTATGCGCACAAAGTAATACGCGCAGAACACTTAGTCTATTCTCCAGTTGTAAGGAGATTACTCCCGCCCAAAAAGAAACGGTAGCGTGTTTCAGAGATTTTCCACTGTACACTGACAAAGTACCTGAAAAAGCACACTGTAACATGAAAAGTCAACTGTCAGCCACCCTACTCCCACCAACCACAGACCTGCATGTCCTGTCCAAATCAAATCAAAATCTTTTATCCACTACTCCACTCTTAAATAAATAATAATAATTTCCATACTTTATCATCATTACACCTAGATATGAAGAGATTACAATCCCCTAAAGCAAGGGATTGTGTTTCCTTGAGTTTGCCTATAAATATGTAACCTAAATTATCACCCAAAACACACTTCAAACTTCTCTCTTAAGAACTGCAACTTGCACTAATCATCTCCCAAGCATCCGTTGTTTTCGTTTCCGATCCTGTTACCAGGTAAGCCAAGAATATAACCTTGAGATCTGCTTTCCAACCCTTATATTCTCCTAATTCTTGATCTTAATATATATACTTCTTGTTATTTAATCGCATTCTAGACCTTCAATTCCGAGGCCAACACCAAGAAAACCCGAATCTCGATTAATCCCTTAACAAGAACCACAGGTGAGTCTCACAGCCCCTATTCTCGCTGTTTTTAAACTGTTTTCGGGGCGAGGGACACGTACTTAAATAATGTTTTATCATGGTATACTTACAAGCTATGCAAGCGATTATGTGTTTAAATTATATTTCATGATGAGCAATGCGAACGGTTATCTAAGGTTTTCGATGTATGTGCGCTAGAACTCGAGTAAGTGATCACTTTACCATTGGAACTCTAAGGGTAGGGACTGCTGGTTTGATCCACCCACTCGTAGGGGTCGCACCTCTTTGCATGGACGAGTGCCTAGTATGGTCATGGGGCAGTACTATGGGTTTGAGCCCGCTCGTAGGGGTCGCGCCTCTTTGCATGGACGAGCGCCTTGTTTTCCGGCACAACGTACGCGCGTAACCCGCGGGACGGAATTATTGATTAGCTCGTAGGGGCAGCGCCTCTTTGCATAGACGAGCACGGTTTTTCAGAAATGTCCACGCGTAAACCGCGGGACGGCATTATATTATTTAGCTCGTAGTGGCAGCGCCACTTTGCATGGACGAGCACACTTCCAGTAATGATCGCGCGTAGCCCGCGGAACGACTTTTATCAGAAATATGTGTCAGATCTATGTCTTCATACGGATTATCAAGTATATGTATAGACATGAAATCAGAAATGTGTTTCAATATGATTTTACCAAGACTATGATGCAATGCGATTTATATAGTTACTAAAACTTGTGAACTCACTCAGTTTATACTGATTCAAATGTTTTTACGTGTCTTTCAGGAGATAACTAGGTAGCGCATGGAGTCACACTTAGAGCACCTCACGCTGAACATCTAAAACTAGCTTTTTGGAAGATTTTAGTTCTATCCCTTCGATGCGCGTGGTTGTTCCCGCCGTTACAAGGGGATAGGGCGTGGAAATCTTCAACAGTTTTATACTTGGATGTTTTTGTGTAATTTTTAAACAATGTAATGTATTTGTATTAAACATTTCATGCGCAATGAAAATCTTACTATAAATGTTTGCAATGGCCCGTGCTTAATTATCAATCCCCACTCGCGCGCGCGCCCGGCTGTTTCCGCCGCTCAGGGCCGGGTGTGACAGATTGGTATCAGAGCACTGGTTATAGCGAACTAGGAAAAGAAGTTTTAACCTAGACTATAACCGTTGGGGGAAATCGCATGAAATATTTTCAAAAGAAACTATACACACACTTAGGAACACGGGTCACACAGTGTCTAGTAAATAATGATAATATTATGTGCTCAGAATACATGCGCTAAGATTGATATGTTTTCACTCTTTTAAAGCGAGAATGCCTCCAACTAAAGCCAAGGGAATTACCATGACACCCGAGGAACTCGCGGAAATAATCGCGCAAGCAATCGCAACACATGAGGCCAGCAAGGCCGAATCAAGTCAGGGTCGTCAGAATGAGACCCCAGAACCCGAATCAGGAGCCTTGGACAAAGGATGCTCCTACAAGACATTCATGGCCTGTAAGCCTTGGCCATTCAAGGGTACCGAAGGGGCCATTGGGCTCTACAATTGGATTGACAAGATGGAGACAGTTCTCTCCATTAGCGGATGTAGTGAGAACCAGAAGGTCCTTTACGCGACCTGCATGTTCCAAGAGGCAGCTTCGTCTTGGTGGAAGCTTCAAACGAAAACATTGGGGCGAGAAGTTGCTCTCCACAAGACCTGGGAGGAACTGAAGGAAATGTTGATAAGAAAGTTCTGCTCTCGCGCAGAGATTCAGAACCTACAACAGGAATTCTGGAACCACACCATGGTAGGAACGGATATCGACGCCTACAACAACCGGTTCAACGAGCTTTGCCATTTGGTGCCAGACATGTCAAACACGGAGGAAAAGAAGATCGAGAGGTATATCTTTGGGTTACCTCTTGTTGTTAGGGTTCCGCTCAACGCCGCAGCGCCTCCAACCTTTGATGAGGCGGGTAGCGCGGGCCATCACCCTTACAAGGGAATACGGTCCGTGCGGGTATGTTAACTACGCGCGGAATCGAGCAGCGAACCTCTGATCCCAAGAGGAAGTGGAACTCTCACCACCGAGGGTCCGACTCCAAGCAACCACCGTTCAAGAAGCAGGAGAGCGTAAGGGCTTACGCGATCCAAGCCGCGGAGCCATCAAGGAAAGGATACAGCGGGCCTCGCCCATGGTGCAACAAATGCAAGTATCACCACGAGGGTGAATGCGCAAGAATCGAATGTGCCAAATGTGGCAGACCAGGACACAAGACGATGAATTGCCGTGTCAGAGAAGCCGGAGCGAGCGACAACTGCTACGCATGCGGGAAGCCAGGGCATTTTAGTCGGGATTGCCCGCAAAAGGGAAACCAAGCTCGCGGGAGAGCTTTTGTGATCGGCGCAGGCGAAGCTAAAGAAGAGCCGAATGTGGTAACCGGTACGTTTTTGCTTAACGGACATTTTGCATCTGTCTTATTTGATACTGGCGCTGACCTAAGTTTTATATCCGCCGAGTTTAAAGACTCCCTAGGCCTAGCAACCAGTAGGCTAGACACACCTTATACTATAGAACTAGCCAATGGTAGGCAGTTATGCGCAAACGAAAGAACTGAACAATGTGTAATAGTCATGGGAGGTCACGGGTTCAATATTAACTTGTTGCCAATAGACTTGGGAAGTTTTGACATTGTGATAGGTATGGATTGGTTAGTCGAGAACCACGCGGAAGTTATTTACCATGAGAAGCAGGTTCGGGTTCCACTGTTGAACGGAGAAACCTTGGTAATTCAAGGGGAAAGAAGGGGAGTTGCGACAAAACTGATTTCGTGCCTAAAGGCGCGCAAGTGCCTAAGGAAAGGGTGCTACGCCTTCCTGGCGCATGTAGTAGAGAAGAAAGGAGATGAGCGAAGAATTGAAGACTTACCAGTAGTGCGCGAATTTCCAGAAGTTTTTCCTGAAGATTTGCCCGGATTACCGCCGCCGCGACAAGTCGAGTTTCGTATTGATTTGGTCCCAGGAGCTGCGCCAGTAGCTCGAGCGCCTTATCGACTAGCTCCATCTGAGATGCAAGAGCTATCCAATCAGTTACAGGAACTATTGGATAAGGGTTTCATACGCCCAAGCTTTTCACCTTGGGGAGCTCCAGTACTGTTTGTTAAGAAGAAGGATGGTTCGTTCAGAATGTGTATTGACTACAGGGAGCTGAATAAGCTGACAGTCAAAAATCGGTACCCCTTACCGAGGATTGACGACTTATTTGACCAGTTGCAAGGATCCAGTTATTATTCGAAGATAGATCTACGGTCCGGATACCACCAACTTAGGGTCCATGAGGAAGATGTGCCGAAAACAGCCTTCCGAACTAGATACGGCCATTATGAGTTCTTAGTGATGCCTTTCGGGCTAACTAATGCGCCGGCTGTATTCATGGATCTGATGAACCGCGTGTGCAAACCATACTTGGACAAGTTTGTGATTGTATTTATAGATGATATTCTGATTTATTCTCGGACCAAGGCCGAGCATCAGCAACACCTGAGATTGATTTTGGAATTGTTGAGGAAAGAAAAGTTGTATGCGAAGTTTTCCAAGTGCGAGTTTTGGCTTAGAGAAGTTCACTTTCTCGGTCACGTTGTAAACGAGAAAGGAATACACGTTGATCCTTCCAAAGTCAAGGCCATCGAAAACTGGGAAGCGCCAAAAACCCCAACTGAGGTGAGGCAATTCCTAGGACTAGCTGGCTACTATCGACGCTTCATTGAGAACTTCTCCAGGATAGCTCTACCTCTGACCGCGCTAACTCAGAAAGACAAGAAGTTTGTTTGGGGCGAAAATCAGGAAGCAGCGTTTCAAATGTTGAAACAGAAGTTATGTAGTGCGCCAATTTTGTCTCTGCCCGAGGGGACGGACGACATCGTCGTTTATTGCGACGCTTCACATCAGGGACTCGGATGTGTCCTTATGCAGCGAGACAAAGTCATAGCGTATGCCTCGCGCCAACTCAAGACCAATGAAAAGAACTACACAACGCATGATCTGGAACTTGGAGCGGTTGTCTTCGCGCTAAAGATTTGGCGCCATTACCTCTATGGTACAAAGTGTATAATCTTTACGGATCACAAGAGTCTTCAACATATATTTGATCAAAAGGATTTAAACATGAGGCAACGAAGATGGGTTGAATTGTTGAACGATTATGATTGTGAAATAAAGTATCACCCTGGAAAGGCGAATGTGGTGGCAGACGCGCTAAGCAGGAAGGAGCGAATAAAAACACTACGAGTCAAGGCTCTAAGGCTGACCATTCGCGCAGATCTCTTTACCAGCATCCGAGACGCTCAGCAAGAAGCTTTGAAACCAGAGTTTGCTAAAAACGAATCCCTTGGGGGTATGATTAAGAATTTGGAACTTAAGAACGGCAATCTATATTTCGCTAACCGCATATGGGTCCCCCTCAAGGGAGGATTGCGCGAGCGAGTATTAAACGAGGCTCACAAGACGCGGTATTCCGTACATCCTGGCGCAGACAAGATGTACCAAGATGTTAAAGCGCTGTATTGGTGGCCCAATCTTAAAGGCGCCATCGCGACGTATGTCAGTAAGTGCCTGACGTGTTCAAAAGTAAAGGCTGAATATCAGAAGCCGTCGGGGTTACTTCAGCAGCCAGAAATTCCCATGTGGAAGTGGGAACAAATCTCTATGGACTTCATCACCAAACTGCCAAGGACACCTGGGGGTTATGATACGATCTGGGTTATTGTAGATCGGCTAACTAAGTCAGCGCACTTCCTGCCGATCAAGGAAACCGATAAGATGGAAAAGTTAGCCCGACTGTATATTCGAGAAGTAGTTTCAAAACATGGAGTCCCAGTGTCCATCATTTCTGATAGAGATAGTCGGTTCACATCAAGGTTTTGGAGATCGTAACAAGGGGCTTTAGGTACTCGTCTTGACATGAGTACGGCATATCATCCCCAAACGGATGGGCAAAGCGAGCGAACAATCCAGACATTGGAAGATATGCTGCGCGCGTGCGCAATCGATTTCGGTGGTAGCTGGGATACTCATCTCCCATTGGTTGAATTTTCTTACAACAACAGTTACCACACAAGCATCAAGGCTGCGCCGTTCGAAGCTTTGTATGGGCGCAAGTGTAGATCCCCACTGTGCTGGGCTGAAGTGGGTGACAAGCAAATGACTGGTCCAGAATTGATCCAAGAAACATCAGACAAGATTTTTCAGATAAGGGATCGCCTTAAGACAGCGCGCGATAGACAGAAGAGCTACGCAGATGTGCGAAGGAAACCGTTGGAGTTTCAAGTAGGGGATAAAGTACTTTTGAAAGTCTCTCCATGGAAAGGAGTCCCCCGTTTCGGCAAGCGAGGAAAGTTAAATCCGCGCTACATTGGACCATTTGAGATCCTGGAAAAGATCGGTCCGGTTGCTTATAAACTCCGTTTACCCGCCGAACTCAGTGGAGTTCATGATACGTTCCATGTGTCCAACCTCAAAAAGTGTTTATCTGATGAAACGTTGATTTTACCGTTGGAAGAGATTCACATCGACAAACAACTGCACTTCGTAGAAGAACCTATAGCAGTAACCGATTGGAAAGAACAAAAGTTGCGCAGAAGCAAAATCAAGTTAGTAAAGGTTCAATGGAACTCAAGGCGTGGGCCTGAATTCACTTGGGAAAGAGAAGATCAAATGCGCCAGAAATACCCACACCTCTTTCAGAACATGGCTTCTGCCAGCAACGTCTCCTAAATTTCGGGACGAAATTCGCTTAACAGGGGGAGAATGTGACACCCGGTAAATTTCTCAATCCTATAAACCAAGTAATCAACCTAATAATTAGGTGATTGATAATATTAAGCGCGCTATGTTAGAATCAGCGCGGGCACGTTATGTGCGCCCTGCGCGAGCGCGCCATATTAGTCAGCGCGGGCATGTTACGTGCGCCCTGCGCGAGCGCGCTATGTTAGAATCGGCGCGGGTATTTGTTATGAGCACCCTGCGCGAGCGCACCATGTTAAGAACCTGCGTGGGCATATGTTATATGCACCATGCGCGAGTGTATTGGTTTTATGTTTCTATAACTTAATGTTGTCTATTGGGTTGACCGTCTCGCATGATGCTAAGGCGGGTGCATCCCCAAATCGTTTATGCGCGTGCGGAAGGGGGACTAACCTTCCCGCATGGCGGGAACAATGAGAGCTAGTTTGCCTGAAGCTCCAAGATGGAATTGACTTCAACATGACTGATCACTATGTTGAAATACCAAGACCACCTAGAGAATCTACAAATGAAACTCAATGTCCCTGACTGCGAGAAGGTCACGCACCTACCCGCAGCAAAGAAATGTCCTTCACGCAGAAAGCTATGCGCACAAAGTAATACGCGCAGAACACTTAGTCTATTCTCCAGTTGTAAGGAGATTACTCCCGCCCAAAAAGAAACGGTAGCGTGTTTCAGAGATTTTCCACTGTACACTGACAAAGTACCTGAAAAAGCACACTGTAACATGAAAAGTCAACTGTCAGCCACCCTACTCCCACCAACCACAGACCTGCATGTCCTGTCCAAATCAAATCAAAATCTTTTATCCACTACTCCACTCTTAAATAAATAATAATAATTTCCATACTTTATCATCATTACACCTAGATATGAAGAGATTACAATCCCCTAAAGCAAGGGATTGTGTTTCCTTGAGTTTGCCTATAAATATGTAACCTAAATTATCACCCAAAACACACTTCAAACTTCTCTCTGAAGAACTGCAACTTGCACTAATCATCTCCCAAGCATCCGTTGTTTTCGTTTCCGATCCTGTTACCAGGTAAGCCAAGAATATAACCTTGAGATCTGCTTTCCAACCCTTATATTCTCCTAATTCTTGATCTTAATATACATACTTCTTGTTATTTAATCGCATTCTAGACCTTCAATTCTGAGGCCAACACCAAGAAAACCCGAATCTCGATTAATCCCTTAACAAGAACCACAGGTGAGTCTCACAGCCCCTATTCTCGCTGTTTTTAAACTGTTTTCGGGGCGAGGGACACGTACTTAAATAATGTTTTATCATGGTATACTTACAAGCTATGCAAGCGATTATGTGTTTAAATTATATTTCATGATGAGCAATGCGAACGGTTATCTAAGGTTTTCGATGTATGTGCGCTAGAACTCGAGTAAGTGATCACTTTACCATTGGAACTCTAAGGGTAGGGACTGCTGGTTTGATCCACCCACTCGTAGGGGTCGCACCTCTTTGCATGGACGAGTGCCTAGTATGGTCATGGGGCAGTACTATGGGTTTGAGCCCGCTCGTAGGGGTCGCGCCTCTTTGCATGGACGAGCGCCTTGTTTTCCGGCACAACGTCCGCGCGTAACCCGCGGGACGGAATTATTGATTAGCTCGTAGGGGCAGCGCCTCTTTGCATAGACGAGCACGGTTTTTCAGAAATGTCCACGCGTAAACCGCGGGACGGCATTATATTATTTAGCTCGTAGTGGCAGCGCCACTTTGCATGGACGAGCACACTTCCAGTAATGATCGCGCGTAGCCCGCGGAACGACTTTTATCAGAAATATGTGTCAGATCTATGTCTTCATACGGATTATCAAGTATATGTATAGACATGAAATCAGAAATGTGTTTCAATATGATTTTACCAAGACTATGATGCAATGCGATTTATATAGTTACTAAAACTTGTGAACTCACTCAGTTTATACTGATTCAAATGTTTTTACGTGTCTTTCAGGAGATAACTAGGTAGCGCATGGAGTCACACTTAGAGCACCTCACGCTGAACATCTAAAACTAGCTTTTTGGAAGATTTTAGTTCTATCCCTTCGATGCGCGTGGTTGTTCCCGCCGTTACAAGGGGATAGGGCGTGGAAATCTTCAACAGTTTTATACTTGGATGTTTTTGTGTAATTTTTAAACAATGTAATGTATTTGTATTAAACATTTCATGCGCAATGAAAATCTTACTATAAATGTTTGCAATGGCCCGTGCTTAATTATCAATCCCCACTCGCGCGCGCGCCCGGCTGTTTCCGCCGCTCAGGGCCGGGTGTGACAGTTGATGGCCTGTTTGTTTTGACTGGATTGTGCGTCAAAGAAAGTTTGTACTTGTAACCATACACTCATTCCATGATGTGGGCATCTTCTTAGAAGACTTTTGTATCTTTCCCATGCTGTGTGTAACGACTCATCATCATCGGTCCGAAATCCGGTAATGCTGGCTCGGTATTTGGCAGTTTTATCAGGCGAAAAATATTTGAGGAGAAACTGTTCAACCATCTGGTCCCAAGTGGTGATGGAACCAGAGGAAAGAGATTCTATCCATTCCAGGGCTTGATCCCTTAGAGAGAAAGGAAAGAGTTTGAGTTTGATTTAATCGTCTGAACAGTTTTGTATTTTAAAGGTTCAGCATATTCGTAAGAATCAAGATATATGAGAAAGAGGGTCTTCGTTGAGGAAACCTTGAAATTGAACTGAATTTTCTACCATATGAATGGTGCTTGATTTGATTTCGAAATTGTCGGTGATTTCGGGTGGAGCCACTCCATTGCCGTAGCCTTCGAGAGTTGGCTTGGCATACTGGCTCATGTTCGGCTCATTGTTATGGGCCGCTATCATTTCTTCTATTTGATTTTCTCCTGATGTGCTGGCTTCTACTGATTCGTCTTTGATTGCTTCGGCGGTTTCTGCCGTCCGTTTACGTGCTCGTCGACGAAAGAGTCGTTCCGGTTCAGAAATTGGAGAAACAAGCTCAGGCTCAAAAGTAGAGGACATACATGGGACTAAATCAAAGTAAATAAAAGTTAGTTAAAGTTAAACTAAAGGTTAGTTGAAGTTAAACTACAAGTTAGGCTAAGCTATTTTAAAAACTAAAATAAAGTCTAAGTTAATTAAGCTAAGGTAAAGGTTAGATAAATAAAGGTAAAAATTAGGCTAGCCGTAAAATTATATAGTTTAATAGTTAGAGAAATAAAATAAAATAAAATAAAAGTTAAAAAATTGTACAATTATAGTCTATATAGACAATGATTAAATTAAAAATGGATCGTTCTTAGAAACTTACCGTGTCCCCGGCAACGACGTCAAAAACTTGATGTGTGCTGCGTGTAGTGCGGCTTTTAAAATATGATGGATTGGATATTTATCTTTTGCACCAGATCGTGTTTTAAATTTATAAAAGTGATTTCTACTAAAACTAAACACACAGAAAATATGCAAGTGTACCTATAGTATATGTAGAATAGTATTGGTAAGAACCAAGTATCGATCCGTGAACACAATATTTCTAATAATAAATCGTTGCTTTACTTTGATCGAAGGTTTTAATCATTTTACGGTTAATTTTTAAACTTTTTATAAAATATAAATACTTATCTATATTATATATAAAACATATTAAATGAACAAAATGGTAATTTGCACTCCCTTAAGACGTCCTTAAGCCGTTTGTAAGAGAGACGCCGCTAAATTTAATGTTCCGTATCGACGGCTAGGTTGCACCTCAACTTCTGGCCACATTAAAGTCTCTCCGTCCGACGACCTTAACTGCAATCATTATCAAAAATTAAACTACCGCTCGCTTACCCTTCCATTCTTTAATTCACTTTATCAAACGCTTATCAACGATCTCTTAATAACTTAATTGCAGATGATTGAAGCTAAAGCTTTACGTTTCCTTCTTGAAGATCATAAAGGGGATCGTCACAATGATTGATTTCAACATAGTGGTTTAAAAAATTGAAGCTTTTTTCTCTCCTAATCTCGAATTTTAAGGTTTCAGGTACCTAATTTTCTATGTTTGGTTGTAAATTCAAGTGTTAGGGTTCTTATGATTTCGATTCATTAACCTGCGATTTTGGAGTTCTTGGATGAAATTCTTTTTTTTTTGTTTGGTTTGGTGCCGTTGATTATATATAGCTTGAGTTTTGGGGGGTTGAATTGCATGAGGCGCCTATGGGTGTCAAGTTTTTAATTTGGTAATTTGGGTGATCATCATTATAGAGTTTCTCATTAGTGTTCATACAACTTGTTTTTTTTCTTTTTTTTTTTGTCAGACAATTTGTAATAAATTGAGATTTGTGATCTTTACTTGCTCCTCTTTGTTTCACATGAGCATTATATGTTTCATTCTTTGTCTTTTTGAACAATTCTGCAAATAAAATATGGACTTCGTTCGAGGTTTGAAACTATTAACAACCCAAGGGCAAATGGGCCACATCAAACTACGTGAAACTATCTACTTTCTTTGTGACTGATTTACGTTCTTAGAATTAATATTTGTTTAGGATTATAATAAGTGATACCAATTGTTTTGTTTATATTATTTTAGGTAACCTTAAGGGATAAGTTTGTCGTCTTTGATGCATTTTATATCCCTAAACAAACGACACATTTAACCGATGCCGAAGCTTCAGGTTCCATTATTGTTAGTGGGGTTGAGATTTTCCTTCGACAGGCGGTTGGGCAGTTCAATCTTTTCATATCATATAAATTTTGTGAAATATTATATAAACTTCTAAGCGTACTATTAGTAATAGGGTAGATGTTTATAATTTGCTCTTCTTGTAAACATGTTGGAGCAACGGTGGGGATGGAGCGAGTAGTCGCAAAATAATTCTAAGAACGTATGAGACAACGAGTACTACCTGAAAAAGGTTAATAAATTTTGGGGATAAAGTACAATGGGGATAAAGTACTTATTCAGGTATTTAAGTATATATTAATTATTTTATGAGAGATATTTAATTATAACCAATCTTTAATTTCCATTGTGCAGTTTGAGGATTTTGCCAACCACGATGCATTTTGATCTTCTTACAAAGTATAGTCCCACAAATCTTGTTTTCAATGATGACGTACAGGTACATCATGAAATACTAACATTCGAAAAAATTGTAACATACTTTTACTATCTACAATTTATAAACTTGTTATTTTATTTTAGGGGACAACAACAGTACTTGTAGGGCTTGTATCTGCAGACTACAGTTATGCACTAAATTTAGTTGTTGGTCCATTAGCTGACTATCTATTTCTTTTCCTTGGAGCGGCTGAGGTATATATCAATCAATTAATCGTAACCAGTAAAATCCCACAAATTAATTATCATTACCCTTATATCAGTTATTTGATTTTATTTTTTTGTCTCTACTTTATTATTTTAGGCTGGTACTGGCACTGCCGAACTTGTAGCTCTTGAGATATCGAAGCAGGTAAAAATCTAAAACAACAATATTTACCTAACGCATACCACCAAGTATAAATAGTTTTGAAAATTGAAAACATGTGTGACTATGTTGTTAACTTATTACCAAAATGCCTATTCAATATCCAGTATAGAGCAATACAGATATAAAGTTCTGCATGATGTTAGACTTTATCTCATTGCAGACTATGGCAGTGATGCATTACATGAATTGATAGAAATATTGTACAATTAAAGCTACAATGAGCTGGCGGTTCATGACCGAGTGTTTTAACCACAATGAAACTGGGCATTGAATGACGTTTGATGGAAGTTCTTCAAATTGTTGTGTTTGAACCACTACCTGGCCTCGAGCTCAATGAAGTATATGTGGAGAAGGTAAATTATGTTGCATAATTTATTCGCTTTGTTGTTGTTATTATTATTATTAGTTACGTAATTGTGAAAAGTTAAAAATGGAAATACCTGCTCATTTTGAAAAATATCCACAAATTCTTATTTATGAAAATATCCACTTTGTAACAAAGTACTGCCTTTTTTTTTACAAAAGCCAACATAGTATAACCGCTCTTTTGGAAGAAGCAAAAAACTCTATTTTCACAACAATTAAGTTCATAACATAATACACTTTTGACAACAAAAAGATGCACCAAAATTTACATTTTTGGACAAAAGAAAATGTGGTGAGTCAACTCATTTGGCAGCAATTAAATCGTTGAAAAATACCGAATTTGAAGTATTAATATGTGAAAAAGAAACTTCCGGGTCAATAGGGTCGTGTTCGGTCAACCCGTGTAGATGCGAAACATGTTTGGCTCATGTGTCTGACATGAGTTTTGGGGTTGGGTTGGACCCGAACACGAATCGTTTAACACACAGTATGAGTTCGGGTACAAATTTTGTGAACAATATGAATCGGGTAGTTAGTTGAATTTCAATCAGTTTTGACTTGCTCAAGTATGACCAAAAGCCAGGGGGTCAAAGTTGCCTTACTTTGTTCAATGTGATTTTTATTAAGTTTGGGGCAAAATGTTGTTATTAGGCCCATGCTAACAGAGGTGGATCTCATGGTGGTCAGTTCAAACACACATCAATTGATTTCTCTTTGGTTAGGTTTTTTTTCTTAAGTGACCTAAATTCATATCTAATTAGCATGTAGGAGCTTGGAAGAAGCTTTATATTACCAATGGAAGATGTGAAACCTACTGTGTGGAGTTTGGGACTGTGGAAGAAACTTTACGTTTACCAATGGAAGATGTAAAAACCATTTATGACATTTTGTTTATATGCTTTTATATCTTTCCACTTGAATCACTTACCATCATAAGTTTTAAGTCTATGTGTTTGATAATGGTATTATGGGTATTATGATGGTAATAAACTCAATGACTTTTATATGTACTTCACATTCCACCAAATAACATGCCAAGTCCATTTTTTGAAGCTCAGATCCACCAGTTATAATCATGGCTAACAAGTTTCGTTTGTTCGTTTAATATTGAATAGTCTTTTTAATCTCCTAAAGCCAGCACAATAAATATCCACTTAACTATTAATAAATAAATTTTTAAGTTGTAAAAGTTGATGATTAATTATACTCTTTTTTACCTCAGTTCACAAAAACTAATTCAATAACACCAATACTGTTATATATCATACTAAAGCTATATGAATAATTTTTTTAGCTTCTCTTAATTTGAACTTGTTTACTTTTGTCATAATGTTTCACTTGAAGTTTTGAATTGATATATTCAAATAATTCGTTTAGCTTCAATTGTATTCGTTTATGTTTCTTTACAACAAAATTTTAGACATTCAACGTTTGCAGGGAAAAGTCCCGTCGTAACACACAATTAATGTTGGTACCAAAACCAATCGAAACGCTACCAACTGGATTCTCGTTGCCTCCCGCCGCAACGCGCGGGCACTCTCACTAGTATATAATATATAGGTGACCAATACGAGAAATTCTAAACAAGTAGTTCAATTATATGAAGGTTACCATCTAAGATCAAGAATCCACTCCATTTTATCCTTGTTGATTAATATGTAAACATGTGATAGACTTGCCGTAGTAATATATGATAGAATAGCCCCTCATTTCTAAGTGAGCATATCCTATGACATAAAAGAAAGTAGCATGCGCATTTTAAAGTCGACCATTTCCTAATGTCATGCTACTACGAGAATGTCAATTTAAGTTGGGAAGTAGTTTAGTAAAGTAGAAAGATTATGATTGATTTTGATTTCTCAAATATCAATTCTAACAACTTCGGGTGGTTGTAGTTTAGTCACACAACCTCCCCTTGGTTGATTTAAGTAGGTTATAATTACACATTTCGTTAACATATGATTTCTTTAACTAGCATGATATCCTAAGCAATTGTGTTAGCGATGACATTTTCATATTACCAAAACTTAGAGAAATAGATCATAACTTATATCTCATCATTTCTAAGTACAATATAAGGATCCATATTTCGATAAGTTATCAAAGTATTTCTATCTTTCAAGAACATGAATCGATCATGAATGATTGCCAATATAATTGACAATCACCATCTTTGAATTGTTGAATTAAGATGATGAAACATTTCTTATCAAAAGATAATTGCAAGATAATCATGTACTTTACTTAACTAAACCACATGTTTTATATAATCATCAAGTAAAACAAAGCTTCTTCATAGATTTTAGATGGTAAATGGAGTTTAGCTCATAATGAGCATGATTATGAACATTAGAGTGGATGATGATAACAAACATATGATTAAACTGGAACAATCTAACCAAATGTGGATGAATCTTCCTGCTTAATGATGATGGTGGATGGATGATGATGACCTCCAAGCCTTCAAACTCTTCACTAGATTTTCAATATGAGTGTTTAGTGGGTGTTTTTATAAGTGAAAACCGTATAGAATTCTCTTCAAGGCACACCAAATGAGTGCAAGGCTAACGAGATAATGTTTAGAAGCTTAGTAGGTGGTTTGATATACCTGACCCATACCAGACCAGATCTAAGTCATGCAGTGGGGCTAGTATGTAAATTCATGCTAGCACCCTCAAAACTTCACCTTGGAGCAGCCAAAAGAATTTTAAGGTACATATCAAGTACTGCACACTTCAGTATATGGTATGATAAAGGAAAAAAAATGTTCAGCTATGTGGCTTCTCTGATAGTGATTAGGCAAGTTGTGTTGATGATAGAAAAAGTGTCTGGTTATGCTTTTTCAGTTGGGAGTGGCGTTATCAGTTGGCGCTCAAAGAAACAAACTGCAGTAGCATTATCCAGCACTGTAGCTGAGTATATCTCAGCCACTGCAGCTACATGTCAAGCTATATGGTTGCGCATGATGCTTGAAGATTTGGGTTTGCCTCAAGAAGGTGCTACAACGATTTATTGTGACAGTATGTTAGCAATAAATCTCAACAAAAATCCTATTTCGCACAATAGGTCAAAACGCATTGAGCTTAAACACCACTTTATTAGACATGGTTGCACAAGAAGTTGCTTTGAACTATTACAACACAGATCACAAACCTATAGACATACTAACCAAAGCTCTTATCAATGGAAAAATTTGTGTACTTCAGGCACCTGTTAGGAGTTATAGAGTTCGGATCAAGGGAGGGTGTTAAATGATGATCCAAAATCCCGTTCAGAATAAAGGTTCATGACTAAAGTCATGCAGCTATCTTATTTTATTATTATGTTACGTTATTTAATTTTTTAATACAACCCAACGGGCTGGTTGTTATGTAGGCCGAGTCTTAAGGAATGAGTCATTTCTCCCTTATACTCGTTCTTCTATTTTCCCTATTTAATGAGGCCTTTGGTTCTCAAGCTGTACGCACAAACAATTATCAATTCAATCAATCGTGAAATCCTTTCCTGCAATTCCTTGCTTTGTTTACTTTGATATGCTCATATACCAACAAACTACCCCTATAAATATTATGTCAGTTATGTAACCACTTGTTTCTTGAGTATTTAATACGCTATATGTTCTAACCGTCGCATTCAATTAAATTGCAGTTTTTGGATCCAAAAGAGAAAAACACGAAGATAGTGGTTGTTTAACAAAGATAAGAGAGAATGGATGAAACCAGTGACAGGCTAAGCAGCTTGCTAGGCGAGCTTATCCATAAAATTCTCTCCTTTCTCGACATCACTTGTGCTATTGAAACCAAAGTTTTGTCATCTAGATGGAGGTATATCTGGACTTCAACGCCTTGTCTCAATTTCTCAAGCGAGGAATTCCATACTTTGCCCGAGTTCTCCAAATTTGTTTTATGTGTTTTGTCTAACCGAAATAATCAAACAGAGGTGTCTTCTGTCACCCTCACTGTTCATGGAAAGGTTAGCCATTAATTTATCGAAAGAAATTTAGACTATGCGTTCTCGCACAACGTCCAACAACTGAACAGTACTCGCTTGCATGGAAAGGGGTTAAAGATTATTGAATACCCTCTTTGTTCCTTTAGTTCTCCGTATCTCAAAGATACAATCCTGCCTACTTGGCAGTTTCCAGCTTTAACAACGTTAAATCTCCAACGCGTCAAACTGTTCGATCACAATACTACAATACTGGTCTTTTCTCCAATTGTGCAAACTTGAAGAACCTTACCTTGAATAATTGTATCATTTACTGTGAACCGGATGATATATGTCGCGATGGAATATTCCAATCTAACACTTGAAAATGGTTATAATAGTGTCAATGTGGTTACGCCTCAACTTATGAATCTCAGTGTAACAAATTGGTCCGGGGTACATTTGGTTTCCGCACCTGAGCTTGCTTCCTTGCATTACAAAGGAGGCGATGATGATATTCCTATGAAGGTTTCTGCAGATCTTTATTAGAGAAGGTGGATGTATGTATTCAATGTTCCTTTGAAGATGAGGAATATACTCGTAAAACTGTTTGTCTGCTTCAACAACTTTGTAGTGTCAAGTTCCTTACACTTAACTTTGAACTTGTGGAGGTATGTTGGTATTGGTCCTTTATGTTTATCATGCAAATATAAAATATACTTTCCATATAATATTGCAATATTCATTTCTGGAGAAACTTTAAAAAGTGCCATATTGTTAGTACTTACGGCCATAGAGCATTTCCATCCCATCTCCTATAATTATGTGTGGAGAGTTTGTAAATTATAGGGTGGGACTGTGAGTGATTGTGAGTGTAAATTATAGGGTGTAGAGAGAAATATAGTGATTTTTTGTAAATTTGGGGAAACATTTGGGGAACATTCTTTGCCCCTATTTATTTTTTAATATTTGTTGGATTTGTTGTGAGTAGAGGAGAGAGAAAACTGTAATGATAAAGGGATAAAAAATATTATTTAATTGAAAAAGAGAGGAAAATATAGTGTTTTTTAGTGTAATTATAGAGATAAAGATGAAGAATGGAATGAAAATGCTCTTACAAGATTCTACTGCTTTCATTAGACTACTGTTAAGAAACATGTATTTAGACTTACATCTTTACTTATGATTGTTAAATTGCATCAACTTCATTAAATGAGTGAGTTTCGTATTGATGTATTGTAATCTGCATTATATTAATAAAATTTAAGTTTTGATATATTGTAATCTGCATTATATTAATAAAATTTCAGTTTTATTGTATTTTATGAACGGTGTTCCTACAAGTTTAAAACAACCATTCATTGTTTAAAAATAAATAAATAAAAAACGAATTTACTTGCTTTCTGTTCTTTTTGCGACTTTTAAAGCTTGTTATTTGGTTTTACTTTGTAGATCTTTTTTTTCAAAACGTTTTAGGATATCTACTCTTAGTTTTAATTTAGTTATTATTTTTTTTAATGTCTCGAGATATGTTGTCCTCCGAGTTTCTAAAGCAGTTATAACGTCCATCTAACTTATATTAATATATATTGCTAGCCCTTTTATATATTTAATTTGCATCCGGTTCGGTGCAAACTTTTGGAAAAAATTTGTTTATGGTTTTTAGTAAACCTATTTTTCATTAGTAAGCCTAATCGTTTGTGTCCTGTTTCAGAAATGATGAGTACTGTAGCATTCTTCACTATCGTGTCTATAGGATCCACTACTTTTGGGTCAACTTCTTCCACCATGGGACCATTGGTTGGTACCCATGTAGCCCAAACTATTGGATAACTTGTAATAGTTCTTCATTTAGGCTAGTGTTAGGCCTACTCGGACACATGATGACTCACTTAAGTTTCTGATCCGAACCAGCCCACAAGTTCTGTTGGGCTCTTTGGTATTGTCTCGGTCTACGGACAAGGGGTCAAAATAGGTTATAAACCGGCTCTGGTTTGGGTTCAATATCGTACCCGACAATAAACTCGGTCCATTCTGGATCTTTTCGCCCTCTTGTTTATCAAGATCAGCCCACGCGTACCTTTTACACTCCTCAAACTTGACATTCCACGTAATGTGTACTCGCCTTTTGATCAAATAAAACATACTTTAGGATTTTGTTCTTGGTTGAGTACCAAGTGGATCATCACAATGCTTCGGTCATCCAGGTGGTTTTACATACCCTGTGCATCCGATACCGAGGACTTTTACATACTCTTTGCATCCAAACACTTTAACCTGTGAAAGGTTCAATTTTCTTCCTTTAAACTTTCAATATCCTCCAAAGATTTTGTGGGTGACGGGAACCGATTGATGAACCCCTTCTTCCCATAGGTCTTGTGGTAGAGACATTGTTTTTAACAAACTCCGAGTTGTACCGAATATTGTTCGATTTCTTCTTTCAACCACCTTGTTTTGATGTGGGGTGTACGGGGCCGTAAACTGATGTGCCACACATATACTTGATAAGTAATCTTCCAACACAAATGTAAACTAATCTCCGTTGTCGGTTAGCATGGTTCTTGGGTTTCTTGCCACATCATCAAACACAGATTCAAAGTTAGCCCGTGCAACGCGCAGGGTAAACTACCTAGTTAAATTGGTTAGGTATCTAATTTCAAATTTTAAATCTAAAAAAGAAGATTAATATACAATTGGAAGATTGATATAAAATTGTGTAATTAAAATGCAATTGTTTTACGTTTGCAATGCACATGGTAAGCTACATAGTTAAATTGGTTAGGTATCTAATTTTAAATTTTAAATCTAAAAAAAGAAGATTGATATAATATTTTATAATTAAAATACAATTGTTTTACGTAAATTTATATTTATTTATGGTGTAAATTTAAGAACTAAAAAAAAAGGAATAAAAAGAAGTAAGAAAGAAAAAACACCTACGGGTTAAATGGGTTATTTTCAAATTCATGTGTGTTACCTGATTTTTTGGTTCATGTCGGATTGGAGGATAATAATAATAATAATAATAACTATCTTAACACCTCTGTTTTGCAACCTTGAGTCGTAACCTGATGGATAATAATAATAATAATAATAATAATAATAATAATAATAATAATAATAACAGCCCTCGATCTTTTTAACTAACTTGCCTAGTTTATATTTAAATCTAAAAAAGAAGATTAATATACAATTGGAAGATTGATATAAAATTGTGTAATTAAAATGCAATTGTTTTACGTATGCAATGCACAGGGTACGCTACATAGTTAAATTGGTTAGGTATCTAATTTTAAATCTAAAAAAAGAAGATTGATATAATATTTTATAATTAAAATACAATTGTTTTACGTAAATTTATATTTATTTATGGTGTAAATTTAAGAACTAAAAAAAAAGGAATAAAAAAAAGTAAGAAAGAAAAAACACCTACGGGTTAAATGGGTTATTTTCAAATTCATGTGTGTTACCTGATTTTTTGGTTCATGTCGGATTGGAGGATAATAATAATAATAATAATAATAATAATAATAATAATAATAATAATAATAACTATCTTAACACCTCTGTTTTGCAACCTTGAGTCGTAACCTGATGGATAATAATAATAATAATAATAATAATAATAACAGCCCTCGATCTTTTTAACTAACTTGCCTAGTTTATACTTTAAAGTTTAAATTAGCCACAAAAAATAGGTAGCGTATACATGGTGGAGTATGGGACACAAAACATAATAATTATGGCTGGCCAATTCGTGGAGGCATATAGTGACTCCAGGTATAGCAACAAGGAAGGACACATCATGATGGCAGCCCCAATTAACTTCCAGCAGAAATTAAATGGAAATAAAGTGTTGGATAAAATAATACCCATACTTTCCTCTCACATGCTCGTTGCACAGAAGCATGCAAAGTGATCTTACAAATCTGAAAAGTTATGACATATGCTTTCCCAATGCGCATTGAATTAACTATCCCATAGTCCAATAATTAGATAATTCTTGCAAGTGGCTTCTACTTATAAGAAAGGGATCATTTTCAAAATAGTCAAAGAGAGAGATTCCATAAATAGTTTAAAAGTTTTTGCACTTTCAAAATAGTCCTTTGAAATCTATCTCCCACGTGAAATTAGGATTTATGACGTGAGATTTAGTTGTCGTATCACAGAGTGACACGTGTCAATTTAAAGATAAAGTTTCATATAAATTTGTCTCAGCCGATAGTTTTGTAGTCAATTTTCTGAAAAACCATTGTTTTAGAATGAAAGTTGTCCGTCACGTGAGATTTCAAAAAAGATGATTTTCGCGTTTTTTTGAAATTCAACTCCTCGGACGCATTTCAAATGAATTTTGTCAACTACGTGAAATTTCAAAAAAAGTAGGAAAAAAACGATACGTTTTCAGTGAACATAGTCTTCGTCCAATGATTTCAATAAAGTAAAAAAAAACGATTAGTTTACAAAAAAGTTTAAAACAAACGATAATTTAGCTCTGAATTTTATCTTCTCAGTTGATTTTCATTAAAGTTTTATAAAATCCGAAAAATTTGTATTTTCCTTAAATGTTCTCCCACTTCAACAAAATTTTGTTGTAGAACAATGAAATTCAAGAGAGGTGATAAGATTGAAGTTATTGATCTGGGTGCTGGGTTCATCGGATCGTATTATGATGGCAACATAATGTCCCGAGTTGGCAAGAAGACGTATATCGTTCAGTTCCATACCCTGCTAGAAGCTGATCAGTCTGGGTTTCTTAGAGAGTTTGTTACGGCCGACAAAATAAGGCCAAAGCCTGATGATGTGGTTGTTACTGACTTTGTTCTCGGCCAAGAAGGTTGATGTTTTTGCCAACGATGATGGTTGGTGGGTTGGTCGAATTGCTAGCAAAATCGGGAAAACTGAGTATCTGGTCCATTTTGACAACACCAACCAGAATATCATCTACCCGTTGCTAACATCCGCGTTCATCGAGATTGGGATGCTGCAAATGATGTTTGGATGCACACCCGTGACTGAAGAATGTTTGTTGAAGTTTATGTTATTTTGATGCATGTTTTGTTGTAGTTACCATGGTTTTTGTAATGTTTTAACCACCCTCTATGTACTGTTTTAGCACTAAGTTTTCAACTTAGTGTTCTTTAAATGTTATGTTATGTTTTTATAATTTAATTTGTGTTGGATGTGTAACTAACTATTAAGTGTTGTTAAATCAATATTATCCTAAGAAAACAACATATAGTAACTTGATTAAACCACATTTTTACATGAAAGCAAATGAAAAGGGGACAATTCCCAAAATAGTTCAATACAAGAGAGAGATTCCCTTGATAGTCCAAAACTTTTTAAAATTCCCAAACTAGTCCATGGAAACTATCTGCAGCGTGACATTGGTATTCGTGACGTGAGATTTGAGTAACCAATCACAATCTGACACTTGTAAAGGAACGTGAAAGTTTCAACGAAATATGTCTTCGTCGAGAGGATTCAACCCAAAATTATTTTCTCAGAAATTCATCTCATTCGACGCATTTCAGGTGAATATGTTCAAGAGTACATGTGAGTCGACATCCAATCCATCAGCAGAGATTATTTTCAGTGGCTTCTCTCATTTTACCGCCTTGTACGAATGTTTGGAAGATCTTCTCAACTCAAATCTCTCTCAAATTACGAACATGAAATGGACAGATGAGTTACTAGACATATCTGTCAAGTTCTTGGACATTTGCAGCAATACAGCTGATGTTTTGTCACGGATTAAACAGCACGTGAGTGAATTAGAGTGTGATCTTAGGAGACACGGAGTGTGCAGCATTGAAAGCATCACTGCCAGATACATTGCATTCAGAAATAAAATGAAAAAGGACATCAAAGAATCAATGGCTAATCTAAAGCAAGCGGAAAGCATTATATGTAGCCGTCCCTTCATGGTATTTAAGGAAGTTGCAGAATGCAACACTGTCCGGTTCTTGCTTGAGTTCTTGGCTGCGCCGCTTTTGAAGATGAACCGAAAATGTAGATGGAAAGCCGTCTCAAGATTTCTATCCAGTGCTAAAGTGCTACCTGAAGGGAAAGCTTATACACATGCCAATGAGATGCAAAGCCTTGATGACACACTATTGAGATGCAGCACAAGTAAGAAACATGAATTTATTCAACTTCTACCGAACAAGCTGGAGGCCTTGGACACAACACTTGAAGGCATCGACTGTCACCAACAATTGTTGTCAAGACGCCTAATTGCAACCCGAGTCTCTCTTAACATGGTTTCTTTTTACTAATCGAAACCTAGCTAGCTCATTATTTAGGGTGCCTATTTGTATGTTCATATATTTTGGATGCTAGATTGAGGCATTCGAGTATAAATAGGATCCAATTTGGAATGTAAGTGTTGCACAAACATTTTTTGATGTACTTAACCAACACATTTTGATCCCGTGGATTGTGTATAGCATTTTGCCTGTATTAACTTCCAGTTCATCTATTATTTACCTTTCCCAAATCTAACTTTTTGTTGTTAGCCATTGTGGTTCAGGTGAAGCAATAATAGAAGGTGAATACGGATTGTGAATTGAGCCACGACAAATTGTCTATTTAGAAGTAATGCTAATTTTGCACGTCGATTGTACAAACAAGATACGACTTTCATTACGTGAACACGTGTGTTATGTTTAAGAACATGGATGGATATATTAGTCTTCAGTAACGTCGAAGGACATGTATTTCACTAGTTATGCATTTGGTGTTCACATAAAGGAGCATATCTATTCACGTATTATTTGACTTGCTTTTTCAATACTGTTTCAATGCAAACATTTTAGCAATACTTTCATGTTATCACATAGGTAACCGTAATACACGCTAATATTTATTGTTGTCATGACTTGAGATGGTTAAGCATGATCAAATTTGCATTTAGGTAACTGCAGCTCAATGTATAACTTAATTTTTTTATAACTTCTCTAGTATGTTCTTTCTCAAGGTTTTATTTATAAGAAATGTATATTTGATATATTTCATTGATACAAACTAAGAGCACTCTCAACCCATTTTCTAAAATTGTTAAACCCATATAATTTATGGTAAATATTAAGAAAACCATCAAAATCACCTATCCATTCCATTCCCTATTATATGGATGAGTTATATGGAAACTAAAGTAAAACCCTAAATATAGGGACTCAATTTTGATCCATATCATATAATATACCACATATCCTCCAATCACCATTCACTATATAACAAGACAAAATTGAAAAAAAGTAATAAAGAATTAATTTATGGATATGAATAGGGAATAGAATGTGAAAGAATTTTAAAAAATGATAGATAAATTTGTGAAATGGTGTTTTTAGCTAAATTATAGGGAAAAATATATAGAATGGGTTGTGGATGCTCTAAGTGATACAAACTTAATATATAGACAATACATAAAAAGGAAATGAGCTAATTCTATGGTCCTAGCTAAAATCAAGGATCACAATCGTTGCAATAATATATATTCTAAATATACATGTGGCTGAGATTGGGCAACGATGTAGCAATATTCTTTATGATTTGATTATGATTTGGTAACATTCCTTATACGTCCCCGCAAGATGGAGGATCCGTCGAATACTCCGATCTTGGATCGATTTCGAAGAAAAGGTGCGCGTGCCAACGGTTTGGTGAGCATGTCCGCAAGTTGGTCTTGTGAGCTGATGTGAAAAACCCGTAATTTGCCAGCTTGCCAGCGGAAACTTGTTCCGAACAAAATGATAGTCAAGAACGATGTGCTTCATTCGGGAATGATACACGATTGGCACAAAGGTATGTTGCTCCCGTATTGTTGCAAAACAATGTCGGTGTTTGAGTTGTAGTGTGAAACAGTTCATGTAGTAAGTTTTTTTCCATATAAGTTCAGCAGAAGCATTTGCTAAGGCCTTGTATTCCGCTTACGTAGAGGAGCGGGAAACTAATTTTTGGCTAGTGGACTTCCATGAAATGATGTTTGTACCAAGATAAAGAATGTATGAAGTGGTTGACCTACGGCGTCATATACACTCCAGTCAGAGTCGGAAAAGGCCGAAAGAGTGAGAGCATGCCAAGAAAAGACCCGTAGGTGTAGGAATAACCTCAAACACCCAAAAACTGATGAAGTATGCCAAGATCCTTGAGGGAGAATTTTTGGCTTAAAGACTGAATGAAGTGATTGAGAAAGTGTGAATCATTTCCCGTAAGGACTATGTCATCCACATAGACCATGAAATAACAATTTATTGTTTGATGTTGGTATATAAAAAGAGAGGCATCGACTAAAGATTTACGAAATTCAAAGCGAAGTAGAAATTCAGTAAGCTCAGTGTACTAAGCGTGTGGAGCTTGTTTTAAGCCACATAAAGAATTTTTGAGTTTGCAAATATAATGTGGGTATTGAGAATCTATGTAAACCTATGGTTGAGTCATGAAAACCTCCGCCATGAAGGAAGGAATTGTTAACATCTAGTTGTCGCAATGACCAATTTTTGGATAGTGCGATGGAGAGAATGGTGCGAATAGTGATGGGTTTAGCGACGGACTGAAGGAATCAAAGTAGTCCTTCCCGTGTTCTTGGAGAAAGCCTTTCGCCACAAGATGGGCTTTGTATTTTGCAATGGAATCGTCGGAGTTACGTTTGATCTTAAAAATCCACTTACAACCAATGGGTTATGGGAGGTCGCGGGTACTAGCTCCCATGTTTGATTTTGAATGAGTGCGTTGAATTCCTAATTCATGACATTGCGCCATTGCGGGTCTTTAGAAGCTTGAATATGAGTGGTGGGTTCAAGGGTGGGTGGGAGCGGGTGAAGAGTGGTGGTGTTTACGATATTGGAGTTATAGTATTTAGGATTGGGTTTACGGTCTCGTTGAGGGCGTGTAGAGGGTGGAGGTGGTCGTGAGGGTGGAGAGGAAATGTTTGTATCAGGTCTGGCAGTTTGAGAGAGAAGTGGTGTGATATTGGTTTTGTAGGTCCCGTGACCGGATCAAACAACACAACAAACTAAGTAATAGTCGTTCTTGGATCAACCTCACAACTAGTTGGCGGAAACAACTAGTTGGACCGAGATCTCAGATCTTGTATGTGTGTAAGAGAAAACCGATACTAGGAAGGAAGAAGGGTGTTGAGAGAGTTTGTATGTTACTTGGATGAAAAATGGAAGGGTTGTATTCACAAAGGTTGGTTATTTAGAAATGGGTTAAGTGACCCTTTATATAGGGTCCCCATTTCTCCAACAATTACATTTTGTCCTTACAAAATAAACGTACTGAGGTACGTATTACACAGACTCTAAGCAAATATAAAGACATACACAATCCTATAACTAATATATAATATTGGCCCAACAGGTTTTCTAGGGGTGATCATGGATAGATGGTTTCGTGTGAGGAAGCGGATGGTGAGGAAGGATATACTAATCGAATAAGAGTTATAATCGAATCGAATAGAATATCTAATATAATTGAATGACAATTCGATTCGATTAGATTAGAACTTGCATTTGATTAGATCAAATAAGACTTGTAAATTTAAACTGATTGAACTTCAATCTAATCTAATCTAAACTATAAATTATCCTAATCGAATGCATATTCGATTGGTTTAACTTCTTACTAGATTTGATTACATTAAAGCTTGATTAGACTAGTTTGTACTTATAAACTTTTTAATCATCTCATAATAAACTATTTCGATTCGATTACTTATGCCTTAATAATATTTTCAAACCATTCGATTCGATTCGATCACTTGAGACTTGAAACTTTTTTGTTAAAACTTAAGCTCATTTGATTAGATCACTCAATACTTAGACAATTTTCATGATACAACTTCAAACGTGTTGATCAAAGTTTGTAAAGTTTTATTTTATTTTCTTAATTTTATATTCCTTTTATTTTAATTTTATTTCCTATTGTCTTTAGTTTGTCTTATGTAATATACTTTGTATATATTTTGTATCTTTGGTACTCAATTATCAACACTTATGTTTCTTTTGTGTCTTGTAGATTCATAACATCCGTAAGGAAATTAGGTACAAGGTCTTTATCTCTATGATCATGGGACTACGGGATTGTTCATTGTCTTATGCTATATCTGCTGATCCTGAGGTTCATAGCTCCTGAATTGAGCAGTTTTGGACCAAGGCAAAGACTGTAAAGAATGTACTGAGATTGCTTAAAAAGTAGATGGACTGGATATTGTGGTGAATGAGGAAGTCATTCATAGAGCATTAAATATCATGGATGATGCAGCTGATCTAATTACAACCTTCTCAAAGGAAGACATTGCGAGATATCTTGAAGAGATTGGATATGACATAAAGTGGAGCACTTGTCACAAGAAACATCTTCCCACATATAGGAAACTTCTCTTCCATATTGTTGCTAACTACTTGTCATCACAAAAAGGATGATATGATAAGTTGAATGCAGATTGGGTAGGAGTGATGTTGTGTTTGACACACAAGAGGAAGTAAAACTACTCAAAGTTGTTCTTCAAGTACATGCAACTGAATGTGCTTACGAAGAACAGACGGATGATGTATCCAATATTCGTTCAGTTGATTTTGGATGATTTTTTCCGACAACCCCAAACCAGTGTACACGGATGAAGTTAATGATGAAGGGAATGTTATTGAATCGTCCGAGCCTTATCATGTGAAGATGGTTCGGCAACCTATATTGAAGGCTATTCTTAAGCCTACTGGGAGGAGTTTGAATAAGTAGGAGGATACTGAGCCTGAGGTAAAGTTTGGTCAGTTCCCTGAAACTGAGACTCATAGCAAAGATACTGAGACTCAGAAGGAAACATATAGTGCTGATGATGGCCATGATGATTATGATGGTGGTCATGATGATGATGGCGGAGATGATGGAGATGAATAGGATGAGCCTATTGATGAACCTGCTGAGGAACCTGAGACTAAACCTGGAGCAGATGTAGTGGTTGAACACAGATCAAAGTGCAAGCACGACAAGGGTAAAAGAAAGGCTTGAGAAACATCTAAGAAGCCTGCTGCTACTACTGCCACTGTCACCGAGAAAGAAGAGCCGGAGTGTCCGTTAAAACGCTCAAGGAAGACAAAAGGCTCCAAGAAGTCCACGTCTGCCAAACTGCCTACTATCAAGGTATGTTTTCCTTCGACGACTGCTATGATTAGTGAATCCCTAGCTATACAAACCACCACTCCACAAACCACCACTATAACTGACCCACACATAGGATCACCCACCACTTTATCCAAAACCATAGAAGCCCTCAAAGCCAAACAAATCAAATTTACCAAAGCCCAAACCTCAACCTCACCAAAAACCAAAACCAAGCCCAAATCAAAATCACATTCCAAATCCCAATAAAAAACAAACCTAGGATTGTCCTCAAAACCAAAGCCAAACCCAAAAGTAAAGCCCCATCACTTAGGGATGAATCCGTTACACCTCCCGAAACCTCACCAACCCGACTAGACGAACCCTTACCTTCTATCTTAGAAAGCCTACCTTTGACTACCCAAGCAGAACCCGAACCAATGGCCCAAACCTCATCACCACTTAGGTCCACACTACTTGTAACCTCACCTACATACCTTTTCACTTCACCATTAGGGGAACAACTTTTTGGATCTCTACCTTTATATCTTCCTTCCAATCCCAAACCACCATATCAACTTTAGAAACTACAACCGAGCCAACAAGCCTACCCTTAGCCTTGACAACTCCCTTACCAACCATAACCTTAACCAAACCAAACCTATACCAACTACACCACTGTCAACCATATCAACCACACCTCCCTCAACCCAAAATAGCCCTATTATAGCCACCACTCCCATCTCGAGTGGCGAGTCTGTAGGTCCCAAAACGATCACCGAACGGTTTTTCTCTTGACACGGTTTTCGAGACGGGTGCGGTAAATCAAACGATCAAACAAAAATATAATGATAATAAGTATAGTGAACGACTTCGTAATCGGTTAAAAGATTTATAACAATAATAAAGAACCGACCCACCCAAGGTGAGCTCCCCTTGGGTGGTGATTTACATCTTTAAAACACACACATAAAATACTACGAAATGACATATTTATAGCCTAACACAATACAAACTAGAAGATCTCCCGTTGAAGCTAAACACGCGTTCCCGAAGCTCTCCTTTCGTGTCCGGTTCTCTCGTCGTCATTAATTATTTTCTTGACCATAAATATATAATGGGTTTCGTAATTTGATATCGTAAGTCTCTAAAATTGGCCTTACAATCACCCCCTTGACTTATGATATCAAAAACTTTGTTGAACTGTGTCTCGCATCTTCACGAATCAACCCGATAAAGCCGAAGCCTCTTCAATCACCCCCTAAAGGTATGATCCACCTAATTCCTTCATGAAGAAGTTATCGCTTCTTTATCCATCTTGGATCTTCAAGCAATATAGGTTTAGAAGAACTACCGGGGGCAACGATCAAATGAACAAAGCTTGTTATTTCCTCTTTAAGTCCAAATTCGTATCCAATTTGTTCAAAGTTCACCTCACGACTCGAACTTCTCGAACGCCTTGAAAGTAATATAGAAATAACATGCTTTGAACACGGTCCAACAATGACGAAAACCCGAATGCATTTGACTTTATTCAGTTGGTCAACCCGAACATTATTTCCTTCTCGGCCCGAAAACATATTGCAAACATGTGGCTTGGATTATTATTCCTTATAGTTGAATTATAATTGTGTGAGCAGGAAAAAAAAATAATCCAAGAGCCCAAAATAAATAACAATAGCTTAAGGAGAAAGGCCTAGCCCAAATGCATCTCAAGCCCAATCCAAGCCCACAAGCCCACCTCATTTAAATCTGCAACTTAGGGCACAAACATAACACTTACAAATGTAGCAGCCGCCGCCAACTTTGTAATCAGATTCGGCCTCCAGAAATGTTTGCTGGAAAACAGAATCCGGTGACCTTGACATCCGGCTGCCGGAAAAGAAGATCCGGCCAAGTGTTCGCCGCCGTATTGGCTACCACCACCTCCATAAGTCACCAGCCGCCACCATAAAATGTTCATCCTGCATCTCGGTGGCCGGCGCCAATCACCGGAAAATCAATTTCCGGCCTTCGGCCACTGCCGCGCCGCCGTCGTGTCTACCGACAGATCTGGTCACCGGATCCGGTCACAACCACCAATAACCACCTTTTACCGCCGTCCTCATCAGCCACAGCCGGAAAGACGGGTTCCGGCTACTGTCGGCGTCTTCCATCATCACACACATCACCGCCACCTTCTACCACCACTCCGTCCCCGATCTTCATCACCACCGGATCCACCAACCACTGTCACCACTATCATCGGCGCCAGAAAACCGATTATTATCACCGGCCACCGGGTAAACTGTGATCCAGCCACCAACCTCAATTTTTTTTAATAAACAAACTCGAAACCTGGACAGCCACCATCTACCAACGCTAACGGTTAACGACAAACCTGTCGGTCACATCTTCATCCAACAGTTGCAACGACCTGAAATAACCGACACCCGTGTATCGGAGTTTGATATTTTGCATCTTCAACTTCGAACTCGTGGCCAGGAAGTAACTGAGTGTAACATTCCGAAATTTCCAAAATAATATTAATTATATTATTTAATAATAGAGGGAAAGTTTACTCGGGTTATCGGGAAATAAATAAATAGAGTAGGAGTTGGTATGGGTCGGGATAGTGTTGGATAATGGATATGGGTTATGGACTTGGAGGAAAGAGGGAAGGACCATGGGCCTAAGCCGATGATCCATAATTATATAAACCTTAAATCACCAATTATCATTCATTTCTCATACTCCATACACCACCAAAACACACACTTAGCTATCTCTCTCATCTTACTCTCTCTCTCTAAGCCGAAAACAAGAAGAAGAAGAACGAGAACCGAATTCCGACCCGAGGTAATGTTAGTATGAAATTGTAGAGGTCCAAAACAGTTAGATCTAGTTGCGAAACGAGGAGCCGACACCGTTAAACTGTTAAAGTCACGAGATCCGGTGGAATCGGGTATAAACCGAACCTAAGATGAGCTTAGGGGGTCACCCTAGCTCAGATATGGATCGATCGAGACGAAAAAACGGTGAAAACGGTGCTGGAATACGTTTTTCCGGCGAATCCGCGGTTTTCCGGCGGCTTTCCGGCGGCGGCACCGGAAGAGTTAATACGAGGTAAGTCAGGGAATGTTCTGACATTCCCTGACCTAACCCTAGTTCGCTAACGAAAGACTAACGAACCAGAGGTGATTCGCTAACTAGTTCGCCCGAGGGAGTGTAACAAATTAGCTCTAGTTCGTGTCTGTTTCGTTAGGGGAAAAGGTAACGAATTAACCTTGATTCGTTATAGTCAGTTCGTTAGAGAAGATAAAGAATTAGATGGGTGATTCGTTAGAGGGACTGTTTCGTTATGGACTGATTCGTTAAGGCCCAATTCTTTATGGAAGATGACGAACTAGATTAACGAATCAGCTAAGAATGGATAACGAATCAGAATGTGATCAGGATAGCGAATTAGAGTATGATCTGATAACGAATTACACTTAATTCGTTATAGGGAATGAGATGGTGAATAAAATAATAATTTCAAATCCTAGTGGAAAGCGTGATAAGACAGTTAATAGAAATAAAATTTTTCCAAGCTGACTTGGCAGCTCAACCCCAGCCAGGGGCTCTGCCCCTTGGACCCTGCTAGGGGCTGCCGCCCATAGAACCCCGCTGTCAGGGGCGCTGCCCCCGAACCCCGTTCATTGAGGGTTGTAAATAGATTAGAATCGTGATATGGATTGTAATAGTTAATTGATATGTGTAATTGTTATACAGTTAGTCACGCTCAGCTAAGGAAGGAGTAACTGTTAACCGAGTTCAGGTGAGTTTCTAGCCCCATTTCCTTGTTATGTTTTCGGGGCTGTGTGCATACTCGATGAGAAGTGTGAATACACTTACCTTAAGTGGTAAGTGTATGCTATAGATGTTATACGAGGAAGCTATTATATAATGTTTGTCGGTACGTGAACGATCTTCGGGTATTGCACGTATCGCCAAGGATAGTGAGTGCCAAGTGGTTTTTAGTGTGTATGAATGCTATGATGCGACTTGCTTATTATGTAAATGATATGAAGCGTGTTGTAGACAAGTAGAGGTAGATTGTGTTAGAAGTGGCAAGAGTCTAGTAAGAGTGTTAGTGGCATGACGATAGTACGTGGTAGGGTAAGCCTATACGTGACTACGTTATTAAAGTGGCAAAGTGGCATAACATTATACGTTATTAAAGTGGCAAAGTGGCAATGTGGTAGGTGTAAATAAGAGGCTAAGTGGTAAGGTGAGCAGGTTAGATAGTGGACTACGTGTCTTCGGATACGTATATGTTGTATGTAGTGGTTGTATGACAAGTTGCTTGATTAACTAGAACTCACTCAGCGTAGCTGACTTTTAGTATGCACGCAGGTGAGCTGACTATAGCGTTAGCATGAGGACGGCACATGGCTTGGATTGAACGGCTGGCATGCAAAGATAGAAGTAAAGATGTTTAAATATAATGTTTTGTGTTATGGTATCAAAGAAAAGATTTAATGTTTTGTAATGAATTATTTAAATTGACGTTTCCGCGAAAGTTTTAATTAACTCTGATTGTAAGAACTGTGTTTATGAGTAAATCCGACACTAAAGTAGGGCTACCGGGTACGGGGCCTCACACGTAGGGTCGCCGATTTTCGGCGTATGGCGAAACGGTTCCAGAAACGCCCGGATCGGGCACTTATAGATCCCGAACATACGGATCTACAAGGAGAATGCTTCAAACACGCTTATTTCCAACTTTATTTCCAAGATCTTCAAACTTTATTTTCAAAACTTCAACGGGGTTTTAACGTCTCGGTTCGGGTAATAGCGGAAATATAACCTGAATATCAAGAGCAAAGTTGAATCATAAGATTCGACCCGCTCTGATACCAATTGTAGGTCCTAAAACGACCACCGAACGATTTTGCTCTTGACACGGTTTTCGAGACGGGTGCGGTAAATCAAACGATCGAACAAAAATATAAAGATAATAAGTATAGTGAACGACTCCGTAATCAGTTAAAAGATTTATAACAATAATAAAGAACCGACCCACCCAAGGTGAGCTCCCCTTGGGTGGTGAGTTACATCTTTAAAACACACACATAAAAGACTACAAAATGACATATTTATAGCCTAACACAATACAAACTAGAAGATCTCCCGTGAAGCTAAACGCGCGTACCCGAATCTCTCATTTCGTGTCCAGTTTTCTCGTCGTCATTAATTATTTTCTTGACCATAAATATATAATGGGTTTCGTAATTTGATATCGTAAGTCACTAAAATTGGCCTTACAGAGTCGAAGAAGTCACCAGTGTATCGAGATCCTATCCTCAATAGGATTAAGGCACTAGAGGAAACTAATGAAAACCAAGCCAAGCGTGAGCTTTTGTCGATCAAGTTTGTTAAGGATCAACAAGAAATCAACACAAAAGTTACACGACAATGTGACGCTCTGGCCTCACGAGTGGCTGAATTGAAAGAACAAAGGGAATTGAATCACGCTTTGATCGTGAGTCAGAGGGAATGAATTGAAAACTTGCAAAGAAGTATCAACAATCAACAAGAGTTGATTAATCAAAACTCTTTGCGAAACGCCGATCTACATGTTGAGAATGAAATGCTTCGGTCAAAAATCTATGGGTTAGACCTCTGCCTCAAACTTTACTAACAACTTTGGGATGGAGTTGGACCCTATACTTGACAAAGTATAGAAACACTTTGAGCGTCTGGGCTCAAGAGTCAATTTGTTGGAAGGTGGATCCAGTTCTTCAAGGGACGTGGATAGACTCATAGGTGAGAGTGTGAAGCTGCGTAACATGATTGAGCATCTTGAGGGTGAGATGGAAGATCAACGCGACACTCAAGGTCGTGTAAATGAGTCTCTTTTCAAACGCTATCTTGCAGTTATGGAGGTGATGCGCATGACTGGCGAGGATGTGAAGAACCTCAAGAATCATTTGATGGATACTTTTCATGGGTTTCTACGTGTAAACGAGCCAAGGACCGAGCAGAACAATAGACGACAAATAGCTCTTACCAATTTGGTCGCTGAAAAACACCTGTCAGAGTTCAAGGAAGGCTACATGGCTTCCTATACATCGGTGAACCATGAAGATGCTGGAGAAGGAGTTTATAGTGTGAAAGCGAGTGCAGATGAGCCTCCTACGGTTGTTGGAACCATAGTAAGCATGAGCTCGTGGTTACTACTGCTGCCACAACTGGGCAGGTCAGTTCCACAAGTTCCCCAGTTGTTATACCTACTACAGGTGAACAAGTTAGTTCTCCTATTACATCAACAACAACAACCTGTAGAAGCTCAAGGAGGTGGTGGAGGTGATGGAAGTGGTGACGATGATGATGGCAATAATGAGAATGAGGATGAAGAAAATGAGGATAATAAGGATAATGATGATCACGAGTATGACAGTTTCGATGATCCTCATGGTGGAAATGGTGGAAACAGTAATGACGGGCATGCCACTGGTGTAAATAAGGGGGCGGAGGAGGAGCCGCCAAGTGAAGCAAATAAAACCCTTGAGACTGACGCTGCAGTCGAGGCTGAAATTGCCTCAATTTTTAACGTTTGTTCTACTGCAGGTACTAGCTCACTAGTTCAAGAAGCCGTGGAGAATAATAATGATTGTGATGACGACATCAACTACTCACCTAGTCCGGACACTTCGGAGAGGGTGATTGAGGAACCCGTCGCTCAAGAGACAGTTGTCGATCCCTCTACCAAGCATGCTCGCAAAAGATCAAGAAAGTGCATCAAGTATTACAGTGTGAGCAGTATGGCTAGCATGAGGTGGAGATAAAAGCCGTTCCATGACTCTGATCCTATATTCTCTACGCAATGTGGCACAAGGACAGCAAAAGCTAGGCTGTTCGTCGTGGAAATGGCGATTTGACATATCTCACTTATGGAGATATGTACACCTTGTCGGTCCTTGATATGAACTACTTCGAAAAAATGTGGGCCATAGCGAAAAGGAAGGAACAGTGGAGTGATGGTTCAAACGGTTCTTGAATCAAGAATGGAAGGATGACTACCCAAAGTTTACTCTAAACCTGGGTAGGTCATACAAGTCGAAAGAGATCAACCCGTTCACCAAAAAGCCGATCAAGGGATGGAGATACAAGATGCCAGCCAAACATGGAGATCCCATCTTTCACGGAATGCCCTTCGATAACGACTTTCTTCACGACTTTGTTACTTGGGAATTCAACAACCTTCATGGTGAGGTCAATATTCACTGTAAACGAACTCATGAACTCCGGTTCTTTGATGAACATGAACCGGCTGGGTTTGGCAGATTTGACTTGATAAAGCTTATTAAGTCACCTTTGTGCACGGTTGAAGACATCCGTCGAGACAATACGGATGCTATCATCAGAAATTTCAACAAGTTCGTCCAACTACCGGTTGAGAAGCAGCCCTTCCAAACCAACGACGATATCTTCGAGTACGAGTCTGAGTCCGACTAAAGAATGAAGCTGACGGGACAAATGCCAAAGACTAGAGAGAGATTGTTAGGCCCATTTTGGGTTAGTCTTTCGTATTTGAATGTAATATGTCGTTTTGGACTTTGTTTATTTGTATGTTTGGGCCAAGGTCATGTATTTTGGAGCCCAATGGGCCGTTAATAATATAGAATGGTGAATGAGCACACACTATATATAGTGTGTGTAACTCATGCACAAACAACCTTTTGCCACTTTCTCTATCTTATCCAAAACTACAAACTCTCTCCTCTCTTCCCTCTCTACCCTCACGGTGACAATAATAACCAAACAAGGATCTCGGTCCTCACTAGTGATTTCCGTTAGCTAGTGTAGAGGGTGATCCAAATAGATTAGTTGTTGTGTTGTTAGATCCGGTCAAGGGACCTACAGTTGCTCAAGATGTAGTGACTCTCCACTATTGCAACACTAATCAACAACTAGCAGATATTTTGACTAAAGCATTATCCAGAGAGAAGTTAGTGTATTTCAGACATCAACTTGGAGTTATAGAGTTTGGCTCAAGGGAGGGTGTTGAAGAATGAACCGAACCATGCCATGCAAGGGATCACTTTTATTGCCATGCACTCTTATTTAATTATGTTTTCTTAAGTCTTTGTTTAATAAAGGCCAACGGCCTGGTAGTTCAGGTTGAGCTATTCTTAAGGAGTGCACCGTTGCATCCTTTTACTAAGTCTACATCGTTGTTATTTATAGAGGCCTCTTGGTTCTCAATTGTATGCACTTTTTCAACTAATAAGAAACCAGTGAATCCCTTTGCAAGTTCTTTGATCCTGTTGCATTGATTTGCTCATATACCAACATAAGCAGCTGTTTTTTAACAATGAACAATATGGTTATAAATAGATTAGATTGTGTCAATAGTTGTTTTGTTTAATTTAATTGCAACTATTAGTATTTATGCTCAAGTTATATTGAACTCTTCAAAGATAGGAATGCCCTTTCCAACTAGTTTGGACTCTGGAGAAAGAATTTTAAGATATCTGTTGAATCGGTTTTGGAGATATTTGTAGGTTTGACGGTGAGTTAGAATGAGTTTGAGGAAAATGATTTTGAGTCAAAATGGCCCGTTTTAGAAAAAAAGTTAGAATGGGTCATTTTCAATTTCATTTGTTTTACCCGATCTTTTGGTTCATGTTGGATTGGATAATAATAGTAACTATTTTAACACCTCTGTTTTGCAACCTTGAGTCACAACCTGGTGTATAATAATAATAACAGCCCTCAATCTTTTTAACTAACTTGCCTTGCTTATACTTTAAAGTTTAAATAGCCACAAAAAATAGGTAGCGTACGCATGGTGGAGTATGGGACAAAAAACATAATAATTTTGTCTGGCCAATTCGTGGAGTCATATAGTGACTCCAGGTATAGCAACAAGGAAGGACACATCATGGTCGCAGCCCCTTAATTTCCAGCAGAAATTAAAATGGGAATAAAATAATACCCATACTTTCCTCTCACATGCTCGTTGCACAGAAAGCATGTAAAGTGATCTTTCAAATCTGAGAAGTTATGACATATGCTTCCCCAATGCGCATTGAATTAACTATCCCATACATAATCCAATAATTAGATATTCCATGCAATTGGCTTCTGCTTCTTACCCTTATAAGAAATGGTGACTCGCCACGTATCTGTTTGGCAATACACGAGGATGAAAACTGAGAGATAGTAAGGCTCCACGTATACGGAACATGAATCATAATATTAAAGAATTATCTCCAACATTCTGAGAGTTGCATATAAATTGCAGTGCGTAGAGAAGGTAGTTAGTATCAAGTACATACCACAAGCTTAAAGCAAATAAGAATGGGTGTTAATTCTAGACAACCTGTTCGATCTGTTTCCTTGCCTTGCAGATCACATCCAAGAACCGATAAAATGGATAAGCTGCTGAATATGTTCAAGAGTACATGGGAGTTGACATCCAATCCATCAGCAGAGATTATTTTCAGTGACATCCAATCCATAAAGCAAGTGGAAAGCATTATATGCAGCTGTCCCTTCATGGTATCTAAGGAAGTTGCAGAATGCAACACTGTCATTTTCCGGTTTTTGCTTGAGTTCTTGGCTGTGCCGCTTTTGAAGACACACCGAAAATGTAGATGGAAAGCCGTCTCAATATTTCTATCCAGTGGTAAAGTGCTACCAGAAGAGATATCTTATACACATGTCAATGAGTTTCAAACCCTTGATGATGCACTATTGAGATGCAGTACAAGTGAGAAACATGAATTTATTCAACTTCTACCGAACAAGCTAGAGGCCTTGGAGGCAACACTTGAAGGCATCGACTCTCACCTACAATTGTTGTCAAGACGCCTAATTGCAACCCGAGTTTCTCTTCTTAACATGGTCTCTTTTTACTAATCGAAACCTAGCTTATTATTTAGGGTGCCTATTTGTATGTACATATATTTTGGATGCTAGATTGAGGCATTCGAGTATAAATAGGATCCCAATTTGGAATGTAAGTGTTGCACAAACATTTGTTGATGTACTTAACCAACACATTTTGATCCCATGGCTTTTGTATAGCATTTTGCCTTTGTTAATTTCCAATTCATCTATTATTTACCTTCCCCAAATCTATCTTTTTGTTATTTGCTAGATCCAGCCCTTAGAACACTATGGGGACAGCCGAATGAAACTTTGAAGATGTCTTATTGTTGTTGTCACGAAATGCTCATATCTAGTGGATTACTTAAGATAAAAAAATCTGAATAAACATGAATACAATTGTGGCAGTATACTTGAATAATTATTAACTACAAAATCTTATCCAGTGGTTTTCATAGGGTCAGATATGGACTGTTCGATTAATACACTAATTTTAATACATACTTAATGAACTTCATCATTCCAAAAGAATGAACGTTAGGGCATGCAATTAACACCCAGATGGAACCTGAAAACATAACACCATGAAAAAGTTAACTGTACAAGTTTTACATAATAGTAACTATTTCATTTTTCTATTAAGGGGCTGAAATTAAAGTGGAATTAAAATGGAAAATCAAGAGCTTATGTCAAGAACACGGTTGTGATGCGGTAGCGGGTTGGTGAAATTAGGGTCGTGATTTCTTATCACATTGGATCTTCAAATGATCCGCCATAACATCCACGAGAGTGTCAGCGTCTGCACACAGCCTAGAAAAACTTGCTTGCAACTTAGCCCGATGTGATGTAGGTATCTTTGTGAGTATTTCTTCAGTCTCCCGCAGGTTGGAAACTATATTTTTATACCCTTTCGCAAACTGCTAATTGATATATGTCATCCTTTCCAAAAACGCCCTTTCACTTTTGTGTCTAGTTGGTTCTCAACTTCCCTCGGTGCCTTGTCTTGCATCAACGGAGCTGTGTTTGTTTCACTGTTTTCTTTAGTAGCATGCGCCTTCAGTTCACTCATAAGCTTACGTGCTGATGCAATATTCTCCACGGTCCTAACCTCCTGCATGGATCATATAATAAGCATGATCGAAGTGTAAAGATACTCGTTTTGTAATCATAAGCTGATGCAGCGGTAATACGATAATGAAGATCGAATCACTTTGATTCAAAGAATACCCGTGATGAACTTCCAAAAACCCCCAAATCCCACCAAAAGGTCAGGGAAAGTGAAGAGAAAATGATTATTAATAAAGTTAAAGTCTGTCTCTCCAAATTACATAACCAGCATATAAATAAAGGTTCTAATACGAAATGGGCAAACACAAACCCAAAATCAAAAACATAAAAAGTGGTGAAAAAACATAAAAAAGCCCATAACTTCATTTAGAATGCGTTTTTGTGCTTCGAACAAGGGCCAAACCGCCGTAGGCCATTTTCCATAACGTGCTCCTCGTCTCAAGCTTCGATTTGACTGTTAATGGGCCTGAAACGGAGCTTCGTGGACCAAGTTATGCCCGTTTTCGTGGGCATCTTTTGTAGCACGATCTTGGACCTCCAGAAACATAATAGCATGTCTTCAACACTTGGGCCCACATCATAAGCTTCTAAATTAAATACCATGTCTTGGTGAATGTATGAAAGATAACAATAGACCTCATGCGAAACCATTGTGATGGTGGCACTGGAGAACCATCTAACAAATAGTTTTTGACTTCATTAGATATAGTTAATTCTAGCAGTGTTATGTTAACAACAAGAGGATAAATCTTTAATCTCTTTAAGTTGGCAAATGGAAACGATTGATATGAGATTAGTTCCATAGATGAAGAAAGAAACTGGAAAATATACAAAACAATAAAGCAATCTCATGATCATAAATAAATATAGGAAAATCTGCTTTCTTGGATATGTGTTTGTACAATTCTGTAAGGCCAAAAATGTGACTTACGATATCAAAAGAACGAAACTCGTTAAATATATCATAGTCACGTGAATAATTAAAGTGGGCGGGAAATCAATATGCGAGACGAGAGATTCGGTGCATACATTTAGCTTCAACTAGGGAAAAAACTTCTAGAATATTTTTGTTTTTGCTATAAATATATCATATGTTGTCTTTGTATGTGTGTGTTTCCTTTGGTGTAAATCACCCACCCAAGAGGAGCTCACCCTTGGGTGGGGCCGGTTCGTTTATTATTAAATCAAATCGTTTACCGATAGCGAGATCGTTCATTATCCTTTATATTATATTTATAGTATATGTCCGGTCGTTTTATTTACCGCAGCCATCTCGAATGCTTATCAAGAACAAAATTCCATTCTTTATTTTTCGTTTTTTTATTTATATTTTGAGTTATGATTTTTTATTATTATTTATTATTTTTTAGGCTTTTTTTTTCCTCAAATCTTTCTCACGCCTCTTATTTTTGTCTCTCTTTGCATTTTAACTTTTCCCTTATGTCATAAAGCAATTTTTTAAATACTTTATTAGTTGATTTTGCATATACATTTGTAGGTCCCATGGACGGATCAAACAACACAAATACTTGTTTACTTGGATCAAACTCTGCACTAGCTAACGAAAATCACTAGTAAGGACCGAGATCTCGGATCTTCTTTGGTTTTGTTTATTACTATGAGGGAAGAGAGAAGAATGAGTTTGTAAGTACGGTAAGGATAAAATAAATGGTAAAAAGTTAGTATGCATGAGATGCACACACTATTTATAGTGTGTGTACTCATGCATATTTCATTCATTTTTACGGCCCATTGGGCTCTTCATTACAAGACCTCAAGCCAAACATACAAATAAACATAAACCGACTAGCTAACATACATAGATGTTTAAGTGTAAATAATAACAAAGGACTAAAACACAAAATGGGCCTAACAATATTCCTCTAGTGTTTAGTAGTTGTTCCGTTAGCTCGTGTCTTCAGTCGGTTTTGGATTCGTAGTCGAAGATATTGTCGTTATTTTTAAATGGCTAATTCTCAACAAGTAGACGGACGAACTTGTTGAATTTCCAGACGATAGCGTCCGTGTTATCACGACGAACGTCTTCGACCATACACAAGGGTGACTCAAGTAGCTTTTGTAAGTCAGCCTTGCCGAATCCAGCTAATTCATGCTCATCAAAGAAACAAAGGTCATGTGATCTTTCACAGACCTCTCCGTGCGCGTTGTCAAACTCCCGGGCAATGAAGTCATGAAGAAATTCGTCGTCAAAGGGCATGCCATGAAAGATAGGCTCTTCATGATCTTCTGGCATTCTGAATCTCCATACCTTAGAAGGCTTGTTGGTGTAGGGATTAACTTCCTTTGACTTGAATGCTCTACCCGGATTCAAAATAAAGTTTGGGTAGTCGTTCATCCACTCACGACTAACAAATCTTTTGAACCATCCTTCCAAAGTGTGCTCATCTTCGCCACGACCCACCATCTTTATGAAATAATTCATATCAAGAACAATATCAAGAAAAGACAAGGTGTGCATATCATTGTAAGTGAGATATGTTAGGCCACTGTTTGCTCGTCTGACAGCTCAACTTTTGCTGTGTGTGTGCCACTTTGCGTAGAGGATTGGATCAGAGTCATGGTACGACTTTGATCTTCATATCATGCTGGTCATTCTGCTCACACTGTAGTACTTGGTGCATTTTCTTGACTTTCTTCGAGCAGGCTTAGCAGCGGGAGCAGCAACGGGCTCTTTATCAGCAGTCTCTATAGTTACCCTTACCAGAGTATCCGGGTTAGGGGAGTAGTTTATTCCGTCATCGCTGTCATCATTATTTCCATGGCTTCTTAAACTAGTGAGCTGGTACCTGCAGCGGAACAAACGTTATAAATAGAGGCAATTTCAGACTCGACTGCAGCGTCAGTCTCACGAGTTTTCTCAGCCTCTCTTGGTGGCCCTTGTTCTTCGGCCTTATTCTCACCAGTGGCATCACCACTATCATCACTATTTCCTCCATCACCACCACGAGCTTCATCAAAGCTATCATACTCGTGGTCATTGTCATCGTCATCCTCATTCTCATCATCCTCATTATCATCATTAATACCATCATCGTTATCATCATTAGTCTCATCCTTATCGTTACCATCACTATCACCTCCACTAATTCCTAGAGCCACAGTTTGTTGTGGAGCAATGGGAACCGTAGCAGATGTAACAGGAGCACTGACTTGCTCGCCCGTAGTAGGTATAACAAGTGGGAAATTGTAGAACTGACCAGCCTAGTTGTAGTTGTGGTGGTAGTAGTAACTACAAGTCCGGTGCTCACTACGGTTCCAACAACCTTTAGCGGCTCATCTTCATTGGTTCTCACACCCGAACCCCTTCCACCAGCTTCTTTCCTCGGCTCACCACTATATAGGAAGCCTTGAAGCCTTCCCTGAGCTCTGCTATGACCCTTTCGGCATCAGTGACTAAATTTTAAAGAGCTGTTCGTCTTTCATTGCCCTACTTAGTCCTTACCTCATTTACACGCATGAATCCACGTAAAGTCTCCATAAAGTGAGTCCTAAAGTTGTTCACGTCTTCGTTGATCACGCGCATTACCTCCATAACTGTAAGGTAACTGTTGACAAGGGACTCATCACACTACTTTGATTGTCGTGTCAATCTTCAATCTCGCCTTCAAGCTGCTTAATCATGTCACGCAGCCTTACACTTTCACCCATCAATCTGTCCAAGTCCCTAGAGGGATTGGACCGACTCTCCAACAACCCGACTCTTGAGCCCAAACACTCAAAGTCTAACCATACCCGGTCTAGTTTAGAGTCTAATTCCCTCCTAACATTGCTAGCAAAGTTTAAGGAGGAGGGAAGATCATACTCCAACTTAGAAATTCTTGATTCAAGACTTTCTAACCCGTCATGTTGCTCAACATTTCTCAAAGAGTTTTGATTAATCAACTCTTGTTACCTGTTGGCTCTGTGATGTAAAGTCTCGACCCATTCTCGCTGGCTTACAATTAAGGCATGATCCAAGTCTTTCTGCTCTTGTAATTCAGCCACTCGATTATCCAGAGCGTCATGTTATCTTGTTACTTCTTCATTGATATCTTGTTGATCTTTAACGAACTTGATAAAAAAGAGCTCATGCTTGGCTCTGTTCTCATTAGCTTCCTCTAGTGCTCTAATCCTATCGATGATAGGATCTCGATACACCGCTGACTTCTTCGACTTGCCACTTGAGATGAGAGTGACAACTATGATTAGGCTCTTAAGGTTGCGGGTGGTGTTGTTGATATGATTGATTGTGGTGTGGTTGGAATTAGCATGGTTAAGTTTAGGGTTGAGAAGGATGTTGTTAAGGCTAGAGGTAGGCTAATTGGTTCGGTTGTGGTTTCTAAGGTTGATGTTGTGGTTTGGGATTGGATGGATGATGCGAAGGTAGAGGTCCAAAATGATGTTCCCCAGATCGGTGAAGTGAACTGGTATGTGGGTTGGGTAACGGGTAATGTGGTCCTAGGTGGTGATAAGGTTTGGGCTATCGGTTCAATCTCGGCTTGGGTGGTTAAATGTAGGTTTTCAAATATTGAGGGTAAGGGTTCATCTAGTCTGGTTGGTGAGGTTTCAGGAGGTGTAATTGGTTCGTCTCTAAGTGATGGGATCTTTGATTTGGGTTTGGTTTTGGTTTTGAGGATAATTTTTGGTTGGGATTTTGATTGGGATTTGGAAGGTGATTTAGATTTAGTCTTGGGCTGGGTTTGTGATAATGTTGTGGTTTAGGCTTTGGTAAATTTGATTTGTTTAACTTTAAGGGCCTCTATGGTTTTGGGTAAAGTGGTGGGTGATCCTACGTGTGGGCCAGTTATGTAGTGATTGGTGGTGTGGTGTTTTGTGTGGTCAAGAGTATGGAAGCTACATATTCACTTATCATAGCTGCAATCGAAGGAAAATGTACATTTAGGATAGGTACTTTAGCAGATGTAGACTTCTCGAAATCCTTTGTCCGCTTTGAACGTTTCAACAGAAGCTCTGGCTCTTCCTCCTCTGAATCAGTGGTCTCAGCATGCTTCTTGGATGATTTACCGGATTTTCGTTTGCCCTTGTCATGTTTACGCTTTGACCGATGCACAACCTCCACGCATGTCTCCTGTTCAGCCTCAGGCTCATCAACAGGCTCATCCTGTTATTCTTCATCATCTCAATTTTCATCATCATCATGACCTTCATCACCATCATCATTATCATCATCGTCACCGCTATCCCTTCCTCCTCCACTTCTATTTCTTCACCGTCTGTTTCAGTCTCAGCAAACTGTCCAAACTTAACTCCAGTTTCATCACCTTTATACTTGTATGAACTCCTCCCGGTAGCCTCAAGTATGGATTTTAAAGCAGTTTGTTGAACCATCTTCAGATTATAAGGCTCAGATGGTTAAATAACCTTTACTTCGTCTTCCGGGTGGCTTGGGGTGTCCGGGAAGCAAGTCTTCCAAAATTAGATGTACTAATCTTGGATACATCATTCGTCAATTCTTGCCAAGCACATTAAGCTGCATGTACTTGAAGAACAACTTTGAGTAATTATACTTCTTGTTATGAGTCAAACATAGCATTACTCCTACCCAGTCAGCATCAACTTGTCAAAACCTCCCTTTTGTGAAGATAAATAGTTTGCAACAATGTGCAACAGAAGCTTCCAGTATATGGGAAGATACCTCTTCTCACAAGTCTTCCACTTTATATCATAGCCAATTTAACGAAGATATCTAGAAATCTGCTTCTTTGAGAACTGGATCAACTCATCATCAACACTATCTTTTAACTTTAGAGCTTGTCTGATAACCTCCTCGTTTACCACAATACTTTGGTCAGCTACTTATGATGTTATCTCAGTCCCTTTATTCTTAGTTTGGCATTCACCCGAAATTGTTCAACCCGAGAGCTATGAACTTCAGGTTCAACAGTTATAGCACATGATAGTGGGCATTCTTGTAATCCCTTGATCATGGAGATAAACACCCTGTATTTTCGTTTCTTTGGTAGCTCTAAAGGACATGAGTTGTTAAAATACTAAAAGATAGACAAATAGGAACTTTAGTGTTGATAATTGATTATTAAATATATACTAATCTAATTTAAACAACACAAACAAAAGGTAAGTAAGACAAAATTTAATAAGTAAAAGTAAAATTTAGAATAAGAATAAAAATAAATAATAAAAAAATATAAACAAAAATAAAAATAAAACTTTACAAAATTTTGGATAAAGATGTTTCAAATTGAGTAATGAAAATTGTCTAAGTGTTGAGTGATCTAATCAAATAACATAATTTCAACAAAAATTCAAGTCTCAAGTGATCGAATCAAATGAGTTTAGGTTTTGAGATGCTTGAAAATTTTACAACTAAAAGCTAATATAATCGAGTTTTGATATAATCGAATCTAGTTATAAGTTAATCTAATCGAATATGAATTCGATTAGGATGATTTATAGCTTAGATTAGATTAGGTTAAAGTTCAATCAGTTTAATTTTTACAAGTCTCATTTGGTCTATTTGAATTATCTAATCGAATCGAATGGTCATTCGATTAGATTAGATATTCTATTCGATTTGATTATAACTTTTATTCGATTGGAGTTTCATTGTCAGTTTCTCATTTTCATGATTCTTTTAATCGAATGGTGATTCGATTACTTTTGTTCTTAACAATTTTTCTGAAATCTTCTTAGCTAATTGAATAGCCATTCGATCACTTGGTACTTGGCCAATTTTATCTCTGGTTGATTTCTAATCGAATGAACACTCGATTACAATGTCCTTTAACATATCTTGTGAATCTTTCTGTTCTAATCTAATGGGCATTCGATTACATGGCACTTAGAATGTGATATCGTTGTTTATTTTCTAATCGAATTTCGTTCGATTACTTTGTCCTTGAACAGATTTTGCACATGGTAGTTTCTAATCGAATCTCCATTCGATTACATGGTCCTTGATATAATTTTTCAACTCAATTTTTCTAATTGAATCTTAATCCGATTACATGTCTTAACTCGTTTTCACTCAACACCTTAATCGAATCTCCATTCGATTACACAACGTTAGCAACATTCATTTCCAGCATATTCTAATCGAACGTATGTACATTCGATCATAAAACCAAAGCTATAAAAACATAAAACACTTGAACATTTTACACATTTATGGGTTCATACACATCTGTTATGAATTTCTGGGTAATCTTAACCCATCTTCAAACAACTTTTTTGGGTTAATTAACCCAATAAAGTCCGAAATACCCTAGACACAAAAACTCAATTAAATCAACATATATACTCCTAATGATATCGTGAACAATAATATTACATTAATCTAAAAAGATAACAAAATATGATAACCCAATAGGTCCTGAACAGCACAGTCGGAGACTGTTCACTAGCCCAGAAACAAGAAACAAGATGAAACAGAGGTTATATGTATACCACAGGAGACTGTTCACTAGCCCAGAAACAAGAAACAAGATGAAACAGAGGTTATATGTATACCACAGGAGCAGGATTCATATTGTGTGATAATTTAAGTGTGATTATGAGAGTATACTATGTCAGTTGGATCAGGGTTTCAAAAACTTGAAGGCGGTGGAGAGAAAGGAAAACGGTAGAGACAGGATGTGTTAGACGATAAGGTTGAAGTTTGAAAATGAAAGATATTTTGAGAGTGACCTATTTATAGGGTCGGCCTTTGTCGTGATAGGGCCAATTCATCCTGAGATTTAAACAATTTTATACTCTCGACCGCAACCTCATTTAAACAATTTTACACTCTCGACCCCAAACTCAGAAAATATTTACAAATTTAAACCCTCAAAATATTTGCCCACCATAGCCGGACACTTTAAATATATACAAGATATATTTTTGTCGGGCCAATACTTAACAATCTTTGCAACAAGGACATTGTTTTAAAATATTAACCCTTTCAAAAGACACTAATTAAAAGATAAAGCAAGCAAACAAAATTATTATTTTTTAAATAAAAATGAGAAAATAAAATTAAAAGTTAATGCATACATAAAAATAGTTTCAAGATGTAAACAAAACATAAGAAAAACTAAAAGTATACTTAAAATAAATTTAAAGAAAGATAAAATTAATATTATATTAATTATATTAATTTTAATGACAAATAATCTACATATTACAAGAAATGCATATTTTTGGTGAGAAAGATCTCGACATGGAATAACATTGTCTATAACGTCCTAGATAACACTTATATTTTGATATTATTATGCCTAGAACCCTAAGTCGATTGTAGATATATTTTGTCCACTTTAAACTTATAAGTATTTTGATGTCAATGTGATACGTTAAGGTATGAATTAGGAACTGTACTTATGTGGTCCCCTGAGTCCGACAAATTGTAAACTCCATCATATCTCGGGCATAATTTGTGTTTATCAGTATCACCCAGAATTGACTCCGACCCCTAATGATCAAAACATTTTAAATGTATTTAAATATTTTTGCAAATTTTCTTTTCAAACAATTTTAAAAGGTTAGAACCATGGACTTACTAGCCATACGGACTTACATGCCTTCATATAAAGTGTTTATGACTTACTTGTTTGCCCCACTTTACGTGGTTCTAATATACCCCTTTTTGTTTGATAATTTATCAACATTTTTGTTGTCGATTTTAAATCCTTTTGAGCATTTTGCACTTGTTCAGCTTTAATGATTTTGTTTTCAATATTTGAATCTAAAGCAAGAAATTTTTATGGTGATCAATCACTAATGGGCTCGTGTAAGTCGACTAATAACATTTTTGCCTTCATTGATATGACTTATATTGGAGTCGGCAACCGCTTCATGAGAGTGTAACCATTAGCATAGGTGGGTATTTAAGTTTATATTAGCATGACACTTACTTATTTGTCAAGCCTATTTACATATCAATCAATGATTATGTTAGCTTTTGATCTACTCTTTTTCATGTGCTAGGATAATTAGAAATAATTTCTTATCATTTTCGAAATGTCGGATCAATTTCTCAAAATTTTATAATTTTTAATTATCTGACTCCCTTTAAGCAGAGCTCCCTCTAAACAAGAGAATATATTTTTGAAGCTTTTTCTGGGTTTCTTGACAAAATATATTAAAATAATATAATATATAAAATATTTTTGACAAGTCAAGTGACTCAATTTTGTTTTTCTTAATTAAAATAAAAATCTCTTTGATGAGTTAAACTTAAATCATTTCTCCCTCTAAAATTGTGACATATTGGAAAAACATTTACATTTATATATACAAAAGATTAAAATAAAAATAAAGTAAATTTAAAATTAATTATAAATTAATTTTGAACAAACAAGATCATGTTGTCACACCCTCAAATTTCGACTAACAGAGTTTAACCGTGAGGCATGTGACATACTAGGATCTAGCTCATTTGTTATACCAAACATCCAATTCAAAATATTCAAAATGTTATTAAGTCTCATTCAAACATGAGAAAACAAAAACCAAACCATACACTTTAAAGATTTGCGGAAGCATATGGTTGAAAATAATAAACCACGTGCACAAACATGCACAACCCATCAAATGTAAACAGTGTGAAATAAAAGTTCATGCGACAAATGCGACTCCAAGCATTGGCAATGCAACCCACTCGTTAGCACATCTAGCAACCAGGGCAAGTATAAATACTCAAGGGTCAACACGAGGTTGGTGAGTTCATAAGTTATAGTAAAAAGTAGTATATACATTATAGATAGTATACGTAGCACAAGTAGTGTATGTATAAGTAGATTTAACACTTTTCAAAGGTAGCTAGCCCATTTACAAGCTACTAGACGTTTGAATCGAAGTTGACTGTATGTATGCCTTCTTACCAGGTCTATCACCAACACTGCCGTATAAAAAACACCCGTTTTATGACATCACAGCCGTGCTAGTGCGACTAGCCAGGGTGGGGTTTGTCAAACCCACTAGTATTACTCCATATAACCCCGTGATTCCATCCTATCTATGAAAGGTAAAGTAAGGACTTTAAGTGATATAAGGGCATCTAGTATAAACTTGTGATATATAAGAAACTACATAATTCCAAAACAAGTCACTGCATTTTCCTCCAGAAAACCAGTATGTAAGTATATCCATGTGTTGACGCATAATGTCAGTAGTTCAGTATCTTGTGTTTTGTATGTGTCTGTAATCGTGTTAGATTGTTTGTTTTGGTTTTCAATATTGTGTCACACAAGTTCGCCTGGGATGTAGGCGAACTTGGAGACAAGCAAAGTTTTGACAACTTCGCCTAGTCTGATAGGCGAAGTTGTCGAGGATTATATATCCTCACTTCGGCCTTGTTTTGTTTATGTTTTTCCAGAACGTGTGTTAGTGATCTTTGATATCATGTGTTGAAGTGTTGCAATACAATCGTGTTTATTAGTATTGTAACCTGTGTTTGTGTTTCGGTTTAGCGTATTATATATCTTACGCTCGTATCGTATTACGTGGGGATTCCGCACCCTCGTGATACGAGATACTCCTGTGTAGATCCGGCTGGGAACCTACAATTGGTATCAGAGCTTTTGCTCGTGATTGTGTGGTTCGGGATTATCACACGGGTGTTAAGATCGTTCGGTTTGACTATTCGCGGAACGAGTTTACGTTGAAATACCTAGTTTTTGTGTCTTGCCCATCTCCCACCATCAAATATAACCCAAGACACCTTCGCATACCTCGCATACGTCCAATTAAAACCTGCAAAAACTTATGTTCATCAGGCGAAGTTGCCGTCATCGTTCGTAGGGTTTAAGCGAACTTATAAGGTTTAAGCGAAGTTAGGAAGCAAGCGAAGTTGAAGTCAAGCGAAGTTAAGTTTTAGCGAAGTTGAAGTCAAGCGAAGTTAAGCTAAGGCGAAGTTATAATAACTTCGCAATCTGGTCACTGATTAAATATATATATATATATATATATATATACTTTCTTGGTATTTCAAGTTGTGTTCCTCTCAACAATGACTTCAATAAACATTACAGAACTGGTCAAAATGGAGGTTGAAGCCGGTTCAGCAACTAAAGCTCCATAAATGCTTAAGGGTACCGATTTCGTTGCATGGAAAGATCGGTTTGAACAGTATGTGAAGTATCAAGATGCTAAGATGTGGGTTTGCATTCAAGACGGATACATTCCACCAACATCCTTGTTTGAAGGTCGTGATCAAATTAAGAAGTACAGTACAATGGAAGAGGAGGAAAAGAAAATGTATGAGGCAGAAAGTAAAGCTCATGCAGCAATAACAATGGCTCTTCCACAAGAGATTCTTCATACCTTCAAGAAGTACAAAACTGCTAGAGAGCTATGGGAAGCACTAGAAAATAGATATGAAGGTAATGTGGGGATACGTGCTTCCAAGACAAAGCTACTAAAAACCCAATTCTCTGTATTCAAGTATTTGAAAAATGAATCACTTGACGATATCATCACAAGATATTATCACCTGATGACCGAACTTAGTAATTACTCCATTGAATACAAAGAAGAAGAGATAGTCGAAAAACTTATTGATGCTCTTCCACCGAAATGGGAAATGTACACAGTTTTGATGAGAGAGGATAAAGACTTTGCCAATATTGATTTGGAAACAGCAGTCAATAAGTTACGAAATTTTGAACTTAACATGGTTCGGAAGGAGACACCAACTGATCAGGTTCAGGATCCGGGAATGTATGGTGCGAAAGTTACTCCAAGTTCAAGTTCAAAATCAGAATCCTCTGCCTACTACTCAAAGGGAGAATCAAACTCAAACTCAACTCGTGATGGTTATGTGATTCTCAATATGGATGGCGACGTATGTTTCGTAGCTGGAGGTAGTAATCCTTCAAAACCTCAAGCCACAACTGGAAATTTCTCATCAAATGTTCCAAGCTACAATTACTCACAGATGCCCATGACTGTTAAATCAGCTGAACAGCAGTTTGCTCTATATGCATCCTTCATTACATCTTATGAGAACTACATCAAAGGTAAAATAGTCGACCCTGCAACTTTGAATGAAGACTATGATTAGATTGATGCTGATGATTTGGAAGAGATGGACCTGCAGTGGCAGATGGCTATGATAGTAAGAAGGGTAAAGAGATTCATGAAGAAAACGGGTAGAAAGTTCGTTGGAGAAAGACCAGGGTTTGATAAATCAAAGGTTCGATATTACAACTGTCAACAGAATGGTCACTTTGCTAAGGAATGTATAAATGAGAGAGTCGAACGAAGTCAGAACAGGCCTGCACAACAGAATGGGGGAGGTAGTGAGAATAGGGCTATGGTATCTAGACAGAATGGTGGATACAACTGGAATATACAGGTTGAGGAAGTGTTCGAACAGGCAAATTTGGTAAACATCGAAACTGGAGGAAGTGAGAGGGAGACGGGAGAAAATCAAGCATATATGGCAGAAGTAAACGATCAGCTCTCTGAGGTAAGTTCTGAACTTCATTGTATACAATGTGAAAATCTGTCTGAACAATTGACAACAGTAACTGATCAGTTTGTTAGTTTGGACGCACAATTTAAAACGTTAAAAGAATATCATCACTATACTAAAACTAGAGAAAACAGCTACTCGGTAAAAATAAAAGCTAGTGAAAAGGATATCAGAAGTCTTAAAGCCAGTCTAGCTGATAAAATACAAGTAATTGATCTTAGTTATGAAGTGCTAGAAGAAAAAACCAAACTAATTGCTGAAAGAGATAAACAGATAGCTGATTACCAAGTAAAAGTGGTGGAACTAAATAGAAAAATTGAACAATTTAGAAATTCTTCAGCAATGCTTGATCACATCATAAGTGTTCAATGTTCCCCAGTTAACAAAGGGGGAATTGGATTTTCTGAAGTTCCATCACCGTATAACAATAACATACTTATAATCCTAGTAATCAGCAACCTGCGAATGTTGAGATTAGTCAGACAGTTCCAGTCAAAATTTCGACTAAAGAACCTGAAGTTGATAAGAGCGAAACGAGTAAGTCAATTTCTAAGGTTGAGATTTCTGTCCCTAGCTCTGTCTCATCAAATTCGGACAAGTTATCCGAATCGGGTGAGATAAAAGAAGAGGTAGTGTTACTAAAACGTGGGGAGGAATATAAGCCTGATGAAAAGAATTCTTCCCTAAATCCGTTTGTCCCACCATATGTTAGACAAACGGGTAGTAATGCAACCTCAACATCTGCAACAACTGTTGAGACGAAAGTTGAACACAGAAGTTGTTTAAGATGCAATCAAGTAGGACACCTTATTGCTGATTGTCCTCTAAATCAGAGAAAATTTAGAGGTATGAGGCCTCCGAAAACTGAGAATAAAAGGAATATTAATTATGATACTGGTAAGAATGCGAACTCACCAAATTTCAGACATTGGACTAATCCAAGATTTCAAAGAAATCGGTCTCATTTTTCCCCAGTTAACTACCAAACCAACAATTATAATTCAGTAAATTCACTAAGGCTCGGATGGCCTCTTAGTCAATCCTCGAGAAGGTTTCCTTTCAGAAATTACATAAACCATCCTCAAACTGACTTTAGGCAACCAAAGTACTGGATGCCGGTCAACAGATTTAATCAACCCAAGACCAGCAGGTCTTGGGTCCCCAGATTTTAATATATTTCTTTAATTGTGCAGGAACAGTCAAACAGAGCTGTAAACAATCTGTGGGTTGTTGACAGTGGTTGTTCCCGGCACATGACTGGTAACAAGAAATTGTTACGTGACTGGAAATCTGTTCAAGGAGGAAGGGTTAGTTTCGCTGGAGAGAGTGGAGGTAGAATCAGTGGTATTGGAACTGTGACTAATGGAAGAATGAAGTTAGACAAGGTGAATTTTGTGGAAGAGTTGAAGCATAACTTGCTGAGTGTGTCTCAGATTTGTGATAAAGAATACACGGTGCATTTCACTAAAAACGAGGCAATCGTTCTTTATCCTGGTTTCAAGATACCAGAGGCCTGGGTGGTGATGAAAGCTCCAAGAGAAAATAACACGTATATAATGGATATGAGGTCAACGGAGATGACAACAGGAGAATCATGTCTTCTGTCAAAGGCAACTGAGTCAGAGTTATGGCATCGAAGAATGGGACATATACATCTTCGCAAAATGAATTATATTGTCAAGAATGGGCTGGTGCTTGGAGTTCCCTTGAAGAATTTTAACTTTGAAGATCAATGTCTGTCATGCAAGAAAGGAAAGCAACATAAAAAACCTCATCACTCCAGAAGGTTAACTCAATTGTCAGTACCCTAGACCTACTTCACATGGATCTCTTTAGTCCCGTGAATGTAAAGAGTCTAGGTGGAACGTCATACTGCTAGGCTGTAACCGATGATTACTCTCGATACTCTTGGGTATAATTTCTGAAGGCAAAAGATGAGACAGTTCAGTTGGTAATTAACTTGATTACCAGGTTGAGAATATTGTTGGGAGAAAGGTTAAGTACATCAGGAGTGATAATGGTATAGAGTTCAAGAACTATCAGATGGAGATGTTCTGCTTACAGAAAGGGATAGACCATCGGTACAGCGCCCCGTATACTCCGCAACAAAATGGAGTAGCTGAGAGGAAGAATAGAATGCTGATTGAAGGAGCCAAACCATGTTGGCAGATGCCAAACTTCCCGTGGTGTTCTGGGCTGAAGCTATTGCCACAGCCTGTTATATCCTTAATCGTGTTTTAACTATTAAAAGATTAAATAAAACCTGTTATGAACTTATGCATGGTAGAAAGCCAAACTTGAATGGTCTCGAACCTTTCGGGTCCCCATGTTCGATACTAAAGACAAACTCAAAATTTGGTGAGAAAGCCGACGAAGGTATCTTAGTCTGATATGTTGTTGGGACACCCAACAGAAGAGTCTTTAATTTATCGAACAGCAAAGTTGAGGTGGTATGTAACACTGACATTACGAGTTACAAATCACCAAAGCCTAGCATGGGACCCGCTGAAGCTTTCTACTATGATAAACTGTTCAAATCTTTTAATATGCCTTACTCGGATTTTGCAGAAGTTGATGAGAAAATTGCTTCACAGATTCTGTATGACGAGGGGGGAAATATTGTGCAACGTCCGCGATATGATGAAAGTCAACCTTCCTCGTCAAGTGCAGTTGATACTCCTGCTGCATCTACTGAAGAAGAATTCTACAATCCATTTCACTCTCAACATCAATCACCCATTGATGAACTCTCTTCGAATTTAGAAAACAATCTGGAAGTCGGTCCAGTTCAGACTACTGGAATTCAGAAAAATCATCCTTTGGAGAACGTGATAGGTAATCTGTCTGACGGTGTTCAAACTAGAAGAAGTTTGGATGAACACACATGTGTTTACGCAAGCATTAAAGACACGGGTATCATAAATGAATGCTTGTACACCTGCTTCATCAGCCAGATTGAACCAAAGAACTATCAGATGGCTCTAAAGGATAGCTCGTGGGTCGAAGCCATGCAAGAAGAATTAGCTCAGTTTGAGAAGATGGAAGTATGGAAATTAGTTGAAAAATCACAGAATGTAATTGCTATCGGTACAAAATGGGTTTTTAAATGTAAGAGAGATGAGAAAGGAATAATCATATAGAACAAGGCAAGGCTGGTAGTAAAAGGGTTCAATCAGCAAGAAGGAATCGACTACAACGAAGTGTTTACCTCCTGTGGCAAGATTGGAGGCAATTCGACTATTTTTGGCATTTGCTGCACACAAAGAGATGAAAGTGTTCCAGTTAGATGTGAAAAGTGCCTTTCTTAATGGTAAAGTCGATAAGGTGGTGTATGTTGAACAACCTCCAGGATTTCCTGACCCTGATTTTCCTGATCATGTGTACAAACTGAGTAAAGCTCTATATGGGCTACATCAGGCCCCTCGTGCCTGGTATGAAACCTTGTCCGATTACTTGCTTGAGAATGGGTTCGAAAGAGGAAAGATCGATAGCACGCTGTTTGTCAAGAGAAAAAGGGGAGATTTTCTACTCGTTCAAGTCTATGTGGATGACATCATCTTTGCTGCATCAAAAGTCACCATGTGTCAGGAATTTGAAGCAGTCATGAAAAAGAGGTTTGAAATGAGCGCCATGGGCGAATTAACTTTCTTTTTGGGATTGCAGGTAGATCAGAAGAAAGATGGGATGTTTATTCATCAAACAAAGTATGTCCATGACGTGGTCAAGCGCTTCAAGATGGAAGATAGCACCCCATTTGATACTCCAGTTTGCGTCAACCACAAACTGGGTGCTGATTCTAACAGTGATGAAGACGTTGATCCCACCCAATATCGAGCAATCATAGGTTCTTTAATGTATTTAACTGCATCTAGACCTGATATTATGTTTGCAGTTTGTCTTTGTGCTCGTTTTCAGGCAAGCCCGAAGGAATCTCACATGAAGGGAGTAAAGAGAATATTGCGGTATCTCAAAGGCAAGCCTAAGTTGGGATTGTGGTACACGAAAGGGGAGAACTGGATTTGGTAGCTTACACAGATTCTGACTATGGAGGTTGCAATCAGAACAGGAAGTCGACAACCGGTGGATGCCAGTTTCTGGAGGAAGATTGGTGTTGTGGCAGTGCAAGAAGCAGACCTCAGTAGCCGTTTCCACCTATGAAGGAGAGTACATGGCAGCATCAAACTGCTGCTCCGAGGTTCTTTGGATACAAAAGCAATTGCGCGATTACGGTATGAATTTCACTCAAACTCCTATTTGCATTGATAACACTGCTGCAATCTCAGTAACTAACAATCCCGTCAAACACAGCAAAACTAAACATATTGACATTCGTCATCATTTTATACGGGATTGTGCTGAGAAGAAATTAATTGTGCTTGAAAAGGTTGATTCTTTGGATAATTTCGCCGATCTTTTTACTAAAGCGTTTGACCGATCCCGTTTTCAAAATCTTGTTGTGGTTAATGGGACGATCAATCCCGAGTAACCTTGTTTCCGTTTTATATTAAAAAAAAACATCACTATCGCTTAAAATTATGTCGGCTGCTTAAGTTTGAAGGACATATCTTCGGATATGTTTGGTCCTTACTTCTACTAGTAGATTATGAGGATAGCCATTAACCAGATGACTGAAAGTGATCGGGGCGGTTTATGATGGGTTTTTATTCTTTCGCTGAAAAATAGTCGTTCATACTTAGTTAAAGGGACACATACTCGTATGTGGTCGGTCCAGCTGATCCATTGGATCTTCAGGATAGCCGTTTACCTGAAGACTTTGCCTTGATCGGGGCGATAAAATTTAAAAATTTTTTTAGGGAGATGATATAACTTTTCAAGTCTATAACTTCATAAGAAGTTTCAATACAATGTTTAAAAGAAAATTGATCCAACCATGAAAAGTGATAGGAAAACTAATTCTGTGTGCTTAACTGGTGAAGTTATTAGGCCTAAAAGACTCTAGAACAGCCATTGTAAGTTATGGTAGCTTTTTATGGTGCGTAAAAGTAGAAGTGATACAAACTAAATCTCCTCGATTTAATGTGGAGAATCATTCTGAGGTGTGCATGTCTCCATATACATCTTTCCGAATGATGGCAGAAAAGTGATTACCAGTCATACACGAGCCCGTGAGTGTTCTGATTCCCGAGAAGATGGTGTGTCAAGTACCTGCAGTGATCCAGATTCGGGACTTGCAGTCGTCTATTATTTGAAGCTGTATTAATATCT